>NC_041380.1:12560954-12689153 GCF_002162155.2 Triticum dicoccoides
TTGTCATCATCCGCCAGCAGCTAAATTGATCAGAGCTGCAAGCAGTCCACATCTCCGGTTCCTGCCCAGCCTCGGGTCCCAGCCTAGGAGAGAAGGCTGCTGTGAGTGCTGGCTGGTTGATGCACTCATGGCTTTCCTTCCTCGCGACATGTTTTCGAGGCTCACTCCCGTCCGCGTCACACCACACCACGCACCCTCATTAACACCACGGCCCGCTCTCCGCAGAGGCCCACATGTCATCACCCACCCCCACCCCCGCCATCCACCTCCCCTCCTCATGTCGCGTTCCGAGGTGGAGGGTAGCAAGGCTGGGTAGGTTTCGTTGTGCACCACCTACTAGGCCCCGTCTCTTAATCGTAATCTTGATGTTTATTATTGGTCTATTCCAGATGATGTGCTTTGCCATGTTTGCTGGGCTTAAGCACGTTTGTTGATAATACTTAAAATAGGACAAACTTACATTTATATTTTCTATTATTGTGTGACATCTTTATAAGATGATATTGTGAAATATCACCATATGAAAATGCATAGGATTTGACAACTGACAAGCAAATCCATGTGCAGATCTCATGTAGACACTATTTGTTCTTTGCTGGAGTATGTTACTCCCTCCGTTCCAAAATATAGCGCGCCCACGCTTTTTGAGGTTCAATTTTGACCATAAATTTAACCCACGAGATCGACTGCGGCGGGATCAAAAATTATATAATTAAAAACCTTTTTTGAATACGAATTCATTGGTATAATTTTTTCGCCCGCCACAGTCGGTCTTGTTGATTAAATTAATGGTCAAAGTTGAAGCACGGAAACCGAGGACGCGCTATATTTTGGAACGGAGGGAGTAATTTGCAAAATCAATTCTTTACATAGGCCCCTTTTTGTTGTTGTTGGAACATATGATAAAAAAACTATTGACCACCCTTGTGTTACAGCTGTATTGTTGAAGAATAATCGTAACATCTCCGGATGTTTATCCACACAGGACAGGGTGTTGTTTAATTTTCTGTTCTGACTAAAGCGTGCACCATTTGATTGTGTATGTAGACACTTGTCATCTGGAAAACAGTAACTCCTAAACCAGTTAAATCATCTCCAAAAATCCATAGTTCATTTCATGCAAGTTATCTTGTGTGTGTTTTTTTCGAAAAGGGGGGGCATCCCGGCCTCTGCATCAAAACGATGCATACGGCCATCTTATTATAAATAAAAGGTTGTAACAAGGTCTCAAAGTCTTCAACGAAAACAAAAGCTCACTCAGAGCCAAATAGACTAGAAAAACAAACTAGCCAAAACAGGGACGCCACAACCGGCCGGCTAAAGCAAGTTATCTTGTGCGTAAGTTCGGTCGGGCGGTTTGGGTCATAATTCAAGTAGCTTCAAATTTACACCCACCACGTAGTGCTCGTAACATGTTCGGCAACTGGTTGAGGGGTATTGATAAACAATTTTCTGCACATATTCTTGTGAGGGCGGCTGCCTTATGCTGGGCATTGTGGCTTACCAGGAATGATGTGGTTTTTAATAAAAAATGTGTTTCATCTCCTATGCAGGTTATTCATGTATGTACGCGATTGCTCCGTACTTGGTCTATCCTGCAGAGGCCGAGGACATGGACCTTTTTATGATGGCATCTATGCGGCTGGGGCATTTGGCCATGGAGGTTTTCTCCCCCTATGGATGGCGGTGTGATCTTTGGATAGGAGCTGCCACATCATAGGCTTGGACTAATTTATCTTTTTTATGTTGTAAAACGATTTTATTTTTTGGATCGATTGGACTTTTTGGCTGTGTGCATCGAGTTATGTAGAGGCCAGGCATTCTTTAGATGTGATTGTATCACCTCGATATATCAATTTAATGAAATGTCCTTTATCGAAAAAATCTTGTGCGTGAACGCATTATTGAAACTTTTAACACCAAACATACATAGGGATTGAGTTTTTTTTAACAAACTACGCAAAAGGTTCAACTGAGAAGATTTTGAGCATAGACTATGCTCTTGTGCGCTTATTGTAACGTTCATTTCTTCTCGGGATCAATCTAGATGCAAAGGGAGCTAAAGCTCTGAGCGGCCAGCGTGCAGCAGCTCTCGCAGAAGTTGTTGATGCGGTTCGTGCACTGGAAACTGTCATGGCCCGATGGTGGACATGACACAGCTCTTGTACTGGGTCGACGATAAAAAACCCAGGAGCTTAAGTAATTCCAATGCGTGCACCCCGGTGGGTTGGACTTGGTGCACGAGTCGCAGTTGCCGCAGGACGGCCATGGGTTCGCCACTGCAGGCACCAAACAAGCGTCAGTAAGCTGCTATACTGACTTACTCGAGGAGGAGCAAAACAAAAGCGATTTTGACACAGTGAAATGGATGAACAAAGAAAGAAGAATCCCGGCCTCACCTTGGCTGTGGGCGAGGGGAAGCGCTGCAAGGACGGCGAACGCGACGAGCAGCACATGAGGACTAATGCTTTGCAAGGACGGGCCTGGTTTGGACTTTGCAGGGATGGACCTCGTGCTTTGGCTTGGCTACATTCCGGGACTTGTCAATGCTGATCAGCGTGGTCGCCTCCATTGTCAGTCTTTTTGGTTAGTTTGTGTGGATGTCGAGAGAACAATTATTATGAAGAAGAAAGCCAGGAGGACTATACTAGAGGCTGTACAAGCTGGGTCGTTGATTGCTACCTGCTGGGAATCTTCCACAAGGATACGCTCAGAAATGTATGGATGAGATGGACGGAATCCGATTGTTTTCCTTCAATGAATCCGACTATTCCGGTAGTTTAGATGGGCACGGCATCATAGAAACGATGAGAGGGAGGAAGATATCACGAAGGTGCGCTGTCAACGGAGCGAGGAGGTGGCCAGCCGGCTGGAGCTGAGAAAGAAGCAATTAGGAGAGGAAGATATCCCAAGACCTTTTTATGTCAGGTACTTGGTATTTCCACACCGATCTCCGCAGAAGATTTTTGTTTTTTTCAAAAAGGGGGGTTTCCCCGGCCTCTGCATCAGACAAATGCATACGACCACATTTATAAATAAATAAAGTAGTTCAACAATGTCTTGCAAAGTGCTGCAACAAAGGATACTGGCTCACATAGAGCAAGCAAAATAAAACAAGGCCCAAAAGCCACAACCGGCTGGCATAGTAAAGAGAGATAGGTAAACTACGCGCCTATCCTATTACATGACCGCCATCCAAACCGGTTGAATAAATCCCGCGCTACCATCTCCCACCGGACAGATCCAGTAACCAAACACGCCCTGGCCTCCGTCGGAGTGAGTAATGACCACGTACGGATTAGTGCAGTAGCCCGGAAGAGAACCTGCAAAAAATGAATAGTTGTTGTTCTGTTAAAAGCCAAGTCATTTCTGCAGTTCCAAATTGCCCATAACAACGCACATGCTCCCACACGAATTTGTCTAGCTGTTTCGGCCTTTATACCAACCAGCCACGTTCCAAACAACGACCTGACCGAATTCGGAGGAGTAATGTTAAAGGCAATCTGCACCGAGCGCCACAACACCCTCGCCATCGGGCACTCAAAGAAAAGATGCTTGATAGTTTCATCCCGATCACAGAAACTACACCTAGTAGATCCTGTCCAGTTGCACTTAATCAAATTATCTTTCGTTAGAATGACTTGTTTATGCATAAACCACTTAAACACATTAATTTTGAGAGGAACCTTAACTTTCCAAACGTGTTTGGAACTAGGAATTACACTAGAATTGATGACATCAATGTACATCGACTTGACTATGAATTCACCAGATTTAGTAAGCTTCCAATACAACTAATCGGGCTGATGAGTAAACTGAACCTCCATGAGTCTACTCACCAGATGAATCCAAGCCTCCCACCGGTCACCCACAAGCACCCTCCTAAATTCGATGTTAAGAGGAGCAGATTGCAGACTCGTTGCAACCAGAGCATCCCGTCGCTGCACAATTCGATAAAGCGCCGGATACTGGAGTGCCAGTGGTGCATTACCTAGCCAGGTATCTTCCCAGAATCGAGTGTTATTGCCATCACCGACAACAAACTTTGTTCTGTTAAAGAAAGTAGCTTTGACCCTCATTAATTCCTTCCAGAAGGGCGAATCAGTGGGTCGAGCCGTCACCCGCGACAAGGTTTTAGAGTACAAATACTTGTTACGAAGAATCTGCGCCCAAGTTGCCTCAGTCTCGGCAGATAACTTATAAAGCCACTTACTTAGAATGCATCTATTCTTAACTTCAAGGTTCTCAACCCCAAGACCCCCTTGGTCTTTTGGTCGGCAGATGACATCCCATTTGGCTAGGCGATACTTTCTCTTAGTTTCATCGCTCTGCCAGAAGAAACGAGACTGATAGAAGTCCAGTCTTTTCCTAACTCCAACTGGAACCTCAAAAAAGGATAAGAGAAACATAGGCAAACTCGTGAGCACCGAATTAATAAGAATCAATCGGCCTCCATACGACAGAAGTTTGCCCTTCCAGCAGCTCAGTTTCTTCTCAAACTGATCCTCGATACACTTCCATTCACTGTTAGTTAACTTACGATGGTGGATGGGGATACCAAGGTAAGTGAACAGAAGAGTCCCCAAATCGCAACCAAACAGTTGCCTGTAAGCATCTTGTTCCTCTTTGGCTCTACCAAAACAGAACAACTCACTTTTATTGAAGTTGATCTTCAGACCGGACAATTGCTCAAATAGGCACAATACCAGCTTCATATTTCTCGCCTTAACCAAGTCGTGCTCCATAAAAATGATTGTATCATCGGCGTACTGCAGAATGGACACACCACCATCTACAAGATGAGGCACCAAGCCACCTACTTGTCCTGCCTCATTTGCCCTTCCTATCGAGATTGCAACATACCAACAACAATGTTGAAGAGGATAGGAGACATTGGATCACCTTGCCTCAGGCCCTTGTGTGTCTGGAAATAATGACCTATATCGTCGTTCACTTTAATTCCAACACTCCCTTTTTGCGTGAAAGATTCAACTTGGCGCCTCCAAGCTTCGTCAAAACCCTTCACACGTAAGGCTTGTTGTAGAAAGGGCCATTTGACTTTATCGTACGCCTTCTCGAAATCCACCTTAAAAACCACTCCATCCAGAAGATATATCCGAGCTTTCTAGGGAAATTGGATACTGGTTTTTTCTCGATACAGGTTTGTTTTTGGTCGTGCCTGGAAGAACCGGTTTCCGAAGTATCATAGAAAATTTGTTTTTTCACCCAAAAATTCCAATCGAATTTTGAATTCAAAATGTTTTAGCATTAACATATACTAATGCATTTATCCTATTTCGATCGCAGATTGCTCCTAATTTCAGTGGTCAGAACGCTTCCATTATTGGCGACGGCGACATCGTGACACAGGTCTTTCCACTAGGCTGAGGGGCGTGCTTTGTCAGCTTACCAAACCATGCTTCTCAAGCAACTCTTGATGCAAGAACTGAATAGAAATCCTTAATCATACCTGATAGATTCAGAAAGCCAAATTATGTTTCTGAAGGAAAAAAATCATTAATCAAGTCTGGCTGGTAATGTTTTACAACAAAAGTAAATGAATAAATAAACGGGCTGTGACTGAAAGCTCAAGCACGACCAGCAATGTTGTCTTCTCCTCATCGAAATGGTAAATACATTCAAAACTTGTCATTTCCAGCAGAAGAGGAATAAACAATAAGGAGTACTACAAGCATGGATTCAAGCAGTACAACTAACTGAAAAATGAAGCAAAATGAAGAAGCTTCAATATCAAATATTCATTTTTTTCAGTTGAAAAATAACCCAATGACGCCAACATGAAAGTCTCTTATCCGAGCTGGCTTTAAGATGTAAGATGGAGACATGGAGATTCGCAAGAGCTTGGGAACACTAACAAATCTAAGTTAGCTGAGCTGAGCATTCCGTTGGGACACAACTAAACCTGGCGAAGCAAGTTGCGAGTGTAAAGGAACTACAGTAGTGTCTTCTCTCTGTAAATTGGACACTTGCAGCTTCGCAGCCTCAGTATTGCAACTTATTTGGGTGAAGACTGTGCTATGCAATCCTCATCGGACATCCCTCCTTCCCTGCTCTTGGATCATAGCATCCGAGAGATTACTCTCCGCGAAGGGTGACTCCATTCTATTGCCAAACGGCTCGTTTCACTTGTCATCCTAGAAATATTATTAACTGTCCATGGCAGAGAGATGGAGCAACGAGATGTTGACATGGTTGGAAGGCACACTTTCAACTATTCCTTCGCATTTCATATTTATTTTCATTTGTGTCGGTGGACTGATTTTAGTAGATTTTCACACGATAGTTTTCTATTCTAAATATGCATAAACATAATAAATTAATTTCATGTTTGATAGATTACCATGCCAAGTACAACACGACTTCCTTTTAGTTCAGTAAATACTTCCTATCCTGAAACCACATATTGGTTTACCCAGCAAGAAAAAAAAAACATGCTAGTTTCGGGATGTGCTATACGTACAATTCAGTGTTATGTTTTTAAGGTTTTTTTTTTGCAGAACTATGTGTTTTAAGTTTTCAACCTTGAAAGCACATGTTCATTTCGGAATGTGCTTACATATATCATTAGAAGTAATCCATATATTTGTGCCATTTGTCATGGTTGGTAAATTCCAAAGGAAAAAATCAGTTCCGTGTGGATTTGATGATTTACATGGTTGAATCATCAAATTAATGTTTGTTTCATTATTAACTCCTGGTTATCAGTGAGCGAACGTACATGAAATGGCCACATTAAGGATTTAAAAAAATGCATGCAGGAGCGCTAATGGTCAGTAGTCGCCAAACCGTGCATTCGCACGGGCTAGTTATTCACAGTTACGGCACTATACATAATCTAACATTAATTAAATGAGTTGCTTGTATTTTCCATTCCATCAGGCCGGTTAGGAATTCAAAAATAATTATTCCAGTATTAATCAAGAAGAAGGCCTTATAATATTGGTAACAAGATAGCGAGGTACTTTTATTTGAGAATGTATCATAATGACTGCTATTGGTCAACTGTTTCAATAACTCATTTTTTTTACTATGACAATATATCTTGAATCAATGGAAGTTTTACCACTTGCATCAAATCAATGAAAGCTACATCTGCATGCATTTGAAACAAAACTAAAGATTTATGTTAGGAACTGTAGGTTAAAAAATATAAGTAAGGCTAAAATTGAACCACTCATTGGTCCACAATAAGACTATTAAAAAATATTGACTTTATTATGTAACGACAATGCACCACAAGTATTTTTTCTGTATCTGTTGCCTCGCTCTATCAATATTAACACTTCATCAAGAGCTTTTACACAGTTAATAATCATCCCATCCATGTAGAGGAAGATATTGGTTGTTGAAATTCAAGTCATGATTAATTAGAGAATACCCTCCCTTCCGTATCTCAGTGGTATTAGAAAACAAAATATGATTATTTACTTTGATATGAGAATGCAAATACATAGATGAAAGTCTCTATTTTCTGCTTCAATAAAGATAAATAGAGACTGGCCTTCATCTACTCACGATGGTGTCTAGTAAAGCTGGTGGGATCATGATATATAAGGAACATCTCTAACCATTTATGTTCATACTATATACAAAATGAAAGAGCTATAATCCAATGTTATTAGAGGCTCCAATTTCTAAACTTCATTAAATAGAAGGGAGATTATACATAATATGCAGGCTGGATTCCTGATATTGATGTTTCATATTTAGAAATATCTATTCTTAAAAGGGGAAATCTAAGATTTCTAGGAAACCTATAAATGTTTCAAGATTATAGTTTTAGATCATGCAAGAGAACCAAAAGTAAAGATTCTTAACACTATTTGTATATTGCATAAAACAACGTGGTCTTGCTCCTGAACGTAGGTAAGACTAATCAGCTTCTCAACCATTGATATAATGGATTCTATCTGATGAAAAATAAATTAGTGATACAATGTCAGCCACTAATGTGCACACACAAATGGCATGATTGTTTGAATGGATGAAAATCACAAAAGAGTATTAATAATACTAATTATGGTAATTCAAAAAAACATGAATATCAGTCTCAGAAAGAAAAAGACAAATTAAATAACAGTCGGAATAGGCTAAGAAAATGCAAAGAATTTAGAAGTCATCATAAGCATTGTATGAAGAAAGACAATTGGGGGGAGTTGATTTGTTGAAGCAAGTGGGAAGTTCATCAATTGCAACTGAATTAAATAACTGCAAGGAAATAATTAGAAGTTCTTTAAAATATTTATATTTTACCCGCTATAGTTACAAAATGGGTCGTTATTGTAATAAGAGAAAAATAATAATGAGCTCCTACCCCATTAATCATGGCTTAAGACCACCCAACACCTCAACCCCCCCTCCACACACACATTTCCACATTCTCTGTTTCAGCACGACAACCCATCAGTTTCACCGCTTATCCTCCTTCCCGTCCCCATTAACGATGATGTGGTGTTCATCCGATCACAATATGCATAAACTCATTGATCCCAAGACGATGAGCTTGGCATGAGGGGCCCTACGACCATCAAATCCCTCCAAGGTGTGGCTAGTGGAACGGACACCTAACGCACATCCACGTCAATGCCCTCCTGTGCACGTGCACGTGAACATCATAGTTGCCTTCTGAACTTATGGACCATTTTTTATCCCATGTATTTAAGCACGTTGGGTCTAAACATACATACGCCAAAGCTGGCATATTTCTATGAAAACATGAATAGAAATCCATGTCATGACCCGATGAAGGAGAAATAATTTGCATATCACAGAAATAGTCATGGTGTCTGTAAGGAAGAGCATTAGCATTTATACTGCAATAAATTATGAAAACATACTGAATTATTTATGAAACTGAATATCCTATAGATATATGCACCACCTAATTTTTAGTACAACAAACTCCATTAAATATGTTGTTATGAGAGCAAATTTGTCCGGACTTGAAATATAGGAAAATAATCGCTTGTTCTCATTTTATAATCTGCTCTAAGCATAGTTATATACCTAGTGTTTTTGGTAAAAACAATAAAAAGGAAAAGGTTTGTTTCTTAAGTTCACTATCATCCACCATAATGCCAAACACATTCTTAGTCTCAGTAGCAAAACAAATGAGTAGTACTATTCTTGTGTCGAGATTATTCTTCAGTGTTATTATTCGTGGACTGCAGAAGCATTGTATAGGACCCTTTTAAACAATTGCAGAAATAAATGTTGCTTTTGTGTTACTGCTGTTCGACACCATTTTGGTGGAATTATGGTATGAAATAATAATAAAAATGGTGTTAAAATGTATTTGCAAGCAAGTATTTCACCAAGAATAATATGTTGATTTTCATGGGGGGTCATGAGGACCATGGAGTATTAATTATTTATGCCCACACATACCTGGTCTAATTAACCGTGCATGGACAAAACTCACGTACATGTCATGATAGAAATCCTATGCATGCATGTGGCTAGCTTGTTGAACGTGACGAGTTAGTTGGCTTGATTATCCACGAAAGCTGATCAGGCTAGGCCCCTATGTGTCAGCCGTGACCGTGTGTACGTGTAGCTGCTGCAACGCACGCACAGGGGATAAACTTCAGAGAAGATAATGCATCCTTATCTTGTCTTCTCTCCACGAGATGAGGAGCGCCGGTTCAACAACTCTGGCGCGAGACTTAGAGCATCTCCAGCCATTCGCCATTCAGGACGCATAAAAATCGCCTTCTGGGGCGAGCCAGGGATACAATCGACGCTGGGGCGGTTTCGCGCCCAGTCGTCGCCCCCAGCTCGCCATAGATGCTCTATCAGATCTTGCTGCAGTTGATGAACTCCCGGATGGAATCCATCTTGCAATCCAAGGGCGCCGGTGCAATCCATCTTGCACTTGAAATAGTTGTCGAACTCCCGGATGGAATTCACAATCCTGAGGAAGAGCTTTCGGCTCATCCGATAACGGCGCCGAAATGTTTTGTCGCCGTGAAGTGGAGCATCGGCGAAGTAGTCGGAGTAGAGCATGCAGTAGCCTTCGAGACGATGCCGGTTCTTTGCTTTCACCCTCCCCGGCACCGAGCCACCTCGCCGCGGCTTTTCATTGCTCGCCAGCAGCTGGGCGAGGGCGGCGAGCACCATGAGATGCTCTTCTTCCTGGACGTCGGCCTCGGCTTCCTCCTTCAGCAGCGCGGCGAGCACTTCCTCATCATCCGAGTCCATCGCCGAGGCAGGCAAATCGCCGAACACCTTGCGCCCGGTGGGCGTGTATCCGTGATACGTCTCCAACGTATCTATAATTTTTGATTGCTCCATGCTATATTATCTTCTGTTTTGAATGTTTATGGGCTTTACTATAAACTTTTATATTATTTTTGGGACTAACCTATTAACCCAGAGCCCAGTGGCAGTTTCTGTTTTTTTGCCTATTTTAGGGTTTCGAAGAAAAGGAAAATCAAACGGAGTCCAATTGACCTGAAACTTCACAGAACTCATTTTTTGAAGGAAAGCAACCCGGGAGACTTTGAGTCTACGTCAAGGATGCTTCGAGGAGGCCACGAGGTAGGGGGACGCACCCACCCCCCTGGGCGTGCCCTCCACCTTCGTGGCTCCCCTGACATACTTCTTCCGCCTATATATCTCCATATACTCTAAAACGATCGGGGAGCACTATAGATCGGGCAATCCCTCTCCGGTGGCCATCTTCATCATCCCGGTGCTTTTCATGACGAGAAGGGAGTAGTTCTCCCTCGGGGCTGAGGGTATGTACCAGTAGCTATGTGTTTGATCTCTCTCTCTCTCTCGTGTTCTTGAGGTGGTACGATCTTGATGTATCGCGAGCTTTGCTATTATAGTTGGATCTCATGATGTTTTCTCCCCCCTCTACTCTTTTGTAATGGATTGAGTTTCCCCTTTGAAGTTATCTTATCGGATTGAGTTTTTAAAGATTTGAGAACGCTTGATGTATGTCTTGCCGTGCGTATCTGTGGTGACAATGGGATATCACGTGATTCACTTGATGTATGTTTTGGTGATCAACTTGCGGGTTCCGCCCATGAACCTATGCATAGGGGTTGGCACACGTTTTCGTCGTGATTCTCCGGTAGAAACTTTGGGGCACTCTTTGAGGTTCTGTGTGTTGGTTGAATAGATGAATCTAAGATCGTGTGATGCATATCGTATAATCATACCCACGGATACTTGAGGTGACATTGGAGTATCTAGGTGACATTAGGGTTTTGGTTGATTTGTGTCTTAAGGTGTTATTCTAGTACGAACTCTAGGGCTGTTTGTGACACTTATAGGAATAGCCCAACGGATTGATTGGAAAGAATAACTTTAAGGTGGTTTCGTACCCTACCATAATCTCTTCGTTCGTTCTCCGCTATTAGTGACTTTGGAGTGACTCTTTGTTGCATGTTGAGGGATAGTTATATGATCCAATTATGTTATTATTGTTAAGAGGACTTGCACTAGTGAAAGTATGAACCCTAGGCCTTGTTTCAATGCATTGCAATACCATTTATGCTCACTTTTACCATTAGTTACCTTGCTATTTTTATACAGATTACAAATACCTTTATCTACCATCCATATTGCACTTGTATCACCGTCTCTTCACCGAACTAGTGCACCTATACAATTTACCATTGTATTGGGTGTGTTGGGGACACAAGAGACTCTTTGTTATTTGGTTGCAGGGTTGCTTGAGAGAGACTATCTTCATCCTACGCCTACTACGGATTGATAAACCTTAGGTCATCCACTTGAGGGAAATTTGCTACTGCCCTACAAACCTCTGCACTTGGAGGCCCAACAACGTCTACAAGAAGAAGCTTGTGTAGTAGACATCAAGCTCTTTTCTGGCGCCGTTGCCGGGGAGGTGAGTGCTTGAAGGCATATCTTTAGATCTTGCAATCGAATCTTTTTGTTTCTTGTTTTAGCACTAGTTTAGTTTATAAAAGAAAACTATAAAAAATGGAATTGAGTTTTCCCCATACGCTTCATCTTTTTAATATCTTTCGTGAGTATGATGGAAAGGAAAATTGTGCCAAAGTGCTAGAAGAAGAATGCATTAGAATGTTTGGCACTAAATATTTGAATGATGAGCATGATTGCAATGTTGTTAGTATGAATTCCTTGAATATCCATGATGCTAATGATATGCAAAGCCACAAGCTTGGGGAAGCTATGTTTGATGAAGATGGTATTTTTGTCCCCCAAGTTTTGATGAGAAAATTTATTATGATGAAAGCATGCCTCCTATTTATGATGATTATATTGATGAAGGTGGATTTGGAGAGGTCATGACTTTATTTTGTGATGAATCCACTATTCCGGAAGAGGTTCCAATTGATTATGAGAACAAAGTTGCTATCTATGATGATTATTGTGATGACTTGTATGCTATAAATAATAATGATATCCATGAAACTTGTCATCATGATTTAAGTTTTCAATTGGATTATGCCTCACATGATAATTATTTTGTTGATTTGCTCCCACTATTATTCATGAGAAGAATTTTGCTTGTGTAGAGAGTAATAAAATTTATATGCTTGTAGATCATGAAAATAATTCTTTATGTGATGGTTATTTTGTTGAATTCATTATTATGAGGGAGGACCACGTGCTTGTAGGAATTGCAATAATATCAAGTTTCCTCTCTATGGGCTTAAAGTTTCGAAGTTATGCTTGTTTTACCTTCCTATGCAAGTTGATTCTTGTTCCCACAAGTTGTTTACTCACAAAATCCCTATGCATAGGAACTAGTTTGACTTAAATGTGCTAGTCATATTCTTCATGTTGCTCTCTTTATGTTTCAATTCCTATCTTTTATGTGAGCATCATTGAAATCATCATGCCTAGCTAGGGGCGTCAAACGATAGCGCTTGTTGGGAGGCAACCCAACTTTATTTTGGTTCCTTGCTTTTTGCTCCTGTTTAGTAATAAATAATTCATCTAGCCACTATTTATATGTGGATTTATGCTTTTAATTAGTGTTTGTGCCAAGTAGAGCGTTTGGGAAGACTTGGGGAAAGTCTTGTTGATCATGCTGTAAAAAACAGAAACTTTAGCGCTCACGAGAATTGCTGCCATTTTTAGTTGGAAAGCGATATTTAGTTAATTCTTTTTGCAGATGATTAATAGATAAATTCCTCAGGTCCAGCAATTTATTTGAGAATTTTATGAGTTTCAGAAGTATACGTTTGATCCAGATTACTACAGACTGTTCTGTTTTGGACAGATTCTGTTTTTCATGTGTTGTTTACTTATTTTGATGAATCTATGGCTAGTAAAAGAGTTTATAAACCATGTAGAAGTTGGAATACAGTAGGTTTAACACCAATATAAATAAAGAATGAGTTTATTACATTACCTTGAAGTGGTGATTTATTTTCTTATACTAACAGAGCTTACGAGTTTTCTGTTAAGTTTTGTGTTGTGAAGTTTTCAAGTTTTGGGTAAGGATTCGATGGACTATGGAATAAGGAGTGGCAAGAGCATAAGCTTGGGGATGCCCAAGGCAACCCAAGGTAATATTCAAGGATAGCCAAGAGCCTAAGCTTGGGGATGCCCCAGAAGGCATCCCCTCTTTCGTCTTCGTTCATCGGTAATTTTACTTGGAGCTATATTTTTATTCACCACATGATATGTGTTTTGCTTGGAGCATCAATTTATTTTTTTAAGATTTGCTTGCTGTTATTTAGAACAATGTTTTGTATCTTTTATTTCAATAAAAGTGGCATTGATAGCCTTTACTATGCCTATTTTACAAGTCCTCATGTTGCTGTTTGAAAACAGAAAGTTTACCGCTGTTGCAATAATTCCCTAGAAAATTCAGAATGTGATAAAATGTTGAAACCTTTTGCATATTAAGATCTGATAAATTTACTACAGTGGGAATTTTCTTTCATAATTTTTGGAGCTAGGGAAGTATGGATGTTGCTGCATTCTTTACAGACTGTTCTGTTTAGGCAGATTGCCGTTATGTTTGCATTGTTTGCATATGTTTGCTTCTTTAATGGTTCTATTTGAGGATAGGACTATTAAACATGCAGAGGAATTTAGTATTCAATGTTGAATAATAATTTTTGTGATTTGCTACAGTAGAGTATGATAAGTTTTTGCAATGGTTTATACTAACTTATGTCACGAGTCCTTGTTGAGTTTTGTGTGGATGAAGCTTTTGAGATTTAGGGAGACCATGATATGAGAGGAATTAAGGAGACACAAAAGCTCAAGCTTGGGGATGCCCAAGGCATCCCAAGATAATATTTCAAGAAGTCTCAAGCATCTAAGCTTGAGGATGCCCCAGTTGGCATCCCACCTTTCTTCTTCAACAACTATAGGTTAGTTTTGGTTGATCCTAAGTTTTGCTTCTTCACATGATGTTTGCTATTCTTAGATGTCATTTTATTTAGTTTTTCTTTCTGTTTGAATAATGTATCAAGATCTGAAATTATTAAATGTTAGAGAGTCTTCACATAGTTGCATAATTATTCAACTACTCATTGATTTTCACTTATATCTTTCGGAGTAGTTTGTTGTTGCTCTAGTGCTTCAATTATATCTTTTAGAGCACGGTGGTGGATTTGTTTTATAGAAACTATTGATCTCTCATGCTTCACTTAGATTATTTTGAGAGTCTTAAATAGCATGGTAATTGATACCTCAATTTTGCATCATGCTTTTATATCGATATTTATTGCATTATGGACTGTTATTTCACTTTATGTCACAACACTTATGGCTATTCTCTCTTATTTTACAAGGTCTACATAAGGAGGGAGAATGCCGGCAGCTGGAATTCTAGGCTGGAAAAGGAGAAAATATTAGAAACCTATTCTGCGCAACTCCAAACGTCCTGAAACTCCACGGAACGTCTTAAAATAAATAAAGAAAAATCCTTGCCAAAGATGAAGGCCAGGGGGCCACACCCTGCTCACGAGGGTGGGGGGCGCCCCCCCTAGGGTGCGCCCCCTACCTCATGGCCCCCCTGGTGGCTCTTCGACGTCCATCTTCTCCTATATGAAGTCTTTCGATGAGAAAAAAAATAAGGAGGAACTTTTCGGGACGAGACTCCGCCGCCATGAGGCGGAACCTTGGCGGATCCAATCTAGAGCTCCGGCAGAGCTGTTCCGCCGGGGAAACTTCCCTCCCGGAGGGGGAAATCATCACCATCGTCATCACCAACGCTCCTCTCATCGGGAGAGGGAAATCTCCATCAACATCTTCACCAGCACCGTCTCATCTCCAAACCCTAGTTCATCTCTTGTATCCAATTCCTGTCTCAAAGTTCGGGATAGGTGCTAGTAGGTTGCTAGTAGTGTTGATTTCTCCTTGTAGTTGATGCTAGTTGGTTTATTTGGTGGAAGATCATATGTTCAGATCCTATATGCATATTATTACCCCTCTGTTTATTTGGTGGAAGATCATGTCTCCGTATAAAATGGTTTATGGAAAAGCATGTCACTTACCTCTCGAACTAGAACATAAGACATATTGGGCTATTAAAGAGCTTAACTATGATTTCAAACTTGCCGGTGAGAAGAGGTTATTTGATATTAGCTCACTTGATGAATGGAGAACCCAGGCTTATGAAAATGCCAAGTTGTTTAAAGAAAAAGTTAAAAGATAGCATGACAAAAGGATACAAAAGCGTGAGTTTAATGTTGGTGATTATGTATTGCTACACAACTCTCGTTTAAGATTTTTTGCAGGAAAACTTCTCTCTAAATGGGAAGGCCCCTATGTTATCGAAGAGGTCTATTGTTCCAGTGCCATAAAAATCAACAACTTTGAGGGTACAAATCCAAAGGTGGTAAACGGTCAAAGAATTAAACATTATATCTCAGGTAATCCCATAAATGTTGAAACCAATATTATTGAAACCGTAACCCCGGAGGAATACATAAGGGACACTTTCCGGCACGTTTCAGACTCCGAAAAGGAATAGGTATGCGGTATGGTAAGTAAACCGACTCCAAAACAATTTTTAAGGCAATATTTCTCCGTTTTGGAATATTTAGAAACATATAAAAATAAGTAGCAGTCCGAGAAGGACACGAGGGACCCACGAGGGTGGTGGGCGCGCCCTACCCCCCTGGGTGCGCCCCCCTACCTCGTGTGCCTTTAGGACTCTGTTTTCTTGCACGATACGAATTTTGGTCAGTAAAAATTCATTATATATTCTCCCGAAAGTTTTGACTCCCGTATCACGCGAACCTCCACTGTTCTTGTTTCGAGCTATTTTCTGTTAGGGTTTCCCAGGCTAGGCATCATGTCGTCTCCCTCCTCCAACAATGGTGACAACGATGCTTGGCTAATGAAGATAGATCTGAAGAGGGAAGAACCCACGAGGGTCAACAAGGATGAGAGGATCAACAAGGCCACAGAGGATCAAGCTCCGGCAGCAAAAGACATCCTTCAACTTCATCATAACCTTCTTACCCCAACCGAGATCGAAGCTTTCAAGATGATTGAGTTAGCTCGTATACAAAACAGGTATCTCACACAAGAAAATATTTTGTCGAAGGAGCATATTGTCGCACTCAAGGGCATTATTCGCAAGCTGGAGGACCTATTACGCTCGATGTGCGATTATCCGTCACCACCACCTTCTTCACTGACAAAGGAGATATAATCACATAGGTATGGGCACTCCCCTTGGCAACTGCCAAGCTTGGGGGAGGTGCCCTGGTATCGTATCACAATCACAACTCCTATCTTTACCGTTTTTCTTAGTTCGATCCTATTAGTAGTATCTTGATCTAGTAGAATAAAGTTTATGGCATGATCTAGTTTTGAGTTTTGCTTTATGATCTCTATTTGAAATCGAGTCCGTGAGCTATATAATAAAGATTAGTGTTGAGTCAAGGGCTTGATTATTTTTCCATGATCTTGGGTGAATAAAAGAAAAAGAGAAAAGAATAAAAAGAAACAAAGAGTTCATATTGATCTTATTGAGAGTAATGACTTCACATAGAAATTGTATGATGATTAAAAGTTGTTGGGAGTTGGCAGACATAGCTTTGGTCATTGTTGCAATTAATAGGAAGTAATAACGAAAGGGAGGTTTTCACATATAGATATATTATCATTGACATCTTTTATGATTGGGAGCACTCATTAAAATATGACATGCTAAAGAGTTGATGTTGGATAAGGAAGACAACGTAATGAGTTATGTCTTTCTTATATCTGAGATAAAGTATGTTGTCATGGATCCTCTAACTTGTTGAGCTTGCCTTTCACCCTCATGCTAGCCAAATTCCCAGCACCAAGTAGAAATACTACTTGTGCTTCCAAATACCCTTAAACCAGTTTTGTCACGAGAGTCCACCATATCTACCTATGGATTGAGTAAGATCCTACAAGTAAGTTGTCATTGGTAAAAAGCAATAAAAATTGCTCTAAATATGTATGATTGATTGGTGACAGAGAAATAAGCTTTATACGATCTTGTGATGTGGAAGTAATAAAAGCGACGGACTGCATAATATAGGGTCATATCACAAGGGGCAATATAAAGTGACGTTCTTTTGCATTGAGATTTTATGCACCCAACCATAAAAGCGCATGGCAACCTCTGCTTCCCTCTGCGAAGGGCCTATCCTTTATCATTATCTTCTACCTTATGCAAGAGTCATGGTGATCTTCACCTTTTCTTTTTCATTTTATCCTTTGGCAACCTCAGAATGTTGGAAAGAACATGATATATATATCTAATTGGATGTAGGGGAGCATGAACCATTATTGTTGACATTACCCTTGAGGTAAAAGGTTGTGGGGCAAAACTATAAGCCCCTACCTTTCTCTGTGTCCGATTAAAACTCCGTAACCACAAGTATTGCATCAGTGTTAGCAATTATGGAGGACTAAATGGTGGTTGAGTATGTGGACTTGCTTTTTAGCTCTGACGTATACTCTTTCCGATGTTATGATAAATTGCAATTGCTTCAATGACTGAGATTATAGTTTGTCGGAGCCCAATAAGGTTTATGATTTATACTTTTGCATTGTGAATAGATCATCACTTGAACATAAGTAATCATATGACAAAATCCATATATGTTGCTGTTATGAGAATAATCATGATGCCTTCATGTCCGTATTTTATTTTTATCGACGCCTCTACCTCTAAACATGAGGACATATTTATCGTTATCGGCTTTTCGCTTGAGGACAAGCGAGGTCTAAGCTTGGGGGAGTTGATACGTCCATTTTGGATCATGCTTTTATATCGATATTTATTGCATTATGGACTGTTATTTAACTTTATGTCACAACACTTATGGCTATTCTCTTATTTTACAAGGTTTACATAAGGAGGGAGAATGCCGGCAGCTGGAATTCTGGGCTGGAAAAGGAGCAAATATTAGAGACCTATTCTGTGCAACTCCAAAAGTCCCAAAACTCCACGGAACGTCTTAAAATAAATAAATAAAAATCCTCGCCAAAGATAAAGGCTAGGGGGCCCACACCCTTCTCACGAGGGTGGGGGGCGCGCCCCCCTACCTCGTGGACCCCCTGGTGGCTCTCCGACGTCCATATTCTCCTATATGAAGTCTTTCGATGAGAAAAAAAATAAGGAGGAACTTTACGGGACGAGACTCCGCCGCCACGAGGCGGAACCTTGGAGGGTCCAATCTAGAGCTCCAGCAGAGCTGTTCTGTCGGGGAAACTTCCCTCCCGGAGGGGGAAATCATCACCATCATCATCACCAACGCTCCTCTCATCAGGAGAGGGCAATCTCCATCAACATCTTCACCAGCACCATCTCATCTCCAAACCCTAGTTCATCTCTTGTATCCAATTCTTGTCTCAAAGTCCGGGATTGGTGCTAGTAGGTTGTTAGTAGTGTTGATTACTCCTTGTAGTTGATGCTAGTTGGTTTATTTGGTGGAAGATCATATGTTCAGATCCTATATGCATATTATTACCCCTCTGATTATGAACATGAATATGCTTTGTGAGTAATTACGTTTGTTCCTGAGGACAAGGGAGAAGTCTTGCTATTAGTAGTGATGTGAATTTGGTATTCGTTTGATATTTTGATAAGATTTATGTTGTCTAGCCTCTAGTGGTGTTATGTGAACATCGACTACATAACACTTCACCATTATTTGGGCCTAGAGGAAGGCATTGGGAAGTAATAAGTAGATGATGGGTTGCTAGAGTGACAGAAGCTTAAACCGTAGTTTATGCGTTGCTTCATAAGGGGCTAATTTGGATCCATATGTTTCATGTTATGGTTAGGTTTACCTTAATACTTTTGTTGTAGTTGTGGATGCTTGCAATAGAGGTTAATCATAAGTGGGATGCTTGTTCAAGTAAGAACAGCACCCAAGCACCGGTCCACCCACATATTAAATTATCAAAGTATCGAACGCGAATCATATGAACGTGATGAAAACTAGCTTGACGATATTCCCATGTGTCCTCGGGAGCGCTTTTCCTATTATAATAGTTTGTTCCGGCTTATCCTTTTCTGCAAAAAGGATTGGGCCACCTTGCTGCACTTTATTTACTTTTGTTACTTGTTGCTCGTTACAATTTATCTTATCACAAAACTATCTGTTACCACTTATTTCAGTACTTGTAGAGAATACCTTGCTGAAAACCGCTTATCATTTCCTTCTGCTCCTCGTTGGGTTCGACACTCTTACTTATCAAAAGGACTACGATAGATCCCCTATACTTGTGGGTCATCAAGACTCTTTTCTGGCGCCGTTGCCGGGGAGCGTAGCGCCTTTCGTAGGTGGAATTTGGTAAGGAAAAATTTATATAGTGTGCTGAAATTTACTGTCACTTGTTACTATGGAAAGTAATTCTATGAGGGGCTTGTTCGGGGTATCTTCACCCCGTCCAGTAGAGCAAAGAGTTGCTCCTCAACCTACTGAACCTATTGAAAATGAAATTACTTATGAGTATCCTTCGGGTTTGATAGAAAAACTGCTAGCTAATCCTTTTACAGGAGATGGAACAAAGCATCCTGATGAACACCTAATATATGTGGATGAAGTTTGTGGATCATTTAAGCTTGCAGGTATACCCGATGATGTTGCTAAGAATAAGGTCTTCCCTTTATCTTTGAAGGGAGACACATTGATATGGTATAGGCTATGTGATGATATGAGATCATGGGACTATAAAAGATTGAAATTGGAATTTCATCAAAAGTATTACCCTATGCATCTTGTTCACCGTGATCGCAATTATATATATAATTTTTGGCCTCACGAAGGAGAAAGCATCGCTCAAGCTTGGGGGAGGCTTAAATCAATGTTATATTCATGCCCCAATCATGAGCTCCCGAGAGAAATAATTATGCAAAATTTATATGCTCGGCTTTCGGAAAACAATCGCACCATGCTCGATACTTCTTGTGCTGGCTCTTTTATGATGAAGACTATTGAATTCAGATGGAATTTATTGGATAGAATTAAACACAACTCTGAAGATTGGGACCTTGACAAAGGTAAAGAGTCAGGTATGACACCTAAGTTTGATTGTGTTAAATCTTTTATGGACACCGATATTTTCCGTAAGTTTAGCACTAAATATGGACTTGACTCTGAGATAGTAGCTTCTTTCTGTGAATCTTTTGCTACTTATGTTGATCTCCCTAAGGAGAAGTGGTTTAAATATCATCCTCCCATAGAAGTAAAAGTAGACGCACCTATTAAAGTTGAAGAAAAGACTGTCACTTATAATGATCCTATTGTTCCTACTTCTTATGTTGAGAAACCACCTTTCCCTGTTAGAGTAAAGGATCATGCTAAAGCTTCAACTGTTGTTCGTAAAAGCAATATTAGAACTTATACACCCCCCTGAGCAAGTTAAAGTAGAACCTAATATTGCAATTGTTAAAGATCTCTTGTCTGATAATATTGATGGGCATGTTATTCAGTTCGAAGGTGAAACTGCTAGAATTGCTAAACCTTGTGCTAAAGATAAACATAGACCTATGGTAGGCGTGCCTGTTATTTCTGTTAAAATAGGAGATCATTGTTATCATGGCTTATGTGATATGGGTGCTAGTGCTAGTGTTATACCTCATGACTTATACAAAGAAATTATGCATGATATTGCACCTGTTGAGTTAGAAGATATTGATGTCACAATTAAACTTGCTAATAGAGATACTATTTCACCAATTGGAATTGTTAGATATGTTGAAGTCTTGTGTGGGAAAACTAAATATCCTGCTGATTTTCTTGTTCTTACTTCTCCGCAAGATAGCTTTTGTCCCATTATATTTGGTAGACCCTTCTTGAACACTGTTAATGCTAGGATAGACTATGAAAAGAATGTTGTTACTATTGGCTTGGATGATATGGATCATGAGTTTAATTTCTCTAAATTTAGTAAACAACATCATGAGGAAGGATTGCCTAGTAAGGATGAAATTATTGGTCTTTCTTCTATTGTCGTACCTCCTAGTGATCCTTTAGAACACTATTTACTAGACCATGAAAATAATATGTTCATGAATGAAAGAAGGGAAATAGATGAAGTATTCTTTAAATAGGAACCTATTCTGCAACACAATTTGCCTATTGAAATTTTAGGAGATCCTCCTTCACCCAAGGGTGATCCCGTTTTTGAGCTTAAACCTTTGCCTGATAATCTTAAATATGCTTGTCTTGATGAAAATAAGATATATCCTATTATTATTAGTGCTAACCTTTTAGAGCATGAAGAAGAAAGATTATTGAAAACTCTGAAGAAGCATCGTGTTGCTATTGGATATACTCTTGATGATCTTAAGGGCATTAGTCCCACTCTATGTCAACATAAAATAAATTTGGAAGCAGATGCCAAACTAGTTCGTGATCCTCAACGACGTCTGAATCCTAAAATGAAAGAAGTGGTAAGAAAAGAAATACTTAAGCTTCTGGAGGCAGGTATTATCTATCCCGTTGCTAATAGTGAGTGGGTAAGTCCTGTCCATTGTGTCCCTAAGAAGGGAGGTATTACTGTTGTTCCTAATGATAAAGATGAATTGATTCCACAAAGAATTATCACAGGTTATAGGATCGTAATTGATTGCCGCAAATTAAATAAAGCTACTAAGAAAGATCATTACCCCTTACCTTTTATTGATCATGCTAGAAAGATTATCCAAACATACACACTATTGCCTTCTAGATGGTTATTCTGGTTTCTCTCAAATACCTGTGTCGGCTAGAGATCAATCAAAGACTACTTTTACATGCCATTTTGGTACTTTTGCTTATAGACGTATGCCTTTTGGTTTATGTAATGCACCTGCTACCTTTCAAAGATGCATGATGGCTATATTCTCTAACTTTTGTGAAAAAATTTGTGAGGTTTTCATGGATGACTTTTCTGTCTATGGTTCCTCCTTTGATGATTGCTTGAGCAATCTTGATCGAGTTTTGCAGAGATGTGAAGAAACTAATCTTGTCTTGAATTGGGAAAAGTGCCACTTTATAGTTAATGAAGGTATTGTCTTTAGGCACAAAGTTTCTGAAAGAGGTATTGAAGTTGATAAAGCCAAGGTTGGTGCTATTTAAAAGATGCCATGTCCCAAGGACATCAAAGGTATAAGAAGTTTCCATGGTCACGGTGGATTTTATTGGAGGTTCATTAAGGACTTCTCAAAAATTTCTCGGCCTCTGACTAATTCATTGCAAAAAGATATACCATTTGTCTTTGATGATGATTGTGTAGAAGCATTTGAAATACTTAAGAAAGCATTAGTCTCTGCACCTGTTGTTCAACCACCTGATTGGAATTTACCCTTTGAAATTATGTGTGATGCTAGTGATTATGCTGTAGGTGCTGTTCTAGGGCAAAGAGTTGATAAGAAATTAAATGTTATTCATTATGCTAGTAAGACTCTAGACAATGCTCAAAGAAATTATGCTACTACTGAAAAAGAGCTTTTAGCAGTTGTATTTGCTTGTGATAAGTTCAGATCTTATATTGTTGATTCTAAAGTAACTATTCAAATTGATCATGCTGCAATTAAATACCTTATGGAAAAGAAAGATGCTAAACCTAGACATATTAGATGGGTTCTCTTGCTACAAGAATTTGATTTGCATATTGTTGATAGAAAGGGAGTTGAGAACCCCGTTGCAGACAACTTGTCTAGGTTAGAAAATATTCTTGATGACCCACTTCCTATTAATGATAACTTTCCTGATGAACAATTAAATGTTATAAGTACTTCTCGTAGTACTCCATGCTATGCTAATTATGCTAATTATATTGTTGCCAAGTTTATACCACCTAACTTCACATACCAGCAAAAGAAAAAGTTCTTCTATGATTTGAGACATTACTTTTGGGATGACCCACATCTTTATAAAGAAGGAGTAGATGGTGTTATTAGACGTTGTGTACCTGAGCATGAACAGGAACAGATCCTACACAAGTGTCATTCCGAGCCTTATGGAGGACACCACGCTGGAGATAGAACTGCACATAAGGTACTACAATCTGTTTTTTATTGGCCTACTCTCTTCAAGGATGCCCGTAAGTTTGTCTTGTCTTGTGACGAATGTCAATGAATTGGTAATATTAGTAGACGTCAAGAAATGCCTATGAATTATTCTCTTGTTATTGAACCGTTTGATGTATGTGGCTTTGATTATATGGGACCTTTTCCTACCTCTAATGGATACACACATATTCTAGTTGCTGTTGATTACGTTACTAAGTGGGTAGAAGCTATTCCAACTAGTAGTGTTGATCACAACACTTCTATTAAAATGCTTAAAGAAGTTATTTTTCCGAGGTTTGGAGTCCCTAGATATTTAATGACTGATGGTGGTTCACACTTTATTCTTGGTGCCTTCCGTAAAATGCTTGCTAAATATGATGTTAATCATAGAATTGCATCTCCTTATCACCCACAGTCTAGTGGTCAAGTAGAGTTGAGCAATAGAGAGCTCAAATTAATTTTGCAAAAGACTGTTAATAGGTCTAGAAAGAATTGGTCTAAGAAACTTGATGATGCATTATGGGCATATAGAACTGCATACAAAAATCCTATGGGTATGTCTCTGTATAAAATGCTTTATGGAAAAGCATGTCACTTACCTCTCGAACTAGAACATAAGGCATATTGGGCTATTAAAGAGCTTAACTATGATTTCAAACTTTCCGGTGAGAAGAAGTTATTTGATATTAGCTCACTTGATGAATGGAGAACCCAGGCTTATGAAAATGCCAAGTTGTTTAAAGAAAAAGTTAAAAGATGGCATGACAAAAGGATACAAAAGTGTGAGTTTAATGTAGGTGATTATGTATTGCTATACAACTCTCATTTAAGATTTTTTGCAGGAAAACTTCTCTCTAAATGGGAAGGCTCCTATGTTATCGAAGAGGTCTATCATTCTGGTGCCATAAAAATCAACAACTTCGAGGGCACAAATCCGAAGGTGGTAAATGGTCAAAGAATTAAACATTATATCTTAGGTAATCCCATAAATGTTGAAACCAATATTATTGAAACCGTAACCCCGGAGGAATACATAAGGGACACTTTCCGGAACGTTTCAGACTTCAAAAAGGAATAGGTATGTGGTACGGTAAGTAAACCAACTCCAAAACAATTTTTAAGGCAATATTTCTCCCCTTTGGAATATTTAGAAAAATAGAAAAATAAGTAGAAGTCCGGGAAGGACACGAGGGCCCCACGAGGGTGGTGGGCGCGCCCTACCCCCTGGGCACACCCCCTACCTCGTGAGCACCTCGTGTGCCTTCCGGACTCCGTTTTCTTGCACGATACGTATTTTGGTCGGTAAAAATTCATTATATATTCTCCCAAAGGTTTTGACTCCCGTATCACGTGAACCTCCTCTGTTCTTGTTTCGAGCTGTTTTCTGTCAGGGTTTCCCAGGCTAGGCATCATGTCGTCTCCCTCCTCCAACAATTGTGACAACGATGCTTGGCTAATGAAGATAGATCTGAAGAGGGAAGAACCCATGAGGGTCAACAATGATCAGAGGATCAAGAAGGCCACGGAGGATCAAGCTCCGACAGCAAAAGAGATCCTTCAACTTGATCATAACCTTCTTATCCTAAACGAGATCGAAGCTTTCAAGATGATTGAGTTAGCTCGTATACAAAACAGGTATCTCACACAAGAAAATATTTTGTTGAAGGAGCATATTGTTGCACTCAAGGGCATTATTCGCAAGCTGGAGGACCTATTACGCTGGATGTGCGATTATCCGTCACCACCACCTTCTTCACCGACGAAGGAGATATATTCACATGGGTATGGTCACTCCCCTTGGCAACTGCCAAGCTTGGGGGAGGTGCCCCGGTATCGTATCACAATCACAACTCCTATCTTTACCGTTTTTCTTAGTTCGATCATATTAGTAGTATCTTGATCTAGTAGAATAAAGTTTATGGCATGATCTAGTTTTGAGTTTCTCTTTACGATCTCTATTTGTAATTGAGTCCGTGAGCTATATAATAAAGATTAGTGTTGAGTCAAGGGCTTGATTATTTTGCCATGATCTTGGGTGAATAAAAGAAAAAGAGAAAAGAATAAAAAGAAACAAAGAGTTCATATTGATCTTATTGAGAGTAATGACTTCACATAGAAAGAATATGATGATTAAAAGTTGTTGGGAGTTGGCAGACATAGCTTTGGTCATTGTTGCAATTAATAGGAAGTAATAAGGAAGGAGAGGTTTTCACATATGGATATATTATCATTGACATATTTTATGATTGGGAGCACTCATTAAAATATGACATGCTAAAGAGTTGATGTGTGGACAAGGAAGACAACGTAATGAGTTATGTCTTTCTTATATCTGAGATAAAGTATGTTGTCATGGATCCTCTAACTTGTTGAGCTTGCCTTTCCCCTTCATTCTAGCCAAATTCTCAGCACCAAGTAGAAATACTACTTGTACTTCCAAATACCCTTAAACCAGTTTTGTCATGAGAGTCCACCATATCTACCTATGGATTGAGTAAGATCCTTCAAGTAAGTTGTCATCAGTGCAAAGCAATAAAAATTGCTCTAAATATGTATGATTGATTGGTGAGGGAGAAATAAGCTTTATAGGATCTTGTGATGTGGAAGTAATAAAAGTGACGGACTGCATAATAAAGGTTCATATCACAAGGGGCAATATAAAGTGACGTTATTTCGCATTGAGATTTTATGCACCCAACCATAAAAGCGCATGGCAATCTCTACTTCCCTCTGCGAAGGGCCTATCCTTTATCATTATCTTCTACCTTATGCAAGAGTCATGGTGATCTTCACCTTTTCTTTTTCATTTTATCCTTTGGCAAGCTCAGCATGTTGGAGAGAACATGATATATATATATATCTAATTGGATGTAGGGGAGCATGAACCATTATTGTTGACATTACCCTTGAGGTAAAAGGTTGTGGGGCAAAACTATAAGACCCTATCTTTCTCTGTGTCTGATTAAAACTCTGTAACCACAAGTATTGCATGAGCGTTAGCAATTATGGAGGACTAAATGGTGGTTGAGTATGTGGACTTGCTTTTTAGCTCTGACATAGACTCTTTCTGATGTTATGATAATTTGCAATTGCTTCAATGACTGAGATTATAGTTTGTCGGAGCCCAATAAGGTTTATGATTTATACTTTTGCATTGTGAATAGATCATCACTTGCACATAAGTAATCATATGACGAAGTCTATATATGTTGCTGTTATGAGAATAATCATGATGCCTTCATGTCCGTATTTTATTTTTATCGACGCCTCTACCTCTAAACATGAGGACATATTTATCGTCATCGGCTTTTCGCTTGAGGACAAGAGAGGTCTAAGCTTGGGGGAGTTGATACGTCCATTTTGCATCATGCTTTTATATCGATATTTATTGCACTATGGACAGTTATTTCACTTTATGTCACAACACTTATGGCTATTCTCTCTTATTTTACAAGGTTTACATAAGGAGGGAGAATGCCGACAGCTGGAATTCTAGGCTGGAAAAGGAGCAAATATTAGAGACCTATTCCGCGCAACTCCAAAGGTCCTGAAACTCCACGAAACGTCTTAAAATAAATAAAGAAAAATCCTCACCAAAGATGAAGGCTAGGGGGCCCACACCCTGCTCATGAGGGTGGGGGGCACGCCCCCTGTCGGTGTCAAAACCGGCAGATCTCGGGTAGGGGGTCCCGAACTGTGCGTCTAGGCCGGATGGTAACAGGAGGCAGGGGACATGATGTTTTACCCAGGTTCGGGCCCTCTTGATGGAGGTAAAACCCTACGTCCTGCTTGATTAATATTGATGATATGGGTAGTACAAGAGTAGATCTACCACGAGATCGGAGAGGCTAAACCCTAGAAGCTAGCCTATGGTATGATTGTATGTATATATCTATCGACTAGCCTGGCCTCGGTTTATATAATGCACCAGAGGCCTAGGATAACAAGAGTCCTAGCCGAATATGCCGGTGGGGAGGAGTCCTTGTCTTGATCGCCAAGTCTTGTGGAATCTTCCTTGTATGCGGCAGCTGTCCGGACTGGCCCATGAGTATACGGCCATGGGGGTCCTCGGCGCAATCTAACAGATCGGGAGATGACGTGGTGAGTACCCCCTAGTCCAGGACACCGTCAGTAGCCCCCTGAACCGGTCTTCAAGTTAGGGATGCTCCTCGATTCTTCCGAACCATTCTTCATCTTCGGTCGTGTGTCTTGAAAACTGGTTTAACAAACCTTCTCATCTTCGATCTTGAGGATCGCCGAAATGCATTCGACGAGTTTACACGTCGGGTATCCGAGGAGCCCCTTTAAGTTTCCGGCCTTTATCAATGCCTTGTTATTTTTATGCCACACCTCGGGTTTGAAGTTGTTCCCGGGCGGCGGCGTCCTCTTGCGTCCGAGCTCCAACGCCGGACTGCATTCGAGGTATCTTTTGCAGCCGAGCACCAACGCCGGACCGCTTCCCAGCTCTAATGCCGGAATGTATCCGAGCTCCAATGCCGGACTATGTATCCGAGCTCCAACGCCGGACTAGTATCCGAGCTCCAACACTGGACTGTATCCGAGGTGTCGTAAATCACCCTGGTTCAAAGAAGTTTGAAGGAGTTTAGCCGAGCTTAATGCCGGAAATGCCCTCTATGGAGCAATCCACTAGAGCCCGAGCTTTATGCCGGACTGCTTCCAAGGTGGTACACCACCCCGAATGTGGGCCGATTTTTGTCAATATTTTTGATTGGTGCAATTTATTCTCTGCCGAGATATATAGCTAGTAGCCCTCAAGGTGGGTATCGGTCTAAAACCCGAGATGCACATGAAGGATGACATAAGACCGCTGATCCCAGTAGCCGCTGAGACTCAGGTTGATTTGCAAAATCGGCCTGAGGATCAAGTCCTAGCTCGGCAGAATACTTCGGGACACTAAAAGCGGCGTGCTCAGTCCTCGAGACTCAGGTTGGGTGCGGCCGACCAACCTGAGGATCAAAATCTCCTCGGAAACTATATTGCACATCAAATTTTCTGCATTGAACCGGCAATGCAGTAGCCCCCGAGACACTAGTCAGGTGGCAACACAAGATCAGGGGATCGATGTGCCCCTTTAATATTTGTAAATAATAAGCCCGAAGCGCAGTAGCCCCCGAGCCTTAATACGGGCACGGGTGGCCGAATTAAGGATCGATATCCATAGTAAAATCACAAATTATGTGTAATGACTCTATGTATCCAAGTACTTTACGTCATTAATGCTCGGATCCGCATTGTACAAAACCTTGTTGACCGACCATCGGCTTCCACCTCCTCGGGCAGTAGCCGAGGAGTGTTTGTCCTACTTTATAAAGCCTTTATGAGGGCAAAGATTTACGACAAACAAGGCAATCTGGCCACACGGTTTTATAAACAAAGGTACGCAGAGAGATATGTTATATTACTGTTTAACAGAAGAAATGTCTTCCAAAGAAAATAGTCCCGCTATCGGTTCCTTTCTTTGGGTTGTCATGCTAAGCATGATCATGAAACCTCAGCTCCAATGTAAGAGCAAAATATCGAGGATTTAGTTTGGGAGGCCAGTTAATAGCCCCCGGTAGTGTTCGGCGACAGTCGAGGTCAAGCCGTAAACACTTCGGCCATTGTTATGAATGGCCCCTCATTTAACACCGTCACCGGATCGCTGACCAGTTTACGCTTATTGTGACAGTCAGTTTTCGGCTTTCTCCACTAAGGTGCTTAACCATGTGAGCTGGAAGCACAATCACAGTGGTTCTCCCTTTGCATACCTAGCCGAACAAAGCGGAACGTAGGAGGCAAGCGCAGGAGTCGGGCAACCCAACTATTGACCGAAGACACAATTCGAAACCGATGCATATATAGCAATATCCGAGAATGTTTTTCCTGAATCTCTAAAGGTGTCCGGCGTTGCACTATGAGACTTGTGCTGAAAACACACAAATAGTTTAAAAGTGCCATAAGCTTGGAAAACCAAAAAACGTCAGTAAAAACTTGACGTCCGAACAAGATCAAGTGTTCGGTGCCAATCCGAAAATTGGCCTTAGCAAAAGAAGTGCTTCTGTCGTGCTTTAACATGATACATCTTATCTCAAGACTTCAAGCGGGTCAGCCTACAGCTTCAACCTCCTATCCCGAGGGCGGAGTACTTCTCATTAGGCCAGTTTAGCAAACTAAACTCTAGCGGCTTTGAGAGATAAATTAGGCTCCCCGGCTAGTGACCACACACTCGTGTCGAAAAAAGGAGTGATAGATAATAATAATAATAAAACTTTGCAATGACTAAGAAGAAGAACACTTACCATAAAACGGCTCATATAAATTTAAGAGCCCCCAAGTGACTTGGGTAAAAGAATGATTGCATGTACCGAAGTACTTATATCATATCTATGTTCAACCGAACTTTAAACGCGTCTTAACCGACCGTCGGCTTCTTCCTCTTCGGTCAAGGACCGAAAAGTGTTATGTACTCCATCTGGCGAGAATATCGACGGTGTTTCCAATAACCAGGCAATCAGGCCATAAGGCTGTAACAGACAAAGCGCGCTCAGGGAACTTATGCTATATTACTGCGAAGTGTATGAAGCATCTTCGAAGAAAATAGTACCCCCACCGATACCTTTCTTCGGTGCTCATTGTTATTATGAGACTTGTGCAATAGATTTTTTGTACTCATGAGTTCCGTCGTGTGCCGACCATCATTGAAAACTATAAGAGCGCTAGCTTTCGGCTTCACCCAGTCCGAGGTCCGGCTCGGGTGACCCGATCGTGACAATCGCAGAGGTGCTCCCTTTACTCCCTAGCCGTACAATCGGGAACGTAGGGGTAAACATAGGAGCGAGGCAACCCAACTTGCAAATCTCTTACGTCAATATGGTGCATATTATGGCGTAATACACGAACAAGGAACGAAGCCGTGCAAGTATAATCATATGCAAGAGGAAAAGCTTCATGAAGGAAGCCCCCAAATGAATTGGATATTTGAATTTATGTGTCACAAAGAAAGTTTGGACAAGGAAATTTTTTACAAGCAACTTTTTTCCAAAAAGTATAATGCTTGGTCGAACCGAACACAAGTTAGAAATTAAAGCTTTAAGCATGAAAGCGACTTAGCTGGTTAATGCGTTCGGTATTGATGACGCGGTCCGAGCTTGATGCGGGGCAAGGTTCCATCCCCCAAGCCGGTCCCGAGGTGGCGGAGCGGAGAGCTCGACACGGCGAAGTGGTGACATAGCACAGTCAGTGCAGACCGGCAGAGTGACGCCGAAGTCCCCGGATCATTTTCCTGTGCACAAAAAATAGTGCAAACCGGAGATAATAGTAATAATGATAATTAAAAAAAGTCGTTGCATAATAAATAATTTATGCAAAGTGAGTAATAAAAGAAATATGGCCTGGCGCCGAAGTCAATGTCGATGCAGGGCGTCGGCGTGATGCGGTAAAGGCGTGGCAAAGCCAGAATTCACAGGTCGATCCGAGCTCCGGATGCGGCGTTCGCCGGACTATGTACGGAAACTGACCGAACCACCATGCGACTGTCGTCAATGCGGCGACCATTTGATAGACCTGTGTACATATGATAGACAAATTAGAGTAATAATTCCTTGGGAAAAATGAACCCAAACAAGCAAAAAATACTGGGATTAATAGCACCTGGTTTATTTGTTGTAGCAATCTGAAGGAAGGTGATTCCCAAAATTGGGACTCGATCTGCACACCCATTGCCTGATGGGCGATAAAACGACGGCATGGCAATGCTGGCAAAGGTTGGCTCGCCGAGGCAAAGCCCTCGGCCCAGCTAACGTGACGGAGCTGGTCGGCTAGTGACGCCGAAGTGTCCGAAGTAGGTTGATGAAGAAATGGCGAAGACCCCGGTCCAGCCAAGATGTCGAAGCCTCGATGTCAGCCGATGAGTTGAAGTAGGTCGGCGTGATGGACACCACCTTGAAGAAGCAATAGTGCGGCCCTGCCGATGCAGGTCGTGACGTGGTCGATGCCGGCTTGATGAAGCGACCGTGCGGCGATGCCGGTATGCCCGCTCCGTTTAATCCATGGGGCGGCGATGTTGGTGATGATTTATCCTTCGTGATGCCGGACTCTTATTCGGCTTGCCGAGATGATGATCCGAAGAAGTTGAGCTCGACTCAACAAAGTGATGACGTGTCTAGCGCAGGTCGGCAGCCATGGAGCAATATTGCCGGACTGGTTTGACACCAGCATGATGTTGAAGATCATGTTCAAAAGATCTTAAAGTTAGTGGGATGTGTTCGGGAACAAAACACAATACCCCATACAAAACTTCCTTCAAAAGGGATGTCCAAAATCCTGTTCATAAAAAAGACGAACTCAGATCGGATTCATTTTCGCGCAGAAAACAAATCCGAAAAGTGATGCACTAATCGGAAGGTTCCCGGAGTTTGGACGGTCGGATCAAGCTGAAATTTTGAGAGGTGGTAGATATAGGAATTCCACAGCCGATCAACAGTTGGATCTTTCAAAGGACGTCCGAGCTAGAAGCTAGACACCACGCCCTAAACTCGTCCAGATTTCCGTCCAGATTTGACAGGGCTCCAGTATATCATAGATTGCCAGAGATTCCTCCATCGGAACTCGATGAAATTTTCCAGGGTTGTTGTACTCTCGATTCCGCACAATTCCACCGAAGCGATCTCGGGTAGGGTGTCCCGAACTGTGCGTCTAGGCCGGATGGTAACAGGAGGCAGGGGACACGATGTTTTACCCAGCTTCGGGCCCTCTTGATGGAGGTAAAACCCTACGTCCTGCTTGATTAATATTGATGATATGGGTAGTACAAGAGTAGATCTACCACGAGATCGGAGAGGCTAAACCCTAGAAGCTAGCCTCTGGTATGATTGTATGTATATATCTATCGACTAGCCTCGCCTCGGTTTATATAATGCACCAGTGGCCTAGGATAACAAGAGTCCTACCCGAATACGCTGGTGGGGAGGAGTCCTTGTCTTGACCGCCAAGTCTTGTGGAATCTTCCTTGTATGCGGCAGCTATCCGAACTCGCCCATGAGTATACAGCCATGGGGGTCCTCGGCCCAATCTAACAGATTGGGAGATGATGTGGTGAGTACCCCCTAGTCCAGGACATCGTCACCCCCCTAGGGCGCTCCCCCTACCTCGTGGGCCCCCTGGTGGCTCTCCAACGTCCATCTTCTCCTATATGAAGTCTTTCGATGAGAAAAAAATAAGGAGGAACTTTTCGGGATGCGACTCCGCTGCCACGAGGCGGAACCTTGGCGGATCCAATCTAGAGCTCCGGCAGAGCTGTTCTGCCGGGGAAACTTCCCTCCCGGAGGGGGAAATCATCACCATCGTCATCACCAACGCTCCTCTCATCGGGAGAGGGCAATCTCCATCAATATCTTCACCAGCACCATCTCATCTCCAAACCCTAGTTCATCTCTTGTATCCAATTCTTGTCTCAAAGTCCGGGATTGGTGCTAGTAGGTTGCTAGTAGTGTTGATTACTCCTTGTAGTTGATGCTTGTTGGTTTATTTAGTGGAAGATCATATGTTCAGATCCTATATGCATATAATTACCCCTCTGATTATGAACGTGAATATGCTTTGTGAGTAATTACGTTTGTTCCCGAGGACAAGGGAGAAGTCTTGCTATTAGTAGTCATGTGAATTTGGTATTCGTTTGATATTTTGATAAGATGTATGTTGTCTAGCCTCTAGTGGTGTTATGTGAACGTCGACTACATACACTTCACCATTATTTGGGCCTAGAGGAAGGCATTGGGAAGTAATAAGTAGATGATGGGTTTCTAGAGTGACAGAAGCTTAAACCCTAGTTTATGCGTTGCTTCGCAAGGGCTGATTTGGATCCATATGTTTCATCTTATGGTTAGTTTTACCTTAATACTTTTGTTGTAGTTGTGGATGCTTGCAATAGAGGTTAATCATAAGTGGGATGCTTGTTCAAGTAAGAATAGCACCCAAGCACCGGTCCACCCACATATCAAATTATCAAAGTATCGAACGCGAATCATATGAACGTGATGAAAACTTGCTTGACGATATTCCCATGTGTCCTCGGGAGCGCTTTTCCTATTATAATAGTTTGTTCTAGCTTATCCTTTGCTACGAAAAGGATTGGGCCACCTTGCTGCACTTTATTTACTTTTGTTACTTGTTGCTTGTTATAATTTATCTTATCACAAAACTATCTGTTACCACTTATTTCAGTACTTGCAGAGAATACCTTGTTGAAAACCGCTTATCATTTCCTTCTGCTCCTCGTTGGGTTCGTCGCTCTTACTTATCGAAAGGACTACGATAGATCCCCTATACTTGTGGGTCATCAGTAATTTGCTTAAAATCCTAATATGCTAGGTATTCAAGATTAGTAAAACTTTCATATTTGTCATGGTTTTGTCACGGCAGATGTCCTAGAGAAAGGACTTAGTCGTGGAGCCATCGCGACGGGTTAGCTTGAAGGGGTTAAAGCGGACACAGGGACGCAAGAGAGTTTATACTAGTTCGGCCCCTTCAATGAAGGTAAAAGCCTAGGTCTAGTTGTGATGGAATTGATGGGGTTTCGATGACTAGGGAGCAAACAAGCTTCGCCTATGTCTCGAGTTGTTGTCTGTCCTTGAACCGCTGCCGGGTCGTCCCCTTATATACATGGGTGACGCCTGTCGGTTCACAGAGTCCCAACACCGGTCGATATTCGTATCCGGGTTGGTCTCTCCTTATTCCTAACTTATAATACAAGTTTATATACAAATACCGGCTTACAGCTACAAGTCTTGAACCGACTATGGGCCTTAGGCCCTCATCTGCCTTCTTGGGCTTTAGCACTCTTGAACTACAGATGAAGTTGACCCGGCCCAGATAGGCCGGTTTATGCCCAGCAGTAATATCCCCAACATGAGGCCCCAGATTAATTTGAACGGGTTCATGTCAATCCTTTAACAAAAGCTTCATCTTCAACATCTTCTCATAAATTGGTAAACCGCTATGATGTCATCTTCTCTGATTGCTGTAAACCGGAGTGACGTCACCTATCATAATGAAGCTATCCATTATGCTTCTTTGTTTAATAGATCTACGGAAATCGAGGCGACAGCTCCGTTTCGTGGCCCCTTGATTGTCGCGCCTGACACATGTCCTTTTGCCTTATAAATAGGACCGAAGGGTCATTTCCTTTCTCTTTCCCTTCGGCCCCTTCTGCTTCGTCTTCCTCGCATCGCCCAGCTTCAGAGCTCCGCCGCCACCGTCGACCTCTGCCTCAACCTTGGCCGCTGCATCAACCTGGGCGCACCAGAGCATCGCGGCAACCTTCCGCGTCTTCCTTAGCTCCGGTAAATCTTCTATCCTTTCCTCTGCAGATCTGCTCTAGGGTTTCACAGTTCTTCAGTGTTCATCGTCTACCTCTTGCTCATACGATAGATCTTTAGATGAATCCGCATATCTTTATTCTGTGCAATGGTAGTCGTTTAACCTTCGCCTTCACTTACGCATCTTAAAACCATAGATCTATATGTACGTTTTGCTCATTGATTTGGTACTGCTCCTTTTGAACCTCTGAATATTTATCTCTTTTCTAAACTTGCTTCAGATCCAACGCTGTAGAGAAATCTTGTGAAATCTGTTTCTGCATACTTATCCATCCACAATCTCAGCTGTTTCAATGCTTAGATCAGGCGGTTTAACCTTGTAGAAAAATTTGCCAAACCGGTATATACCATTAGTCCCCTTGTTGAACCGCCAGATGTTGTTGCTTCATAAAACTCCGGTTCAGATAGACATGTCTCCGGTTTAACATTGCACATACCAATGTACCTTGATCAATGCATTTTTGAACCGGGATTTTCTACCTTGTAGATTTCATCATGGCCAAGCAAGTATATGAGTGCAATTGGGTTCCTTCTCGCATCACAGAGGCTCAGCTGGACGATTTAGTCCTGATCGGCGCTTTAGGTACCAAAGATACCATCCATTGGAGGGCTCCTGGCAAAGAATGCCCTCCCACACCTCAAGAAGGAGAGGTCGTTGTTTTCGTAGGTCACTTAGCCCAGGGCTTTAAGCCGCCCGGTTCTAAATTTTACCGGGACGTTTTAGCTGATTTCCAACTCCATCCACAAGACACTGGACCCAACTCTGTTACAAATATGTGTCACTTCCAAGTGCTCTGTGAGGCGTTCTTTCAAGAGGAGCTCACAGTGGAATTGTTCAGAGACCTTTTCCATCTAAACCACCGTACTGAGTTTACTGACGGCTCCAATACGGAGTTGGGTGGCGTGGCGATCTAGAAAAGGAAAGAGGTCACATACCCTCACGCCAAACTACACAACCACCCCAAAGAGTGGAATCGGACATGGTTCTATTGCAAAGACACCTCCCCTGCTGGTGAGAATCCCTTGCCTGGCTTTCGTCCGGAGCGGCTCAGCAATACACACCCTTTTCCGCAAAGATTGACTGCCCAGGAGAGAAGCAAATATGCTCCTCAACTGTCGAAGCTCAGAGCCTTTATGGCCAACGGTTTAACAGGGGTTGATCTCGCTCGCTGTTGGATATCATGGAGCATACTGCCCCTTAGTCAGCGCTTCGGTTTGATGTGCGAGTATACTGGCAGTGTTGATGACCCACTGTGACATTCCAAAATCCAGCTCACCGATGAAGAAATCACAGAGGCTGTGAATAAGATGCTGAATGAACCGGAACACGTCTGTGCTAAAAACGGCTTGCTTCCTTTCTGTGCCACCAACAAACCGCCAGCTGTAAGACTTTGATTTTTCTTTTTGCTGAATCTGTTATTGATATATCTGGTCATTGTTTAATATCAGTGTCTCTGTAATCAGGGCAATGATCCGTTTTGGAGCAAGAAACTGCCGCAGGAGAAACCAGACAAACCGGAAAGAGCAATCCGGCAAAAGACTAAAGCTGTGAAGAAGACTGCCCACAGGAAAAGAACCACTGCATCCTCTAATCCGGCCCCTGATGATGATGTGGATAATCCGGACCTTGAGGTAGAGCTTGACTCACTTGGCTTATTTTTCATGCGTCTTATTGATGATGATATTTGTGAGGATGATGCCGAAGCCAGCCACACTAATGCTGCAGAGGTAATTATTTTCTCTTCCGATTCAGAACCTTTGCCTTCACTAAAAATCAGTCAGGAAAACCGGAAAGTTAAATTTTCTCATCATCTTGCTTATTTGGATCCCAAATTTCTTATGAAGACCCAACAGCACGAAGCTCGTCGCACAACCCGGCACAGCGGCCAGGTAGTTACCTCCGCCAGTTTACCGAACAGTCCGGTTCGGAAACGCCGTTCAGAGGTCTCTAATTTGCTTGTCAGTGCTTGTCCCAAAGCGGGCTGCTTTCGTCAAGCTCTTAATCCATCTGACTCCGATTACCAGGTTACTTCCCACTCATCTTCTGGCGAGTCATCGGCTACTCAGCTGCCACCGCTCTAAACGGTGCTTGGGTAAGCTATACTTATCATAATATTTGCAGCTCATCGCCTTGGAACATATGCTATATTTGATTTTGTTATTCCTCTCAGGGCCAAACCTAGGCCAAGTAAGAAGGCTCGCCTGGACAAAGCGGCCGAAGAAGATGCCGTCCTTGAACCGGGCACACCAGATCTTGAAGCGGCTATTCCTGAGGATATACCCAATGATCCACCGCAGCAAGACGACGATCTTATTGCTGAAGAGAGACCAATTGATGCCTCAAGTCCTGTCAATCAGCCCACAAGCTCCATCCGGATTGAGAAATCCACCGGTCCAGCAAAGCCTACTGACAAGCCAACAGCCCTAGTTCAAACTGGCGATACCAAGGACGATGAGGTTGTCATTACTGGCACTGGCCATACTGAGCCAAGCAATCCTGTCGCTTTGTCCAAACATTCTGCCAAGGTAGAATTTGCTGCCTTTGGCAAAGGCAAGTGGAATGCTGATCTGGCGACTTACGCTGCCCTGAACGCCCAAGATATCCATTCCGGCTACCTGAACCGGTTGTATACCAGTCGTGACTATGAAGCCGGTCTGGTTAATATGATGAAAGATAAATATGAGGTAACTTCCATATGCTCTTTCCTGCTTGTATGCTTCAATTCGTGCTGACTCTCCTAGCCCCCAAGGGCCGGTTTTTAATCTTCTTTCAAACCGGGACTTACTAATATAAATCTTAATGCTTTGAAATTTGCTGATGTAGCCCCCAAGGGCCGGTTCAACTTAACGTAGTTAAACCGGTACTTTAAGTAATTGAGATTGCCGCATCAGAATATATACGAGCAAATAGCCATTAGCCCCCAAGTGCCAAGTTGAATACTTGTATTGATCTTGGGACCTTGTAAGCAATTGAAAGATGAAGATCGAATATGCATTAGCCCGCAAGTGCCAAGTGCATAACTTGTTATGTGGTTGGTACTTCAATCCTTGCACCATTTTGTTGAAGCATATAACTGTCTGCATGCGGGCTGAGCTGAAGACGAAAGAAAACCAAGTCGCCGATCTCCAAGAAAACCTGAAAACCCAACAAGCTGAAACCTCCAAAGCAAAAGAGGAATTAGCCAGCGCTTTAAGAGCCATGGAACATCTTAAGGAGAGCTTCAAGAAGAAGCTGGCGGATTGGGCCACTAAAAAGACCGCTTTAATCAAACGAGCAGAGGATGCCGAGGTTGCACTAAAACCGGTGGCGGATGAACTGACCAGCATAAAGCAGCACATGCATGCCATGACCACTGCTATCTTTGGTAAGCCAGTTTGACTTCTGAATTGACTCGGCCTTCTTACAGAGCTGCTGGTTTAACCCTTTACGATATTTCAGGGACACGCATTGGTCACTTGGGGTCAGATGTGCGGAAGAAATTGAAAGCCGCCTATACGTTGGTCGAACAACTGTACACTGGCGCACAGCGGATCATCTGTACCGCATCCCACAACAAACCGGCACCCACTTTGATTCAAGACACTCTGATGAAAGTGTCGGTGCTTCCTGCCCGGGTTGAAGAGTTGAAGAAATCTGCTGCTCGAACCGGTGCGATCAATGCCTTAATCCGGGCAAAAGCCTGGGTGCCGGATTTTGATCCTATTGAAGCGGCTCAGGGCTATCCCAGCTTGAAGGAAGATGGGTCAGAGTTTGGTGAAGCGGATCGGCGAGCAATAAACCGGGAGGTGCGTCCGCTAGCTTGTCAATTGGCTAAAGAAGCAGACTTGTCTCATTATCAAGCCCAATATGACACTCAGAACAAGCGAATAGCTGCACCAATTCATGAATCGGAAAATCTTATCCCTCCAATCCGTAAGCATACTTACGCTCCCGATATTGACCCGTCATTGCTGATCCATGATGAAGCTGTTTTTCAAGCATTAATGGGAATCGACTGGACAACTGTTGATTTCCAGCCGCTGGGTAGAGAAACTGAGGCTGAAGCGGCGCAGGATGACCCACAACCATCAGGTCAGACTGGTGACCAAGCTTGAACTGGAAGCCGGTTTAAAAATGCTTCTCCTTTGCAAAAAACAATGATCTTATTGTGGGCACCATGTTGCCTTGTAATAGGCTAGCTGATACTTTTGATGTTGATATGCCTGCGTGCATAATTTGCTCTTCCTTTGGGTGATGAACTTGCCAAAGTACTTTCTGCAATAAAAAATCTTCAAGTTCCACCGCGGTTGTACCGTCAGGCGGAATATGATGTCTGCATACATGAAATCAAAACATCCGATTTTTTATGTATATGACCAAATTTTTGAGATACATAATACCTGCCATCGTTGAACGTGAAGTTGGCTCGGCCAATCTTGAAGCAGAGTTTTATAAACCCACACTGTTGGAGGAGATAGTGGCTCCCATATATATATGACGCCGGTTTACCATGTAAACCGTACCGTGTTATAATAAACACCGTGTTACTCCATAAGAGGATGTTAACAAAAAAGATCAAACCGGGCAAATAGTCTCCGGATTGAAGTGAAACGTGTTCCTTCAATTGACAGTACGAACCGGTTGAAAACTTTGTCGGTTTAAAGAACGCAATAAAAATAAAGAAGTATCTTGCAAAGAAAAGTGTGAAGCAAATGCAATGACAAAACCGTTTGCAAAAAAGGTTTATTTGAACTGATTAGATGGTGTTACCATGGCCAAACATGACCAAGCTCCCGTTAGGTGTAACTATGGTTCTAGTCAGCCAGGTCCCCAAATGAAACCGTGGCATTTATGCCGATCAAGTGGCATGGCAATGGTTCGGGTTCGACCAAGCCCCCAAGTAATTCTGTGGCCTTAGGCCGATCAAGAGGTATGACTGGTTCAGACGTGACCAAGTCCCCAAGTGATCTGGTGGCTCTCGCCCTATCAAGAGGTATGGTATTGGTTCGGACACGACCAAACCCCCAAGTGATATAACATGATGCTTTTAAAAAGCTAACTCAAGGGGTAAACCGGAGGCCGCTTTAGAACAACTCCGTGTAACCACACATGATGTAAAAGAACAGATACCCCACTTTAGCTGAGGTTCCGATTTATTATAATCATAATATATACATCGTCGTAATATGTACATAAGTAGAGCCAATGGCTCAGGTATAGTAAGGCCGAAGATGAGCTATGTTCCACGGCCTGCTAGTCTCCTCCTCTGATGTACGTGAGTCCTTATGTTCTCGAATATCGATCAGATAGTATGACCCGTTGTGCCGATTCTTGCTGATCACGAAAGGCCCCTCCCAAGGTGGGGATAGCTTATGCATATCTGTCTGATCTTGGATGAGCCGAAGCACCAAATCTCCTTCCTAAAAGGTTCTGGTTCTGACTCGGCGACTGCGATAACGACGAACATCCTGTTGGTAAATCGCCGATCGGGCGGCTGTTATATCACGCTCTTCATCCAACCGGTCCAAAGCATCTTGCCGTGCTGTCTTGTTGTCCGCTTCAATATAGGCCATCACACGAGGTGAATCATGACGGATATCACTGGGAAGAACCGCCTCCGCTCCATAAACCATGAAGAACGGTGTGTATCCTGTTGATCTGTTGGGTGTTGTATTGATGCTCCATAACACAGATGGTAATTCTTCTACCAACAACCCGGCGTTCTTTGCAAAGGAACCATGAGCCGGGGCTTGATGCCTCTCAAGATCTCTTGATTAGCCCTTTCTGCTTGACCGTTGGACTGTGGGTGTGCCACTGATGAAACATCAAGCCGGATATGCTCCCGTTCGCAGAACTCCTTCATGGCACCTTTGGACAAATTGGTACCATTATCTGTGATGATACTGTGTGGAAAGCCAAACCGGAAAATCACTTTTTTGATGAACTGAACCGCCGTGGCCGCATCACACTTACTAACAGGTTCTGCCTCCACCCACTTTGTAAACTTGTCAACCGCCACCAGGAGGTGGGTCTTCTTATCTTTGGACCTTTTGAAAGGCCCAACCATATCCAGCCCCCAGTCGCAAACGGCCAAGTAATTGGAATCATTCTCAATTCTTGAGCCGGTACATGAGCACGTCTTGAAAACCTTTGGCAACCATCACATCGTCTGACCAGATCCTCCGCATCAGCATGAGCAGTTAACCAATAGAAGCCATGGCGAAACGCTTTAGCCACTAGAGATTTTGAACCGGCGTGGTGACCACAATCTCCTTCGTGGATCTCACGCAAAATTTCACGGCCTTCTTCAGGAGACACACATCATTGAAATGCTCCTGACACACTGCAATGATGCAACTCGCCGTTGATAATAGTCATGGATTTGGATCGCCGGATTATCTGTCGGGCCAGAGTCTCATCCTCTGGTAACTCGCCCCAGTTCTTGTACGCCAGGTAAGGAAGCGTCCACTCCGGAATAACATGAAGAGCTGGGATCAATTGAGCCTCCGGATCAGGAATAGCCAAATCCGCTTCACCAGGGATCTTGACCGATGGGTTGTGCAGCACATCTAGAAAAACATTGGGCGGGACCGGTTTGCGCTGAGAGCCCAGCCGGCTTAAAGCGTCCGCCGCTTGATTTTTCCGTCGGTCCACGTGGTCCACCTGATAGCCTTTAAAATGACCTGCAACAATATCCACCTCACGATGATATGCTGCCATGAGTGGGTCCTTGGAGTCCCAAGTGCCGGACACTTGCTGAGCCACGAGGTCCGAGTCATCAAAACACTTAACTCGACTTAGATTCATCTCCTTAGCCATCCGGAGACCATGGAGCAATGCTTCATACTCAGCTACATTGTTAGTACAAGGGAACATTAAACGGAGAACGTAACAAAACTTATCACCTCGTGGGGAAGTTAATACGACTCCAGCCCCCGACCTTCCAATTGCCTGGATCCGTCAAAATGGATGGTCCAATATGTGTGATCCGGCTTTTCTTCAGGTGCTTGCATTTCTGTCCAATCATTGATAAAATCAAAAAGTTCTTGAGATTTAACCGCCGTCCGAGGCACATACTTCAAATCATGCGGCCCAAGCTCTATAGCCCACTTGGCAATCCGGCCAGTTGCTTCCCGGTTCTGGATGATATCCCCCAAAGGAGCAGAACTGACCACCGTAATTGGATGCCCTTGAAAGTATTGTTTAAGCTTCCGGCTTGCCATAAAAACTCCATACACCAGCTTCTGCCAATGCGGATACTTTTGCTTGGACTCAATGAGTACCTCGCTGATATAATAGACCGGACGTTGAACCGGATGCTCCTCACCTGCCTCCTTTTGCTCCACCATAATAGCCACGCTGACCGCCCGAGCATTAGCAGCAACATATAGCAGTAACGGCTCCTTGTCAATGGGAGCGGCGAGCACAGGTGGATTGGCCAATTGCCGCTTTAAGTCCTCAAACGCTTCATCAGCAGTAGAACTCCAGACAAACCGATCCGTCTTCTTCAACATCTGATACAAAGGGATTGCCTTCTCACCAAGACGACTGATAAAACGGCTTAACGCGGCAATCCGGCCTGCCAGGCGTTGAACATCATTGATACACTTCGGTTTAGCCAGGGAGGTGATGGCTGTGATCTTCTCCGGATTAGCCGCAATTCCCTTATTGGACACCAGAAAGCCCAATAACTTGCCCGCCGGTACACCAAAGACGCACTTGTCCGGATTAAGCATCATCTTGTATGTCCTCAGGTTATCAAAGGTTTCCTTCAAATCACCAATCAGAGTCTCCTTCTCCCTAGATTTAACCACGATATCATCCATGTAAGCATGTACATTACGGCCAATTTGTTTGTGTAGACAATTTTGCACACAACGTTGATAAGTTGCCTGGGCACTCTTGAGCCCGAAGGGCATAGACACATAGCAGAAGGCTCCAAAGGGAGTTATGAATGCCGTCTTCTCCTAGTCCTTAACTGCAATTTTGATCTGATGATAGCCAGAATATGCATCCAAAAAACTTAAACGCTCACAACTCGCCGTAGCATCAATAATTTGATCAATACGGGGGAAGGCAAAAGGATCTGCTGGACAAGCTTTATTAAGATCTGTGTAATCCACACACATGCGCCAGGTGCCGTTTTTCTTAAAGACCAGCACCGGATTGGCAAGCCACTCAGGGTGAAAAACTTCAACAATAAAGCCAGCTGCTAAGAGCCTGGCTACCTCTTCTCCAATTGCCTTGCGCCTTTCTTTGTTAAACCGGCGGAGGAACTGTTTCACCGGTTTGTATTTAGGATCCACATTGAGGGTGTGCTCAGCGAGTTGCCTCGGTACACCTGGCATGTCAGAGGGCTTCCATGCAAAAATGTCCCGATTCTCACAGATGAACTCGATGAGCGCGCTTTCCTATTTCGGATCCAAATTCGCACTGATGTTGAATTGCTTGGACGAATCGCCCGGTACAAAGTCAACAAGCTTAGTTTCTGCTGCCGATTTGAACTTCAGGGCCGGATCATGCTCCGTAGTTGGCTTCTTTAATGGAGTCATGTCCGCCGGATCAACATTGTCCTTATAATACTTCAGCTCCTCGGTGGCACAAACCGACTCTGCATAGGCCGCATCTCCTTCCTCGCACTCCAAAGCAATTTTGCAGCTTCCGTGAACCGTTATTGTCCCCTTGTGACCCGGCATCTTGAGCTGCAAATACACATAACAGGGTCGTTCCATAAACTTGGCGTAGGCCGCTCGCCCAAACAGGGCGTGATATGGACTTTGGATTTTCATCACTTCAAACGTCAATGTCTCTGCCTGGAATCATGATCATCCCCAAAGGCCACTTCCAGAGCTATCTTACCAACAGGATATGCTGATCTGCTAGGTACTACACCGTGGAACACCATATTAGACGGTTTGAGATTTTTATCTGTTAGTCCCATATGACGGAAGGTCTCATAGTACAAGATATTAATGCTGCTCCCTCCATCCATGAGCACCTTGGTGAACTTGTAACCTCTCACCGGAGGCGCCACCACCAGAGCCAACTGACCCGGATTATCAACCTGGGGAGGGTGATCCTCTCTGCTCCATATGATTGGCTGTTCAGACCAACGTAGATAACGGGGTATGGCCGGTTCAACAGAGTTGACCGCACGCCTCTGAACCTTCCGGTCTCGCTTGTCCAAGCTAGTGGTGAAGACATGGTACTGCCCACTACTCAACTGCTTTAGGTTGCTCTGGTAACCTGACTGTTGCTGCTGTTGGTTGTAACCACCCTGGTTGTTCTGACTATTTTGACCATTATGTCCGCCCGGATTACCATTAAATCCTGAACCGGAATTTCCTCCACCGTAACCCGGGCCGGATCCTGAGCCACCATCGGAGCCGTGATCATACCGGAAAGCATTAGAATTCTTGAACTCCTGCATAATGAAGCAATCCTTCCAAAGGTGGTTTGCTGGCGCCTCCTTTGTCCCATGTCTTGGACAGGGCTGGCTTAGCAGATAGTTTAGGCGGTCCGGGTTAGGATTGGGTGCCCAATTGCAATTTTTCGGTTTACCCTTGCGTCGCTGGCCATTGTCCTGCGTGTTGGTATTAGCAACAAAGTCCATGTTACCATCCGCTTTACGCTTGCCTCCACCACCATTGCCTGTCCAGTGATGCTGCTGACCTTTGGAGTTGCTGTTCCTCTTTCCCTTCCCTGTCTTGTCATCATCAGATTCGGGATCCTTGGTACTATCAGAATCAGCATATTTCACCAAAGCGGCCATGAGGGTCCCCATGTCAGTGCAATGACGCTTCATCCGTCCCAACTTCAGCTTTAGGGGCCCAAACCGGCAGTTGCCTTCTAGGGTTAATACTGCGGTGTCAGCGTTGATGCGGTCTGATGAGTGCAACACTTGTGAAACCCGGCGCACCCAATGAGTCGTTGACTCTCCTTCCTCCTGGACGTAGGCAGCTAAGTCCACTATCGACATAGGCTATTTACATGTATCCTTAAAATTGCTGATAAACCGGTCTCGTAATTGGGCCCATGAACTGATAGAATTAGCCGGCAAGCTTTTTAACCAAGTACGGGCCGTTCCTTCAAGCATCATGGTGAAGTATTTCGCACACGCCGCGTCATCCACATCAAGCATCTCCATGGCCATCTCATAGCTCTCCACCCATGTCTCTGGAGGTTGATCCGCCGTGTAATTTGGTACCTTGCGCGGGCCTTTGAAATCCTTGGGCAGGCGCACATTGCGTAAAGCGGGGATAAGGCAAGGCACCCCCAAAGAACTAGAAGTAACACCAGGTTCGATCGAGATAGTTGGACGAACCGGCGTGAGCTGCCGAGCTTGATGCTGTGCGGCTAACTCGGCCTCCCTGCGCGCTCGGGCCCGGTCCACCACTTCCTGAGCGTTATCAGCACCACCCACTGGGTTGTTGCCACGGGGTGCTCCACGTCGTTCATTACTCGACACTGCCGGTTCATCCATATGTCTGCTGTAGCTCCGGCTTGGACGGGGGGTCGAGTGGATCCGGTCGCGGCTGTACGAGTACGCTTCCTGTTGGACCAAAGCTGTCCTCAGAAGCTCCTTGACCCATCGCGTCTCTACTGCCTGCGGCAAGTCACCTTCAATTGGAATGGCCTCCAGCCGTGCAGCAGCGGCAACGAGATTGTCCATCGGGTTAGAGTAGTGACCCGGAGGTGTTAAAACAGCCTGAGGTATAACGGTGTTTTGACGAGGCGGTTCCATCTGACGAGGCTGGACCGGTGCACCGGTCACAGGAGCTTCCGCCCGGTTTCCCACCAGCGGATTGCTGGTTCTTGCTACTGGAGTGTTGAAAAGGTCTCTGGCCTCGAAAACCGGAGGCAAACGGGATCGGTGCTTACTCCTCATGACTTCCTGCGACGCGCTCTGGTCCAACATGAGCCTGTAGGCCTGTGCGTCTAAAGCGGCCCGCTCTGTGGCCATCCTGGTGTCCTCAGCTGCCAGATCCACCTTGGCCTGGGTGATCTGTTCCTTTATCTTTGCAATCTCCGCGTTGTGGACATCCTAATCCGCCGGATTAGCTTCCGTCATAAGCACAGCCAATGCATCAAAGAGCTCTGATAGAACTTGAGCCGGCGGGTGCACAGGGCCTCCTGCCCCGGCAGCCGTCGCCGCTGCTGAACCGGAGGTTGTTGCCGCAGCGGTCGAAGAATGAAGCGCTGCTTGTGTGCCGGCCATGAATATTCCAACCCGGTTGGGCAGATCAGAGGGGTCTGGAATACTGTCACCATCGAAACAACCCCCAATCCGGCCGTCTTGTAGCTAATAAAGAGATCCGATTTCTCCGGTCGATGACTCGTCATCGAAACAAATGACAGTCTCGCCGCGAGATTCCGATCCATCCTCATAACTTCCTCCATGGATGACCCCCACGAAGGCACGCTTTATGGCCGGCTTAACCCGGGCGGATCGTGCACGCTGAGCCGTCTCGACGAGGTCGGTGCAGATGTCCGGCTCAGGGCCCGGTTCACCGATCTTACCAATGAAAACGTGAATGCCACCAAAGGGGACCCGGTACCTGTACTCAACTGAGCCGGCCTCGGGGCCCCAACCTACGTCGTCGATGTAGAGCTTGCCGCGACGACTTTTAGTCATCCGGCCTACAGCGTAGCCCTCGAGTCCTTTAAAGCGGCCCTCCAAGAACCTGAAACCATCGTGCGCTAGCCCCACGGTGGGCGCCAACCGTCGTGGTTTTGTCATGACAGATGTCCTAGAGAAAGGACTTAGTCGTGGAGCCATCGCGACGTGTTAGCTTGAAGGGGTTAAAGCGGACACAGAGACGCAAGAGAGTTTATACTAGTTCGGCCCATTCAATGAAGGTAAAAGCCTACGTCTAGTTGTGATGGAATTGATGGGGTTTCGATGACTAGGGAGAAAACAAGCTTCGCCTATGTCTCGAGTTGTTGTCTGTCCTTGAACCGCCGCCGGGTCGTCCCCTTATATACACGGGTGACGCCCGTCGGTTCACAGAGTCCCAACACCGGTCGATATTCGTATCCGGGTTGGTCTCTCCTTATTCCTAACTTATAATACAAGTTTATATACAAATACCGGTTTACAGCTACAAGTCTTGAACCGACTACGGGCCTTAGGCCCTCATCTGCCTTCTTGGGCTTTAGCACTCTTGAACTACTGATGAAGTTGACCCGGCCCAGATAGGTCGGTTTACGCCCAGCAGTAATATCCCCAACAATATTAGTTCATTGAATACTAAGAGAAGTTTGATGCTTGATGATTGTTTTGAGATATGGAGGTAATAATATCAAAGTCGTGCTAGTTGAGAAGTTGTGAAATTGAGAAAAGCTTGTGTTGAAGTTTGCAAGTCCCGTAGCATGTATGTATGGTAAACGTTATGTAACAAATTTGAAACATGAGGTGTTATTTGATTGTCCTCCTTATGAGTGACGGTCGGGAACGAGCGATGGTCTTTTCCTACCAATCTATCCCCCTAGGAGCATGCGCATAGTGCCGAGGTTTTTGATGACTTGTAGATTTTTGCAATAAGTATGTGAGTTCTTTATGACTAATGTTGAGTCCATGAATTATACGCACTCTCACCCTTCCATCATTGCTAGCCTCTTCGGTACCATGCATTGTCCTTTCTCACATTGAGAGTTGATGCAAACTTCGTCGGTGCATCCAAACCCCGTGATATGATACGCTCTATCACACACAAACCTCCTTATATCTTCCTCAAAACAGCCACCATACCTACCTATTATGGCATTTCCATAGCCATTCCAAGATATATTGCCATGCAACTTTCCATCATTCCTTTTATCATGACACATTCATCATTGTCATATTGCTTAGCATGATCATGTAGTTGACATAGTATTTGTGGCAAAGCCACCATTCATAATTCCTTCATACATGTCACTCTTGGTCCATTGCATATCCCGGTACACCACCGGAGTAATTCATATAGAGTCATATCTTGTTCTAAGTATCGAGTTGTAATTCTTGAGTTGTAAGTAAATAGAAGTGTGATGATCATCATTAATAGACCATTATCCCCCCCCCCAAAATAGAAATGCCATAAAAAAGGAGAAAGGCCAAATAAAGAAAAGAAAGGACAAATAAAAAAAGGAAAGGCCAAATAAAAAATAAAAAAATAAAAGGGACAATGCTACTATCCTTTTTCCAAACTTGTGCTTCAAAGTAGCACCATGATCTTTATGATAGAGTCTTTTGTTTTGTCACTTTCATATACTAGTGGGAATTTTTCATTATAGAACTTGGCTTGTATATTTCAACAATGGGCCTCCTCAAGTGCCCTAGGTCTTCGTGAGCAAGCAAGTTGGATGCACACCCACTTAGTTTCTTTTGTTGAGCTTTCATACATTTTATAGCTCTAGTGCATCCGTTGCATGGCAATCCCTACTCCTTGCATTAACATCAATCGATGGGCATCTCCATAGCCCATTGATTAGCCTCGTTGATGTGAGACTTTCTCCTTTTTGTCTTCTCCACATAACCCCCTCATTACTCTATTCCACCCATAGTGCTATATCCATGGCTCGCGCTCATGTATTGCATGATAATTTATAGGTTTGAGATTACTAAAGTATGGAACAATTGATTGGCTTGTCATCGGGGTTGTGCATGAAGAGAGCATTCTTGTGTGACGAAAATGGAGCATGACTAAACTATATGATTTTGTAGGGATGAACTTTCTTTGGCCATGTTATTTTGAGAAGACATAATTGCTTAGTTAGTATGCTTGAAGTATTATTATTTTTATATCAATATGAACTTTTGTCTTGAATCTTTCGGATCTGAATATTCATGCCACAATTAAGAAGAATTACATTGAAATTATGCCAAGTAGCATTCCACATCAAAAATTCTGTTTTTATCATTTACCTACTCGAGGACGAGCAGGAATTAAGCTTGGGGATGCTGATACGTCTCCAATGCTATATTATCTTCTGTTTTGGATGTTTATGGGCTTTATTATACACTTTTATATTATTTTTGGGACTAACCTATTAACACAGAGCCCAGTGCCAGTTTCTGTTTTTCCCCTATTTTAGGGTTTCGAAGAGAAGGAAAATCAAACGGAGTTCAATTGACCTGAAACTTCACAGAACTCATTTTGGAAGGAAAGCAACCTAAGAGACTTGGAGTCTATGTCAAGGAAGCTTCGAGGAGGCCATGAGGTAGGGGGCGCGCCCACCCCCCTGGGCGCGCCCTCCACCCTCGTGGGCCCCTCGTGGCTCCCCTGACGTACTTCTTCCGCCTATATATCTCCATATACCCTAAAACGATCGGGGAGCACAATAGATCGGGAATTCCGCCGCCAGAAGTCTCTGTAGCCACTGAAAGCCAATCTAGACCCGTTCCGGCACCTTGCTGGAGGGGGCAATCCCTCTCCGGTGGCCATCTTCATCATCCGGCGCTCTCCATGACGAGGAGGCAATAGTTCTCCCTCGGGGCTGAGGGTATGTACCAGTAGCTATTTTTTTATCTTTCTCTCACTCGTGTTACTGAGGTGGTACGATCTTGATGTATCGCGGGCTTTGCTATTATAGTTGGATCTCATGATGTTTTCTCCCCCCTCTACTCTCTTGTAATGGATTGAGTTTCCCCTTTGAAGTTATCTTATCGGATTGAGTTTTTAAAGATTTGAGACCACTTGATGTATGTCTTGCCGTGCGTATCTGTGGTGACAATGGGAAATCATGTGATTTACTTGATGTATGTTTTGGTGATCAACTTGCGGGTTCCGCCCATGAACCTATGCATAGGGGTTGGCACACGTTTTCGTCGTGATTCTCCGGTAGAAACTTTGGGGCACTCTTTGAGGTTCTATGCGTTGGTTGAATAGATGAATCTAAGATCGTGTGATGCATATCATATAATCATACCCACGGATACTTGAGGTGACATTGGAGTATTTAGGTGACATTAAGGTTTTGGTTGATTTGTGTCTTAAGGTGTTATTCTAGTACGAACTCTAGGGCTGTTTGTGACACTTATAGGAATAGCCCAACGGATTGATTGGAAAGAATAACTTTGAGGTGGTTTCGTACCCTACCATAATCTCTTCGTTCGCTCTCCGCTATTAGTGACTTTGGAGTGACTCTTCGTTGCATGTTGAGGGATAGTTATATGATCCAATTATGTTATTATTGTTGAGAGGACTTGCACTAGTGAAAGTATGAACCCTAGGCTTTGTTTCAACGCATTGCAATACCGTTTACGTTCACTTTTACCATTAGTTACCTTACTGTTTTTATAATTTCAGATTACAAATACCTTTATCTACCATTCATATTGCATTTGTATCACCATCTCTTCGCCGAACTAGTGCACCTATACAATTTACCATTGTACTGGGTGTGTTGGGGACACAAGAGACTCTTTGTTATTTGGTTGCAGGGTTGCTTGAGAGAGACCATCTTCATCCTACGCCTCCTACGAATTGATAAACCTTAGGTCATCCACTTGATGGAAATTTTCTACTGTCCTACAAACCTCTGCATTTGGAGGCCCAACAACGTCTACAAGAAGAAGGTTGTGTAGTAGACATCAACCCTCCGCGGCCGAAAACGGCGGCCGAAAACACACAGCTGCTGTTGTAGGGGCTGTTCGAGGGCGCGGGGGGTGGGAGGCGAGTCGGGGAAGAAAACCTTAACTTTTCCCCTGACGGCGTGGGCCAGCCGCACTTTTTCCTTGCGTCGGAGTCCCCAACTACCCACTAGTGCGCCAGGTTCGGCCTGTGACCGCCAGGCGGAAAAAAGAGCCGAACCGGCGTTTTTCGGCGTCCTGGGTGGCGCAACTGGGGCATTTTTTTAGCGCCGGCGCCGAAAAAGTGACCTGGGGGCCTGTTGGGGACGCGGCTAGAGATGCTCTTATCCATTCTGGCCACACACACCTGCCTGTATAACGAGATGCCACCACGAGACAAAGGGGGGAGACGCGCCGGCATCGGCGACGTCGAGAGGGGCCCAGCAGAGACACACACACGCACAGAGATTGGAGAAGGGAAGAGGCAGCGCCTACACGTGCCGACGAAGGCCGCGGGCATCGCGCCTACATCAGAGCTGGGGACGGACGCGAACAACGTGCCGGCATCTGCACAGCACCGTCGCCGTACTGCAGCGACCATGGACATCCGCCGGCGAATATAGAACGCCAGACGCTACATCAACAATCAACACAAGCATCCTTCTTTGTCAACGACATGCCTATATAGTTAATGTTCTCAGTGTTTCGTCTCTCATTTCATCTCTCATTTCAGCCACAGGAGGGAGTGACAACGGAGTTCGCCCCACATGCAGAGGCCGTGTTTATAGGCGCCGATGGAGGCCGCTGGAACCACGCCGAGGAGTACCATGCGCTCCGTGCACTCGTAGCCGGGACGGCCGCGGATGACACTCCGACATTCATGACGAGTACGGACGTCCGCGCGCAAGGCCACGAGAAGACACCAAGGTGAAGATGCACCCGCACCGGCGGCCCCGAGAAGCGATGACGCAGAGCGCTCTACTGGAAGATGCACACACACAACTAAAAGGCAGCGACGTCCGTGGACAACGTGCCAACATCGGCATGGCACCCGGACCAAGGAGGAGGCTGGGGCATGGCGTACGTGCCCAGCCGCCGGGTGTGAAGCATGCGTCCAAGCAAGGAGGACTCGGACGGGGACATCACACATAAGCAAGGAGGCGACGGCTCGTGTGCCCGGGACGGCCAAGAAAGCAAAGGAGCGACCCAGCCAAGTGGAGACGCGCCTGCGGCAGCGTGCACGCCAAGCACGGCGACCTCACGTAAGCATGGAGGCCAACACATCCCGAGGTGGAGACGCTCCCACGGTGGCGGCGGCGAGGATGCGCCTACGGTAAAGGCTGTAGAAGTGCATGCTCTAGGCAATGCAACCAAAAGACCGATCTGTGAAAGAAACAATCCCCCTCACGTCTATGATTCTTTGGAGTTTATGACGTGGGCAGCGAAAGCGGGGGCAGGCCGCAATTATTTATTGCGTTTATTGGGTTTTGAACCCTAAACCTCTTGGTTGTAAGTTTATGCACCTAACCAGTTTACTCATCAGACCGATCTAATAAAAAAGACTAGACAATACATTATACGTCAAAAAAAGCATGCTCGCCGAGCAGGCCATACACCTTGGTCGTCCGGTGGCTGCAAATACACGAAGGTGCCCGCACAACAGGCCCTAGCACCCAAGGTGGCCGTGGGTGCCACCCATGGTACCTTTTCCGATCGGCGTTTTCATCGATCTACACCACCACAAGGCTAGCGGCGTGTAGCACAACACCGACTCCACCTTGCCCGTGACATCAGAAAGGCCGCCGGCATCCGGCCCGTCGCCATCTATATCACTACAACGACGTCCAAGCCGTCGACCTGCAGCCCGGCGCCATCTATACCACTACAACGATGTCGAAGCCGCCGAACTGCAGCCCGACGCCATCTCCACCATGCCAGCGTGCGGCATGGCGCCTTCTACACCACCCGGCATCGACCAAGCTGCCGGCCTACGGCCCGGCGCCATCTCCATCCTACCATCGTCAACCTGCACCACAGTTGAGAGCGGCAACACCTCACGCCTAAGAGCTGGGCAGATGATATTCACGTACACATGAAGAAGATGCTTCGATGCCATCTCCATGGAGTCGATAAGACACTCGCGGCGGCGATGTAGCACGTGCCACAACAAAGCTCAAGATGGCAGCGACTAGGCGCACCCGTGAAGACCGCAACGGCGACGAGCGTCCGCCGGCGTGCAAGGTGGAGCCTTCGTCCGTACACGCTGCCACGTACTACCTCAACACATGCATCCCAAGGTGGCTCCCAATGACGCCCCGAGTCGGACACTCGGACTACTTTCAACTGGCGAACATGTACAATGGTGCACACACGCTCGGAATGAGGGGTCCAGCGTCCAAGGCTGCACCACCATCTATCTCAGCAAGGGAAGATTAAAATCACGACATCCATCTTCTTTAATGGCATGCCTACATGCGTCATCTTCTCTCTATCCTTTCCTATCTGTTTCATTTCAGTGCATCCAAAGGTGAGCAGGCCATAGGAATCACGACCGAGATGGACGGATAATCAGAGCTCACCCGTGTGCAACCGAAGTAGATGGAGGAGGAGTTGCCCACCGTCTTCACATCTTCATCAACCACACCGCTAGTGCCCTTGACATCATCATCGGTCTCGATGGAGAAGCCGACTGCACCGGCACTCCGCCATTCTTTGACACCGACCGCCTACACCAAGCGGAGGACGTCTCCGTAACTGCGACGCCCCGAGGTCTACATCAACGAGCTCATATTGTCGTCATCTTCAAGCGATGCCGCTACATGGCGACACACAAGTCTACTCCAAACCCTTCCCCAACATCGTCCAAGCTCCGACGAGGCGAAGCCACTTCACCGACATGTCTTCTTCTGATGAAGCTACCCATGTCTTGCCGAGCACCGACGAGGCAAAGGCAAGACACACACGGTCCGACACCAACGAGGCGGACACAACCAGGCCGGGCACCGACGAGGCGAAGGACGCCCATCTGTCTGAGCTGACGAAGCCAGACATCTTCATCATCGGACATCGACAAGCCAGAGGAATATGGCCCAGCATCACCGGAGCGACGGACGTACCGCTCCACCCCTCTTTTCCACCACATCATCACCATCGTCTACACCGTGCACTTGGAGAAGACGAGACTTGAAGATGCCGACCGTTGCAGCAGCTTAATTGGCGGTGGTTCGCGACATCGACTCGCGGACGTAATTAATCGGGAGTCTTCTGAGGCCACTGAACCAGAACTTCGCAATCACACAAGTCATATCGGCCGTGCTAGTAGGCCATGGAGCGCTTATGTAAAGGGATCATGTAATTTGTTTCTCGGCCGAGAGATTAATAAAGTACAAATTTCCCTATATTTTATTTGTGTACTTAGTACACTGGCACGCCCACATATTTAATTCCCCTGAAGCATAGAGAGTTAATAACACGACAACCATCGTTGTTTTTATTATTTTTCGTGTCAAACAACTGCATGCATACTGTTGTTCTCTAATGATAGACCAATAAATCCTGGAAAGATCTTAGCAATCAAACTTTGAAAACCTCTCATTCTACTGGAAAAGGTGATTAAAAAATACACGTACTGTTGAGTTTCTTGTACTTTAGAGAGAAAATTGTTTGAGCAACGTTAACTTGGAGTTCTATTCAATCCTTTGGCCTGCACTTGAGTAACGTACGTTAACGCACCCTAAACGGAGTTTGTTCAAAAGTTATCTGCACATGCTATTGGTGAGCAACCAATTAAGATAAATGTGTTCTGCTAAATAAAAGTAAGATAATTTGCTAGTCTGAGTTAAATTATGATTAGATTAGTCAACTCATCCTAGATCGACAAATTAATTGTAACAGAGGATCAGACTGAATCTCGATTAATGAACTTCTGTAAAAGGAAAAACTTAACTCTTAAAGAAGAGTAAAACTTGATGCAGATTATAAAGACCAACATATAGTTTCTCATGCCTGTCTTCTCCCTGATCCAAGAAAATCGTGTGCTTTTTAGAAGTAGATAGGTGTTGCATGTGCTGGTTCTTTGTCTTAGCACCGTATTAAGGACAATGTTTTACATAGCGGGCTATGAAAAATAGTGGTGCGTCTCCAAATAAGCTATAGCGGACTATTTGTAAAAGCGACCATTTAGTGGCATCCTGCTGAAAAGGCTATAGCGGGCTATAGCTGGCTATTTAAAACTATGATTAAGGATGATGAAAGGCCTAGAGATGGACTGCCGAAGGGCTGGGCACAACCGGAAATGCACGGGTGGAGAGGAGGAAGTACCTGCCCACGCCGTATGCTGAGAGAACGACCTGGGATGGTAGAGAAACTTGATTGCGGAACGAAACCGGCAGAGATGCGATGCATCAGCCAATTGTTGACGCACCTCGCTCCTTCTCCACTGCATCATATCCATCATGCATTGCAGTGTTATCGGACACATCTGTTTCCTGGTTTTTCGTACGCCAAAGTTACGTGTGTGTTCTGTCGAGAGAGTAGATCGATTAATTAAATCTAGCCTCAAATTAACGTACGTACGTACTCTAAGCGGCTAGGTGCACACGTGCAATTCCAAGGAAATATTAATCAAGCTGCTAGCTTGCTTCCTTCCTCAGCTAGCTTTGCAGGTATATGTACATCGCTCCCGTGATGTGATCTAGCGTTTTAAAAGACAACATGGATCCCCAAATTACCGGACCAGAGATGGATATGCATGTTAATTGATAGCATCAGCACTTACAGGTCTATATATGGGGTTGATAGTGAACCCAGTGGTGGTGCCAGGATCTAAATCTTGTGATGTCAAACTTTCCAATACAAAATTTTGTTGACTTGTTCATTTTCTTTGTTTGAGTGTGGCGTTGCATTACTATTAACTTGCACCCGTTCCAAAGCAGGGCTTGCGTCAATAGGCCTGTCCTCATTTTCGAGTAATTGCCACCAAGAATTTGCAACATATGAGTTGGAAGGCCACTTCTATACAAATTAATCCATGTACCGAATTGACAAAAAAAATCTATCGCTAAGAAAACAATATCTGCAATTCTTCATAAATACTCCCTCTGTATCAAAATATAAGACGTTTTTGGACACTATATGAATGATACTAGCGACTGGAGTTGAACTACACAAGAGTAAAAAAGACGGTTGGATGCTCAGGGGTGCTTGGCCCACATGCCAGCCACAGCTAATCCCTAGAAGGCTTCTGCGCTCTCCTTTTGAGTCTCGCATAAACTTGAAGAAGATATTTTGATACAGAGGGAGTAACAATTTCTAATCTCTTACTTTCTGTACTGCTAGTGGGAGTAAAAATTGGAATAGAAGGAAGATCAAACTTACAAATAAAGGGGAAGGGCCTTGTTCTAGTGTTGGATTGAACCTCGATCTGCACGGCAGTTCAGGTACAGGCCTACATGGGTACTTGGATGTCAATGGACGACAGGGACGCTGCGTCGCTCATGGCTCGCCCGAGGTGGCAGTGCCTCGCGGCTAAGATCACGAACGGAGGAGGGGAGGAGCTGTGGCGGCTGTCCAGGAACCATGGTCATGGGCGGAAAGGCATAGAAGTTGAGTTGCCAAAGACTAGGACTCCCTTTGCTTTAATTTACTATATGGGCCAAACCACCGGTTACCCAAAGCAGATTACTTGTGGGCCTTAATAGTCAATTTTCAGAGATTGTTTGTTCAATCGTGGGGTATACCAATTTCCTGCGTAGTCAAATGACTATACCTGGGAGTTTTTGGCCTACCAATTTCCTGTGTAGTCATTTGACTACGCAGCTAGAACGTCGCTTCGCCACTGTGAACCTGCATGATGACTTAATAGATTGGTTCTCGGCTGTTGCGGGTGACGCGCACTCAGGGCCGTGTCCTTGTGCGCGCCAAAGCCTGCAGGTCCTCCCTCGCATGCGGTGGCTCTTTGGCCGGGTTCGCCTGTGCGCTGCCCCTACGGTCGTCAGCACCGGATGCGCGTCAGTCGGGCGGAGCCGTGTTTTGCAGGTCGCTGCCAGACTGCGTCCATAAGAGCGTGGTGAAGCATGTAGGAATTAGGAGAGAATATGTATTGGCTATGTTAAAGGACGTGATTACCATCAACGAATCAGGAGAGGGAGGGTGGCAGCTGGGTTAGAGATTGTGGGAGTTCGGTGAAGCAATGGATGGGTTTGAGATTAGGTTTGGATGGTTTAATCTAGATGTGGGAACCTTTAGGAAGAGCCTAATTAGTATAGGTATAGATAAATAGATAAGAAGGAAATAGTCAATTAATTACGAGCAATCGCGCCAGGTGAGTTGGCTAGCACGTGTGAGCGAGCCAACATATGTTCTCGATGGTTGCGTGTTCTACTCCTTATGGCGCTTGCAATTTCAACTTCTATTTTTCCTCAAGCTCTTTCCTCGCGCTCACTCACATGTGGGTCCCAGACAGGCGGAGAGAGCTCCCTCCCCGAACACCGAGTCTAATGAACTAAGGTATCCCAGCTCCTGCATGACAAGGCTCACTAAGGTATCCCAGCTCCAGCATGACAAGGCTCGGGAACATCTACGAATAGAAATTAAGATGAAGTAGATCAAGCTCCAGAGAAAATTATGCAGGTGATACAAGGATGCAAGGTTTTGTATATTCCCAAGGACCTCCATGGTGCAACGACAGACACAAGCCTAGTGCTGCATAGCTTGGGCTTCACAAGATTATTTAGCCCTTGGACCCATTCCGGCAGTTTGGTGGGGTTACCGCACAAGTTTTGAATTTGGGGTTTCTTCGGGAACGAGAACTTTCTCTCCAATCAGCCACATATATCTGGTGCCCCCTCTGACCGGATTGACACAGCAGCTCTAGGCGCCGAGACGAACAATTGCTGAACACAACTCTTGCACATTTTCCTTATTGACATCGGTCACTCCCAACTTGCGTAACAAGGTGAGCCCTTTTATGTCTTGTAGAATGATACGCCGCCATCCGATGAACCTATAAGTTATCGTTATGATCACCATGTTACAAATGATGTTCGAGCAACACCAAAGTCCACCATATGGTAGAAAGTGACTATGATACTCTCATGGTCCGAGGAACAAAACACGTGTTAATTAACACTCCGTGTTATAACAATTGATTTCAAACGATATTATCTTAAAGTATAACAAACAAGTTTGGGTCGATTCAATATGATCATTCTTCTAACATCATACTCTCAGTGTTGTTTTAGAACTATTGTTACACTTAACGATATCCTAAGATCCGAAAAACATGATCATCAACAAGACATGAGCCAGTCTTAGAGGCAAGACTATAAACCTATTCTTTACCGTTTATTATTCCACACATGCATATGAGTTTTTCACTGAATCCAACATTCCAGGATCATAGCAGTTATAGCATGAAATATAATATATTAATTATTAAAATGGAAATATAATAATATAATATCATTGCCTCTACGGCATATTTCCAACACTAGCACCATCACACGGAGGCCCTGAGGACTAGCACACATGAAACCTACTTTGCCATGGGCGGTGGCTACTCTGGCGTTTTGGGATCTTCTTAGAACTCATCAGAGCGGAGCCAACTTACGAACTGCTCGAACTCCCTCACCTCGGAGCCTGTCATTGCATGTGGCATAGTAGTCTGGAGAAGATCATTCTGGGCAGACTGGCCCCAAAGATGGGATGCAACCCCCTCCCACCCCATGTCTAGGAGATCCTCCAACCAAGACTGGCCTCCATGCTCAATGACTGAATGCCCACTAGTTGTCAAGTCCATGCTTGACAATAGGGCCTCCATCTCGCTTTCGTCCTCCAAAAGCCCAATATGATTCATTGAGTTGTTCGGTTCCAAGAGCTCAATCCAATCTATTGCATTGTTTGGCTCTAGGACACCACCATTCTGGTCTATGTTGTCCCTGACCATGTGACATATCCCATTTCCACTGTAGGGCTCACCAAAAGTATGGCTGACAGTGATGTTGATGGGCTGGTTCTGGTCCTGATTACCCTGTGGTAGGCATGATGCTAATGAAGTGGCACCAATCGGGCTAGAGCCATCCTGCGGCTTGGCGGGCTTAGGTGTCGGCTGCTTCTTCGTGCTGCTCCTTGGCAATTGACCTGGCGCCTGACCGCCTCGTCGTTTCCTGTTGGTGGCAGAAAGCTTGTTGATGTCAATGGTTATGGTGGTGCTTTTGTTGGCAGTGTATGTCTGCTTGAAGCTGTGGAACTGCCGCCCGAGATGCAAATTCCAGTAGTTCTTGATCTCATTGTCGGTCCGCCCTGGTAGGTTGCTGGCGATTAGCGACCACCTGTCAGGAAGTACAACAAGGTGCATGCTCGTCAATTAGAGATATTTAAATGGCATGGCTAAAAGCAAAGGGGCGGATATCTACACATGAAGCGACGTTTTAGGTCAGACTTGATAACAACGGCACGAAGACGTTTGACACTTCTGGGAGGCATTGGTGAGGAAGAAGCCGACTTCGTCGTAGGTGTTAATTTCTTATCTTGTAATGGTTCCATAGTGGTTGTCTTTGTTCTCTACTCTGCTTAATAATTAATGAAACTAGCGGAGTGACACGCGCATTTACATGGCTAGATTTTATGTCATTATAAATATTGTTTTATATTTAAGATGTCATTAGTATGCTTAATTGTATATGAAATTATGAATGATGGTGCTACACGGAATGACCTTGGCCGAAGTAAACTCTACTAATATCAATTATAACTATTGATAGGTAATTTCCTAACATTTGATAGCACATACTCTCTTCTTAATTTGCATATTTATGATTCAATGTCAACAAGTTTTGAGCATAAAGAATGAATACATCATGTAAGCATTCGTGTTCCCTTTCTTCACCCACACTGTATTAGTGATATTGTATTGATGTTAGTGCAATATCTCGATCAATGCTTCCGTGCATTCTTATCTTAATGTAATATTATTTGACTGTTAGCATTGTGACCCGTTGTTTTATGTGGTAGGATTTACTATTTTCTTGACTTGCCCACCAGAATGAATAAATCATGTTACTTAATCTTGTGTTGCATGTGCTGAAAATTTGCATAATATCCATCGTGACATAAGCTAAATATTTGTCATTCATATTTGCATATAAACCTGGAGATCTCTTTATCTACTCCCCTCCTCGTTGGTTTTATTACCCCCAAGCTCCTAGCCTTTTCCACCATTCGATTTCATTAAGAGGCACGTTGTTATAATGGTATATAGGTTAATGGGTCAATCCATCACACACAACTGATTTGGAAACACATACATAACTTGGAAACAATTACTATAGCGGTAATCATAAATGGATGTCATTAACCATGACCCAGCACACCATGCATGGTAACATTTCAGAAGCAAGCTAAAAATACCATGCATGTCATTCTTCCTTGTCGAGAGGTGTTAATAATATAAATTGGAGAGAGAAATATAGAAATTAAGGCATCATTATTATTTCCCAAACGTCCATGTTCTGGACATTTATTTCATACGTGTATGATTGGAGGTATGCAGCACGGTTGACCAGATACATACAACATTTTTTCTTATTCAAAATTAACATATTTTTTCAACCATTTTAGCACTCCAGGTATCAGATACCTATGGATGCCATAATTCACGTAGTCGGTATATACATAAACATATTTTAATTTAGGTATATAGATTGACTGGCATGTACAATATTTTCCTGGGTATCTTCACATAGCCGGGTATATACGTCTGCAGTCACATTGGTTATATTTCCACTTGAGGTATATTATTTATGGGAATACCATATTCTAATATGATAATGAGCAGGTTGGGACTTGTGTATATCATTTCTAAAATTTACGTGTTTGTGGGTTATTTTTAGATATGCAGTTTTATTTTTTAGTTCATTGGGTATATACTAGGAAATTTAGGTGAGTATGTGTTCTTGGGTATATGGACATTTATTCATACGTGTATGATCGGAGATATGTAGCATGTCTAAGTCGATACATACAACATTTTTATTATTCAAAATTAAGATAGTATTTTTCCATTTAGTTTATCGGACCGGTTACCAGATACTTATGGATGCCATATTTCACGTAGTTGGTATATACATAGCCATATTTTACTATAGGTACATACGTCGACCGGGTATGTACAATATTTTCCAACCCGAAAGAGTAGCTTGATTCTTTCTAAATTTAATTTCTATTAGGAGGTTCTTAGAACGTGTTGTATTCGATACTCGACAAAGATAGGTATTAGAAGGGGTATTTGATACCGAATGTAGAATGGCATTAGAAAGGGACATGGATACACCCGTGGAATAGTAAATTCAAAATTTAAATATACAAAATATACAAAAAAAGCCACTCGACATTAACTTGCCCTTTTATTATGATTTTTTAAAGGCAAGGTAGTCTACAGGTGACATATTAGACTATGTGTCTAATTGGTGAAGTCTTGATTTATGTACTGGTCGGTCATGCATACCAATTATCAGCATATATACCCCAGTTAAAATGAAATTCAAAAAGCCTGGATGTTACTTGTGGTAGACAGACCTAGAAATAACATGTATTTACCTTCAGTATGTCTGCAAGTATAAAATCACTAGTTATGCCACCTAGTAGAAAAACTACTTTATGCGAGACACATTAGTCCCGGATTGTAATCGAACCATTAGTGCCGGTTACAATGGTTAGGCGGGCGGCAGTCATTAATCCCGGTTCGTGTTGAACCTTTAGTACCAGTTTGTGCCATGAACCGGGACTAAAGGGGTGGTGGCAGGCTAGCGTCAGGCCAGGGCACCACGAGCCCCTTTGGTCACAAAACGGGACTAAAGGGGTATAACCTTTAGTTTTGAAAAAGTCCCAAAAGAAGATGATAAAAACTTCAAAAATTAAAATCCTTCGAGATATAATTATGTTACTACATCTAGTAGTTAGGGAAATTTAAAAACATAAATTTTGACATGTTTTGCAAAAAAGTATTATTAAAAAGTAAACGACTATATCAAAATGTTCAGCACGAAAATCCGGGTCCAATTTCGATGACCATAGGCCATTTTGCAAATTTTTAGAATCCTCAAATACGAATAGGAAAAAAAAGTTATGCTCAAATTTCAATTTTTTTGAATTTTGGTTAAATATGGTCAAATTGTGGTCAAACTACTTATTCAAACTATGGTCAAACTATTTATTCAAGAAATATTAGTGTTACTAAAACTCAAACAGTGAAATGCGTGACTTCATCGGTAGCTAAACTCCTGAGGGTTAATAGGATTGACATCTTACATTTGTTCGGAAAACAACAAGTGCAGACTTGGAAACTAGGGGGAATAGAACTCGGAAGTTAAGCGTGCTCATGCTGGAGTAGTGAGAGGATGGGTGACCGGCCGGGAAGTTGCATGATTCGGAATGCGTGATGTACACTTGAGCAGTTATGAGGGGTGATTAGAGACTAAATCATCAAATAATTCAGAAAATAAAAAATCGGCGAAAAAATTCAATTTTTTGCCAACAAAATTGAAAAAATGCAAACAATAATTCTTTTAGTCCCCCATACCACGACGCAGGCTCGTGCCACGTGGTGGGCCTTTGGTCCCGGTTCGTGTTGAACTGGGACTATAGGGGGGGGGGGGCTTTAGTCCCCACCATTTAGTGTCGGTTCCAGAACCGAGACTAAATGTCCTTACGAACCGGGACTAAAGGTCGTTTTTCTCCTAGTGCATTTTCTAATCCGATAATAACTTTATTTTTTTATATCATTGTTGTGAGGTGTGGAATTATGTTGTTGAAGGTATATTATTCTTACTCTAAGTACCCCGGGTATAAAAAGTTGATTTTGGCCATATCATATCTAGTTATGCCACAATTTCTAATTCAAAAGTAAGGTAATTTTTTTGCTATATTATTTTAGTGAGGCATGCCAATTAGTTGTTTTAGGTATATTGTATTTATTTTAGGTCACCTAGATATATACCCAAAGTTCTGATTACAACTCGTTTTATAAGGTAGCTGCATGTAAAATCCAGGCCTGGAAGGGTACGTAGATCCTACATCATGTCGTGTGAGTATATGATACCTAAAAATATAGTAGCCCAGAAAATATATTACTACAAGAAGGTTAGAAGGTCAAGTTAGTGTACTGGAGGCATGTTACACTGTATTGTTGACTAGATAGTAGAGTGTGTACATATATGAAAGAGAAAATAAAGAAATATATTTGGAAAGGAATTAATTGACAGGGAGGAAAGAACATGCAATTCTCTTTTGGAAAGGAATCTGTTCGTGGGATGTACAACATACATTAGTGGGTGCTTACACTAACGGGTTAGAGGAAACTAGGTGCCCCACATAATTTACCTATGAATGCATTAAGCTAAATATTAGCTTCCGTGTGATCTGTTGCTCACACACGTATCACAATGGAACTACATTGGGACAATTTATCTACCCTCCTACCCCATGTCTTGCATGCATTAAAACCCGCACTCATAGATGCATTTATTATTATACATTCCAAACCTTCCCCACCTTCTCATCGACCATGAAACTCAAATATTGCTCTGCTCTTGGTCTTACACATGCGACATCTTTTCCTACACTATTGTATCCTATTATATAATCTTAGTATTCTAGGTCGACATTAATTATTCATTAGTATGCAATGCATGTTTGTTTTGGTCCTTAAATGCATCATTCTACTCTACCGTCCATCTTTTATTCACAAACTAAACTACTAATTTCAGTACAAAAGAATTCTAGAGTTTTATATGATTTGTGGAGTAAACGTCGAGATACTACTCTACTCTCTCTTCTATACTTAATTCGCAAATTCAAACTATAAATTTCAGTAGAAATTATAATATAATATTTTATATGATCCTGACGTACATGTTTAAATAGATAGTCGCTACTTTTTATTGCTGATGTCAGTACTATCCAGACTGTTATTTTCCTGGCTGAGGATCGGATAGCTAGCCTTTTTTAGGGTCGGCCAGCTGGCCTTTTTTCAATCTAGTCAGACCGCTTCCTAAGTATTTGACGTGATCATCTCATATTTGTGGTTAGCACACATATGCTGTATCCTAACATGTGACATACTTTTCTTCCTGTTTAAGAATACGTCTGATTAACCTGTTAACTTGCTGATTAATCCGTACTCATAGGGTCATCAAGTAGCCGATAAAGTGATTAATTGTCCAACTTGCCGATTAACTTCAATTAGCCCATTAATTCCCTACTCGCCAGCCAACCGAACAGCTACCAGTTAACGATTTCCTCAACAATTTTCTTTGTAAGGGCACCCCATCACATCCTTGTGTAGTTTTTATATAAGTGTACAAATTTTAGAGATGTTACTTTTAAGATCTCATCCATCAAAATTTGTAATAAATGGATCAAATGTGTTAGCTTATGTGGAAGAACGTGGTGGTGTTTTTTTTTCAAGAACTGATATGCCCTTAAAATTACTATGTTGAACCGTCAACGTAAATTGAGAGGCATTTTTTCTTCTTCACCTATTAAGGAACGTTTGGTGAGCAATCTTTAAATGATACGCAAAAAAGGAACGTGCCCCAGCATGAGTTTTTTTATAACACAATTGGAGTATTATTTTTGTTATTAAAATTGTAGATAAAAACGTTAGACAGATAGTCATTCATACGCTAAGCTCACCCAGCAAGCCCTCACTTAGTACATATGAATTGATGTGTCATATGTGGACGGTTGTGAGATATGAGGAACCGCTTGTCGCTGGTTGCGTGTTATGGCGTCACACTGTAGTTGCCGTACTGACCTCTATGGATATGAATTGATTTTAGTTTAAATTGACAGATTTGGTGCATTCCTTGTTTATGACGGATTGATCCAAACTGTTTGTTAATTCTACCGCAAAAAAATATATCTTTGCATGCATGCATGTGCACATACCTGAATCTTTTTTTTTTGGAACCTGGTAAATGCCACACGTGTGACACGAACACATGGCAACTCCAAATGTTTTTGGTGGCAAGTTTAGTGACGCGAGGATGGAAACTTTCAGTTTTTTTGGGGTTGGTTTCTCCTTTCGGATGACGATTTTAGTTGTAAAGAAGTCAAGGCCAGATTGCTTCGTGTCACATGTGTTGCACTTATCATTTGTTTTTTTTTTTGGTAGCTTACCTGATTGCTATGTGATGCATGTACGTTAACCTGCCATGAGTGCTAGTATTTGCATGACGTCTCTCTTTGTGCCATTTCTTATGAGGAAACGTGTCTACAAGTCTATCTATAACTTTCTAATGTATCTCTATTTATGGTAGCCAGTCTATGCCCTACTAGGTTTTTTATGTGTCTCCAGGAGGCCAGTTTTACCTTGTAGGTATGTGATTTTTTTATGCATGTGTATTCCTTTATATTGCTAGACCTGGTTCTGTACGTGCTCATGATAAGGTTTATTTGCATCGGGACAGATTGTTGCTGCAGATAGATCTATATGCTCCCCAAATTGATTGATTTGTACATGTCAATAATGTTTGATCGTGCCAGGCAAATGTTGTACATAACTTTTTTCATCTTTTAGTATTGACTGTTCTTATTACAATCAAAGTGAAACATAAATTTTATCATATGTAGATGAATGTGGTGGCCCATTTGTCTCTTGTTTTTTTTTTGCGGAGGGTAAAGCTTTATTGATTACCCTGCCTGATAGTCTTGCTTACAAAGATCAGGCACATCGCCTGGACCAGAACCGAGCCACAAGCAGTGCGCTCTTCTACTCTACCAAAGTTTGCAAGCAAATGACTAACTTTATTTTGATCACGAGGGACGTGAGCTAGTCTCACTTCTCGTCCTTCCATCATGAGGCGTTTGGTCTGATCTATCAACATAGCATAACGGGAGCGGTCAACACTGTTACCCCTCAACATATTGAAGCCAACTAGGCAATCAGTCTCGATCTCCACCGGCAGAGGTGTCCATTGAAGTGCCAGGTTTAAACCCTCCATACACGCGGACAACTCCGCCTCCAGTGCACCCGCACAAGTCCGAAGTTGGCGGCATGATGAGAAGATGATCGTGCCCGAGCTGTCCCGAAGCACCATGCCCGCTCCAGCCGATCCCGTCAAGGGGCAAAAGGACCCATCAACATTGAGTTTGGCCCAACCCGTCGGGGGAGGTGACCATCTGGCAGGGGGCGGGATGCTCGTCGGGGTCCTAGCAGGCGACGTCGTGTGCAGCAACTCCACCGCTTGCTTACCCTTCACCGGGTCAGCCTCCGGCCGGTTCTGCGCGCCGATGATGGACTCCACGTAGCTCAACAGGAAGCGGCAAGAAACCTCGACAGGGGCCGGCGTCTTGTCGTGCGTGAGTTCGTTCCGGACATGCCAGCAGCGCCATAGCAGCATCATAATCTCCAGTCGCTCCCGGTCCGGGAGATCGCAGAGGCTTTGGGCAAGCCACTCCGACCCCGTCCTCCTGAACGACCATACCTCAGGGATGTGCCAGTGTTCTCCCATAGTTTGCCATAGCCCGACAGCCCGTGGGCACCTGCAAAACGCGTGAAACGTGTCCTCCGGCTCGGAAGCACAGAGAGGGCACAAGTCAGAAACCTCGAGACCCCGACATTTCTTGTTCACCCAGGTGGGTAGACAATCAGTGACGAGTCTCCAAACAAAGGTGCGCACCTTGGGAGGAGCAGGGCACCTCCATATAAAAGACCAGACGGCCCGTTGCCCGTCCGGTGCCCTGCTCGCCGCAACTGATGAAGGCCTCAAACGAACCTCCAGAGCTAGTCGATAAGCCGAACCGTGAAGGTGCCGCTTCTCTCCGGAGCCCATGCAATAATGTCCTCGCCCAACCGGGGAGACGTTCTTATCTTCACTATCTCTTCCGCATCAACCGGGTAGAAAACTTGGTTTATCACGGCCGTCCTCCAAGCACCATGGTTGTCAAGGAGGTCCGCCAATCGCCTCAATCTGCATCTGCCCTGCAATGTGATAGGTTTGCCGGAGCCATTCCTCGGGATCCAGCTATCGCGCCATATACGAATGGACTCCCCGTTCCCCACACGCCAAATAAGCCCTTGTTTCAACAATTCCAAACCATATTGCACCCCTTGCCACGTAGCCGAAGCTCCCGTCCGAAATACTGTATCATCCAGCTCGCCATTGGGATAATACCGCGCCTTTAGAAGCCGCGCACACAAGCTGTCTGGGTTGGACAGCAGCCTCCAAGCTTGTCGTGCCAGTAGCGCTTGATTGAAGAGCCTTAGATCTCGGAAGCCGAGACCTCCTTGTGCTTTCGGTTTGATCAGGTGAGTCCACGCCTTCCAATGCATCTTCTCCACACCCCAGTAGAAATTGCGTATCATCCGCATGAGATCCTCACAGGTGGAGGCGGGGAGGCGAAACACACTCATAATGTATGTGGGGATCGCCAAGGCCACCGACTTGATCAAGACTTCTCTCCCGCTTTGAGCTAGCATTTGTGCCGCGTCCCACTCAACCATTCTCTTTGTAAACTTCTGTTGCAAGTTCTGGAACTTATCCTTGGTCATGCGTCCGGATGGGGTGGGTAGCCCAAGGTAGCGTTCTTTGAAACTATGCTGCTGTACCCCCAACACTTGCTTGACCTCCTCTCGAGTATTAGCAGGACAGTGTTCCCCGAACAAGATGGAGCATTTATGCGGATTGATAAGTTGGCCAGTAGCTCGGGCATAAGAATTCAGTGCCTCCTTGACGTTGTTTGCTTCAGCTGCAGTTGCGCGAAAGAATAGCAAAGTATCATCGTCAAACAACAGATGCGAGATGCTGGGTGCCCTTGGGCAGACCCTTACGGGCGTGATCTCTTGGACCTGCACTTTCTGACGCAAGATGGCAGCAAGACCGTCAGCCACTAAGAGAAATAAGAAAGGGGAAAGGGGATCTCCCTGCCAAAGCCCGTGCGTTGGTGCAAACGAATCTGAGAGGGTTCCGTTAAGATTTATGCAATACCGAACCGAGGTGACACATGCCATAATCCACTTCACCCATTGGGTCGCAAAACCCATTCTCTGCATCACTTGCTCGAGAAATCTCCAATCCACTCTATCGTAAGCTTTTGACAAGTCCAGCTTGTAAGCACAAAAACTCCTCTCCGGGTCCTTTTCCTACCATATAGTGTGTACACTCAAATGCAATGAGGGCATTATCGGTGATGAGCCTCCCGGGGACAAAGGCACTCCGCTCCTCAGACACCACATCACCAAGGATAGGCCTGAGCTGGTTGACCAGACATTTTGAGATGATTTTGTACACCACGTTGCATAAGCTGATGGGCCTAAACTCCGTCATCATCTTTGGGTTGTCCACTTTTGGAATGAGGACAATTGTAGTGGCATTTACTCCCTCCGGCATAATACCCGTAGCAAAGAACTTGCTAACTGCTGCAATGATATCATCCTTGAGAATGCTCCAATGACGTTGAAAGAACCTGGCCGGGAGGCCGTCCGGTCCCGGCGCCTTCAGGGGACCGATCTGAAATAACGCGTCACGGATTTCCTTTTCAGAGAACTGGCCACAGAGCTTTATATTCATCTCGGCCGTGATCACCTCCTCAAACAGCGGCACTACAGTCTCAGGGAGCAAAGTTTGGTCAGCTTCAAAAAGGTTCCGAAAATAGGCGAGCGCCATACCTGACATAACATGATCGTTGAAGCCATGCTTTAGCCCCTTGATCTTATTCTTGCGTGCTCTCCACCTGGCCTTGCGGTGAAAAAACTTAGTATTTCGATCACCATGCTTTAGCCATTCTACTCACGATCGTTGAAGCCACATCATTTCCTCCTTATACATCAGTTCGTTCATATGATCAGATTCCTTCTGTATCTCATTATGGTCTGCATTCATATTGGTGAGCTCCTCCAATCTTGTTCTGGATTTCTCAATTTCCTTTGTGATGTTACCCACCTTCTTGCTGCTCCCCTTGTGTAACGCCAGCAATGTCGACCGGAGGGCTGCGCTGATATTTCCCTGGTGGCCCTCTGCACCGGCTGCTTTCCAGGCCGCTTCAACTACCTCCGTCAGTGCCGGTTCTCTTTCCCACATAACTTCGTATCTACGCGTCTTTCCGGTGTGCACCCGAGTCTCCCGCGCACATCGTAGGATGATGGGGCAGTGATCCGAGCAGGGGGACGTGAGGTGCGCCACTTGGCACTCCGGGAGCCGCAACTCAGAGTTTGCCCTCCTATGGAGAGAGCCGCGTCGGCCATTGAGGGTGGGGGTGATCATGGGGGAGTCATTTGTCTCTTGTTTTAATAGGTAGATGGTTGTGTGCATCGTAATGATGTGGAGGCCGAAAGAAAAGGCTAGGGTTTGTTGTACAGCACAGAAAGCTCAGTGTAGATTATAGAGGGGCAGCTGCTAGTAGTCTAGTAGTAGAGCCCTTGATCTTAGCAGTCAGCATATAAGTATATTATAAGCTAGACACTGTTAAACATTTAAGACACGTGGGCGCTGCACTATACCTGCTGGGCCAACGGACAACAACTGGATAGCCAGATATTAAAAAAAGGGTGATCTTCGTTCAGAATAGAAAAAGAAATATAGGTACGACGATTAAGAGTTTCGACAGGTCCAATTCACTACTTGTTACCGTGAAGCAAACCAAGCAAGTGGCAGACTCATAGCAAAAGTAGCATACATGTTCAAATGTTTATCTCTGCGGGACACCGACCCGACTGATTTTATACCATCCCTGATTGTAAATGATAATGCTATTCTCTGACAAATGAAACCATTACATTGTCAAGAAAAGAGAGTAATGGTAGATCCACAGATTTGTTTTCCAGACGAAACGAGTTTAAAGGCTTAATTACGTGGAGGCCCATGGTAGAATCATGGGGATTATATTTATTAGTTAAAATCAGGGATGTATTTAGTGGTAGGATGCGGATACGTCCGTAAATAACATAACATGCGTAGGTAGGTTTAGTATTATAATCCCTCCGTCCCAAATTGACAAGTAACTCGGACATAGGTAATATGTTGGATGATTAAACCTATAGCTAATTGACAACAGAAACCTATAGCTAATTGTCCCCATTGTTCCCGTGTCTTTGCAGATGAATAAGACCAGTGAAGGTTTTATATCGGATGATAAGCCCTATACAAATTGACAAAAGAAACCTATAACTAAGACATCAGTGAACTGGTACCTGTTGCCATTGGTGGCATGGAGCTTCACGATGAGATCGTCCTCCTCCTTAGAGAAGTTGCCCCTCCTCAGCCCACCCCTCAGGTAGTTGAGCCACCGCAGCCTGCAACTCTTGCCACACCTCAGTAGCCCTGTATATGTACAACTTACGGAAGCCGGAAGAGATTAAAAAATATTACCTCCGTTCTAAATCAGTTGTCTTAGATTTATCTAGACATAGATGTATATGTTAGATTGATCTCTTCCCCAGGCCCATTGGACCGTTGACCCACGCCCTGATTGGGGGTGTCCAGCCCAAGCAAGGCTGGTGGGCCCCTGTCGCGCAGTGCCATTTAGAGGAGGTGGGGACCACGACACAAATTACGAGGTTCGTCTCCGCCACTGCTCCCCACTCCTAACCCTACTCAGATCGGGAGGGAGGCACTGAAGCGATGGGAAGCGCCACGAGCCACTTCACCATGGACCACCACTACTCTCTGCCATCATCGGCCACCGTCACCATGGCCGACACCGAGAGCTCCTCGAGCCAAAGTGAAGGTAAAGTACTGCGAATCATCTAGCCTACCCGATCCAGAGGATCTAACAGTATCTAGACAGTTTTAGGGGTTGTTTGGATACCGGGTATTTAGAGATCTAGTTTTTCTTAAACTCATCTAGCAGCGTAACAAACTAAAACTTTGTTTGGTTTTGCATAACTAACTCATAGATATCCCAAACCGATTCTCGTAACACCCAAAAACCCAAGTTTTTGGGAAAACGACTATTAGTCGATTTTGTATGAACACGTTTATCCTAAACTCAACAACCTACTTCCTAGTTTCTAGCTGCTGCGTTTTCCCGCTGTGCCCTACCTGCATGCAAACACGATCACACCCATCCTGTTTTCTCGTGAAAGATAACCAAAACGTGGTTTTGTACATGCGTTATTTAATGATTTGTAAATCCAAACAGAATCTTCTACGCGTGATTTCCTAACAGATTATTAGCAAAAACTGGTTTCCTATAAAATGTTCTTAAAACGGGTTTTGATAATACTGAGGATAATTACTCTCTATCCAAACAACCACTTAGTGTTAGATAGAGCCGTATCTAGACAAATCAAGAATAACTAACTAGAAACTGGCGGATTACTATCTAGCTAGTTAACTAATGTGTCTGAAAAATAAGTTTCAATTATTTATAGGTTGCGGCTGCAAACAAAGAAAATAGCTTTAAGTAGTCACATATTTACCTGCATTCTTGGGCAGAGACCTCCATGATCCCTCACCATGCTGGGCTATGTAGTTTGCAAGTATGCCGTCCTCCTCCTTGGTCCACTTTCCTTGCTTCAGCCCCAGCTTCTGGCAGCATGGCGCCCTCCCCATCCCCACGGTCGATCTCGATCCTCGCCCTGTCCAGCAAATTAAGCAACCAAATCTCACGTGGTCGTGCCGGCGATAGAGCAATATGCACTACACACGCTAGCTGGTTTGGTGGTAGTTAGTAGCTACTCCACCCTTGAATACAACAGGGTTATAGGTTGATCCAAGCCTAGGTACGTAGTAGGTCCCTCGTCTCTTTCTTGGCCACACACGGCGGCAAGATGAGGCGCCATAATATAGCACCGCGCGAGCCTTCAGTCAAGCAATAGTACTAGTAGTACCTACCTAGGATGGTCAATTTAAGTTTGGCCCGAGTAGGAGAGAGGGACCTCAATTTAAGTTTGGCCCGAGTTGGAGAGAGGGACCTCGTACGCAAGCCGTCACAATCGTTACTTGCACGGCCTATCCGAGCGACCTCGTTTTCTGCAGTTCTGCACACAATGATAGCTATACACACCGGCCGCTTTATAATGTACTTCCTTCGTTTCTTTTCACTTCGCATATAAGATTTGTTTTATGTCAAACTTCATAAAGTTTAATCATAATTGTATAGAAAGTTGTCAGCATCTTTATTATTAGAAATACGCAATATGAAAGTTAATTAATTCAATGACACATCTAATGATATCGATTTCATATTGAGAGTGTTGATTTTTGTCCTATTATTTTAGTCAAAATCTAGTACTTTTGACTAAAGGCAAATTTTATATATGGACCAAAAAGAAAATAAGGAACTATGAAAGCAACTACCGCTTTAAAATCGTCCGGCTCTGCAGTTGTCACCAGTGGACGATCACCTACGTTGGCCTCGGTGGCCTCGGTGCCAGCCGCATCTCTTCCGCTGGCCTCGGTGCCACCTACGTTGGCCATGGAAGCCTCCGCGCTATCTCCGCCAGTCACCTATGTCCCAGTCCCAGCGCAGGATTTTCCTCGGCAACGTTCATCGTGTACTGCAAGCTAAAAATCCTATTAGTATGACCGAGCAATCAGCAAGGAGCATGCGGTATGCAGGACCGCCGATGCTTGCCGCTAATTTTAAATTTCCCTTATATGTTTCTCATATTCCTGCACTAAATTTATTGGATAGACATCATAGGTTAACGAAAAAGGATTTTCACTCGCTTTATATTATAAAGGAACCATCATCCACATCCGAGCAAACTGATACAAATACACGTCACCACGGCACACAACAGACACACCCAAAGCAAGATACAAAGGTGCCGGGAACCGGCACACCCCCTCAACGACTACCAAGCAAATTACAAGATGAGCAAAGAAAATCCGTTTAGAGTCGACGAAGACCACCACCAAGATGAGCGATCCACCGGGAAGAGGTGAGACGGACAACACCGGAGCGAGGATTCCAAGACTATGCCTTCGACAAGGGCATGACCACGGATAGGCGCCACCGGCCGATTTGAAGATCATGTTTTGACCTGGAACAACACAAAAGGAGTAGAAACACCCCGACGGAGCCTACAAGAGGAGCACGACGTCCACGAACGCCGCCACCATCGGCCAGTATACCGACTGGGCAGGTGATGTACCCCAGTGCTCTTATCCCTCCGTCATACCTTCGCTCCGCCAACCACCCGCAGCCATGCCGCCCAAGAAGCCATGGCTGCCCGCCCGCACACGAGCCGCGCGCGCAATCTGCCCACGACCAACATGCCTCGCACCGCTATGGCCACCGCCCTAAATCCAGACGTCCCCGAGATCAACCAAAGGCCTCGGCTTTGGCCCGACCGGAAGTCCCCAGCAGACGGAGCCGGCAACGACCGCCCAGCCCGCACCCGGCCGATCAAAGGGGGATGAGGAGGAGCAGATGCATCCACGGTCGGTGACCCCCGCCAACGATGGGTGGTTCAACCACAGTCAGAAGCTCCCATCCCTCAATCCAAACCTCCCCACCGGACACCTATGTAGCCCCACCGAGGCCGCCGGCTCAGAAACATGTGAAGCCACTAGCAGCCGCCCACCCACCTACGAGAGATCTAGGAAGACCGCCACATGTAGCCAAGAATCTCACCGGAGACGCCCTCCCGCACCGCCCGTCGTTGTCCATGGGTTGGAGTCTGAAGAGCTCAACCGAAGACCAACCAGCATGCCCCGCCAAATCCTGAATCACGGAACCACCATGCCGCCAGAAAACACCCCAGGCCGCCGATGCACCGCCACAACGGGCAAAATGCGGCCCCGACCGCCCGCCACCATGACGTCGGTCCCACGCAAGCACAACACCGTTGTACGCCCCGGCCGTCCCGTGCCAGCCGAAGAGGGACTTCTGCACAGGGAGTAGAGGTCCCGCCGCCGATGCTAACTGGGCTTTGCCCGGCGGCGCGAGCCGGCGGCGGCAGGGGAGGAGGAACGGTGGGAGGAGGGGTTAGGTGGTGGCTAGGTTTTCCCCCGGTCGCTCGCGGGAGCGACACGGGGTGCTGGGCGAACGAATGAAAGCCTCATGTTCTCGACTACTGAGATTCTTGTTATCCCAAGGAACACAACTACTTTGCTATGCCTAAGGAAGAAGTCGCTGCCCCTGCTGCCTGTTAGCAAGTACTACCTTCGAACTGGTTTATTGGTCTCCTTTGTAATTTGTGCCAAATTTTGACCAAATATTTAACTAATAAATTATTGATGCATGCCAACAAAAATTATATTGTTGGATTCATATTTGAACCTAGTTTCAATTATATAATTTTTTGTGACATGCATAAACATTTTGTTAGTTAAATTTATGGTCAAAATTTAGCACAAAATACAATTAGGACCAAGAAATCAGGATGGAGGTAGTAATTTTAATAAAATTTGATCCTGTTGCTTCTTTAAGGCTGGTCATAGTGGGAGTAACATAGGTAGTAACATAGATGCCACATAAGCAAAAATGATGATGTGGCAAGTAGTTAATGAGGAGAGAGGCAAATAGAGTAACATAATATGTTACCATCACATAGCGGTTTCCAATGCATAATGAGTCTACAAAGTAATAAATGAAGGTAACTATGTTACCACATCTATGACACTATCCACTATGAAGGTAGTAACATAGACTAGTAACATATGTATGTTACTAGTCTAAGTTACTCCCCGCTATGACCAGCCTAATAGTGAGTGGAACTTCCGTACTTTTTTATTATTTTTGTTATTATATAGTAAAGCTCACCAAGGTTTAATGCAGAGTTTCGATCTTTTGCCAAGTTCGTTTCATCGGGAGCTTGACGAACTAATGCATGTGCCGGGTTTGATTCAATTTTGTACTCGGTACCGAGAGAAACTCGGTGAACTTCACATTTTGCCTAGTACCAGCAGAAAGGTTCTTGGCGAAAGACAGAAACTCTGTAGTGCCTCAGGTTCGCTGAGTTTCTCTAGATAAAAAGTCAGCAAAGACTGACCGGTGGGCCCCATGGATGAGCAGCCGAGGACGGTGGTCTGCGATTGCTGGGTTTATACTAAAAAAACTCGGCAATCATTTTATTTTCTTCTCTATATTTTGAATTATGAAATTCCAGTAGCCACATGCAATAGTACTCGGCAAAAAACAGATAGTGGAGCCCACGGTAGACGTGGCAACAGCTACTCCACGGCTGGGCTTCCTATGCCGAGTTCGACAACTTGGCAAAGGGCAAAACTTTGTTCTCCCCTGCAAAATACAAGACGTGAGCACGTGCACGTGCGCCGGCTTGCTAAACACAAAAACCAGGCGCGACCTGCCTCCTCTCCTACTCCGGCGCGGTGCCATGGAAAGCATGGCGACATGCATCATCGTCAGCGCCAGCTCGGCCATGGGCGTCGTTGTGAGCACCACCTCGGCCGCGGGCACCACTGATCAGCGGCGGCGCCGCCGTAGGGGCAGATATGGGCGGCCGCACCGGGTAACCGTAGTCTGCGCCTCATATATATCTTAATTTCGTTCCTCCCACTAGCTGATTACTTTTGCACGAGAAGACAAGCAACCTGAGAGAAGTAACTAGAAAATGATTAATTTTAGACATGGGCTGGCACTCAGTGGAAAACGGTCAAGTTGCAGCCCAAATCAAATAGCTTAGCACATCTCTAACACGGACCCTCAAATCACTCTTAAATGTTCGGATCGAGCTGTCTGGACACACTTTATCATCCAACACAATATCTTATCTATCTGAGGACGCATCCGGTTGTCGAAAATCACACAAACCGGACGCAAACCAGAGGAACCTTTGCAGTCATTCGGGCCATCGCCATGTATGTGTCCGGCCACCACGTCTCACCCGCCCAAAATCGACGCTGGTAAGAAAACCTCTATGCATGAAGCGGCCCCCGGGGATTCATGCCGGCCAGGCCGCTCCAAAGCGGACACGACTACAGACGACATTGACACCCATCATAGCAACGTAACCGGACGAGCGGGCGGTGGAGTTTCAGTGCCGACGAGGTGACCCAGAAGCCTATTCCAGCTCCAAATTGAAGCCAGCTTCTGTTCGTTGGCCTGGCCACACATAGTAAAACATGGCTCCGTCACCGTCCACACCGCACCGCACCACTCCTCTGCGCTCACAGCACGACTGCAGCTCTGTCCACACCACCCTCGCTCCGCTCTCCGCGCGCATGCATGCCAGTAATAATGGATATGACCAGATGAGACAGATTCTTACACACATATATGTTTGCTGATCGGCCAGCCACCTGCCGGCCGTTCACACTGGCACGTTGATCACGAAGGCTACTTCTGCCGCTAGCCGCATTGAAGCAGTGGCGATCCACCAGACGATGGGGGACGAATGCCTGCACTAGTTAAGTTATACTTTATGTTGGGTTAGGGATAGCATTGTCTTTCTAGGAGTGCAACCATATAAAAGTTCGCCCTATTGTGTTTCTTGATATGTAGTCAAATAACTAGAAGAAAATTAATAATAAAGATATAAGAGTTATTACAGAAAGAAAAAATGCAGAAAAACAACGTTACTGCAAAATGCTCTGCTTTGTACCGGTGGAACCAACATAAACTGACGCGTACACCCACAATTTTATAATATCTTCATATGAACGGAAAAACAAACCACTGACAAAAAGGAAAAGAACACCGGATGAAGAAAACAAAAGAGCGCACAGGTATGCACAAAGAAAAAAAACGCCCGATCCGAAATTTCATATCCCTCTCTCGTCGCACCCACAAGGCGATGGGGAGGGCGATCTCAGATCCCGCCGCCGTTCTCCCGTCCCCCCTCCTCCCTCGCGGCCGTCACGGGCGCGGCCGGGCAAAGCCTGTCAGGGCAGGCGGCGTCGTGGCCTTGGCGTCCTCGCGCGGGGGCTGCACGGGCAAGCCTCTCCATGGTCGGGTGCGGTGTTGGTGTCGAGCGTTGTGGCATGACGACGCTCGGGTCTGACAGCTCTGTCGTGCGGCAGCGGCGGTGGCCTGGGGGACTGTGGCACGACGGGCAGCATGGCGGCAGAGCATACCTTGGAGCGACGGTCAGCTCTGGTCGATTGGCGATGCGGCAGTGGTGGTGGCTATTGGCAGCAAGGGCCGGTGGCAGCTACTCTGCCTCCCGGCGGTGGTGGCTATCGGTAGCGGTGGATCTCTGGCCGTGGGCAGGACCTCGGGCGTGGCACCGGTTGGAGCAGTGGGAGGACGCGTCCCTCATGACCCTAGTGATCTTTGCGCAAAGTCACCGTTCTATTTGAGATCAGTCCTCTTTGATTTCGTCATCGGCGAGTTCCGGACTTCTCCGACGAAGGAAAACAAGGACTGGTGTATATGACGCTCTTTGGACACATTGGTTGGATTTGGCCGGTCGAGTACACCCGCAACATCAGTATAACTAGCTTTACCGGGGAATCGCGAAGCTAGATTTTTGTTGACACCTCGGGACATGTCTACACTAAGATTTCCAAGGGATCAACACATGCGGAGAATGCCATGGCATGATTAGAGAAACTGCAAGTGACGAAGGCGGGGTCTTGGATGCGATGAAGATTTGCTTCACACGCAGTTGTCCAGACTTAGCCTGCGGGATATGTTACTGTCCAAACCAGGCATGACTTCCTGTGAGCCTGGTGGTACGAGACTTCTAGTAGTGGACTCCGCGAGAGGGGGCGACATCATTGGAGTACTTCCTTGTTGGTGGTGCTCCTTTCAGTACCGAGTCGTGATTTTTAGGGTGAAAACCCAAGGTCTGGCCTTTATTGGCTGTGCCTGGCACTGACCTTGTTGAAGGTATTGTTTTGGGAACGCGGTCTTTCTTGAGGGTGAAAACCTACGATCTTTGATCTGGCAACGACAACGCTTGTGCATTGTTTCCTTTTTGAAGGCGTTGCTTTTGGAGAACCTTCTTTATAGTCCGAGTGTTGTTTTGGCGGTGCTTAGAGTGTTGCTACCGCGGATGATCGATTACCATGGCAGGGTTCTTTTTCTTTTTGCTTTTTTGTTCCTATTTTTATTTTCTTTTTGGCTGTGTGCATCTTGGATATTTTTAGACATCTTGTTGGTGGAGAGGCTTGGTGTAATTAATATCTATTTGATATTAATATATTTCCTTTTAAAAAAAATAAGGTATGCACAAAGGCTCAGATCGTGCCTGCTACGACAAGTCGACCCAAGAATAAGAACGTCAAGCGAAAATGTTTTGGTCCAAGGACCTTGTTATATACTTCGTGGGTGCTTTGTACTACAATTGTTCCTTTATAATAGATCCAGGGACTTACTCGTAAAAAAACGACCATGCGGTCGACAGAGATTCACCAAACCAGTTATTTATGTGGACTATACCCTAAAAAAAGTTATTTATGTGGACTCATGGTGTGTACGGTGTGGGTGTGGCTAGACTTAGACGTTAGAAGACCGTGGGGGAAGGGGCTGAGGCGAGGCGAGGGGCACAACATGAGAGGGTGCTTGCGTGCGCACACCAGCCCATCGGCTTCCTCCATGTCTATCATCACCGTCGGCTTTGGATGGCCATCTCCGGGAGTGATCATGGCCCAGTCGAAGCACTGCACGAGCGCGGCCACAACTGCCGGCACGGACTGGAGAGCAAGCCCCATGCCAGGGCACCCGCGGCGGCCGCTACCGAACGGCAGGTACTGGAAGTGCTGCCCGCGCGGATCCAGCACCTCGTTGCGGCCGCCGGCCATGAACCGCTCCGGCCGGAATTCCAGAGGGGCATCCCAGTGGGCCGGGTCACGCCCAATGGTCCACAGGTTGATGAACACCGCCGTGCCCGCCGGGATCGTAAAGCCACCGCCTACAGCAACCTCCATCTCCTCCGTCGACTGTCGATGTGCGATCGGTGCCGCAGGGCGCAGGCGTGGTGCCTCCTTGTACACCGCCTGCAAGTAGGGCAGGCTCACCACATCACCCTCGCCGGCTATCCTTTCACGGCCAACCACCGTGTCGATCTCCTCCCGCACTTTGCGGAGGCACTCCGGGTGGTTCATCAGCTCCGCGAGCATCCAGTCGATCATCGCCGCTGGCGTGTTGGAGCCGGCAGTGACCACGTCCTACATCCGCATGTATCATCGATAAGAGTTAACGGCAAAAGAACAAGGAAATTAGTTCGGAAAGGTTTGATCTTCTCCCTGGTGAGCTTCACCTCCGCCACCGTGTCATCCTCCATCTTGTCCAATAGGATGTCTAGCAAGTCGTTGCTGCTCTCCAGTGGCTCTCCTTCTCCATCACAACGCATCCTCCTGGCCTCACGGGCCTCCTGCTTATGCCTCATCATGTCCTCGAGCAGTGCGTCAAAGCGGCAGTGGACGTCTGCGGACCGGCGGCCGAGGCCCTGCAGATCCCAGCTGCGGCACGGTGCTGCATAGTCCTCGACGTTGAATGCGCCGACGAGCTCTGCCACAGACTTCAGTAGCGTTTGTGCCTCCTCCAAGAAACTCTCGGGCACGGTGCTCACCATCATCCTCACAATGGACGTGTTGGACAGCCGGATCAGTGCGGCGGTGAGATCCAACCGCGACTGACGACGACGTGGCGTGATGGATCATGGAGTACGCTCTGCAGCAGTGACACTAGTCCAGCACGACGGACGGGACGGAGCTGGTTGATGGTCCGTGCGGGCCCAAGGAGCTCGGACATGCACAACCGCTTCATGAACCGCCAGTGTGGGCCGTAGGGAGCGAAGGCGAAGCCGTCGGAGCCGTAGGCGAACTAGTGCTCCACGGCAGTGAGCGGCCGCTCTCGAATCTTTCCCTCGTGCGTCCGGATGAGCTCGGCGGCAACGCGAGGGGAACTGGCCACCACGCAATGGGTGGAGCCGAGCCGGATGTAGACCAGCGGGAAGGTGCGGTGCACTGGTGGACGCACCAGGTGGAGGTGCCCGATCACCGGCAGGCTCCTCGGGCTAGGCGACAATGGCGGCTTTCGCCGGCGGCATCTGTTGACGGCGGCAATGAGCAGCATCACGGCGGTGAGCGTGACCGCGAGGAGGGAGGCCATTGTTGGATCGTGGATCAGCTGCAGCGCCATACCGGGCTTCATTGCGACAACTTAGTTCGGGATTACAAGCACATACTGCTGCCATGTAGGCGACAGTTGTATGAATCAATGCCCAATGGCGATGCACGTAGTACGTGCTTCGTGGCGCACGTTGTACATGGCTACAAGGGATACCAACGAATCATCACATCAATGTTGCTTCTTTTTTTTGTGGGTGAATCAATGTTGCTAAAGGCAAAAAAAAATAAAAAATTGAAGGAGGATAAAGCCAATTCTTAGTACTTCTGTAATATTGTTGAATCAAAAGGCATACAAGCCACCACATTTATCCCTTTTTATTTGCGTGTTTTCGTGCCTAAACAATTCATAATTAATAAGAATGCCGAGGTGTATCATAGCCCTTTTTACTTAGACTAGGAAAATTGCCCATGCGTTGCAACGGGAGAGAAAATATCACACCACCTAATTCAGTATGAGGGTTTCACTTGTGCACCATCATGGTGGATCCCGCATACTCCTACCCACACACACCATACCAACTCTCCCCCTGGCTCAACACTGCCACTCTACCGATCCAGGAACACCACCCGTGTACCGCCCTCCCCTTGAGCATCCCCTTCTCCTTCTACCCCTTGTGTGTTGCTTCATAACGAACTAACACATACTTCTTGCCCGTGTGCCCTGCAGTGCTGTCTGTCAGCCCCTTACTTGTCATGTGCACCCACTTCTTTCCGTTCATCCTCGTCCCACCCGGCCATAAGCAATCTCCGCCGCTTCTCTATCTCATCCTTTTTTTCTCTTGCGGGATCTCTCGGCCTTTGGCTCCTGCGGCCTCCAAGCTCCATCACCAAGCCATCATGTATACCTTGGACACCGAGATCCCTCGCATTCAATGCAGTCTTCCATTGCATTGTGATTTTTCATCATGCATGCTACTCCTGCTAGGCTGACAAGTACCGGTGGCCTGGTGGTATTACAGGATTCCATCAGGACGGCTTAGACAAGCACATAAGTGTATATTGTTTTTATACTTTCCCTCGATTCAGATATAAACAACACATGCATATATATACACGTCCATCAGGACTCCTTATCAAATTTCAAACTTTATTTTTTTCTAATCTAATCACCTGCGCACACATTGATTGATAGGACTTTGGGTGTGTGGGAAAATCAAGCGAGGCATACATGGTGATATTCAGAAACATATGATTTTCATTAAGATTACATACCCATAGATAATGGCAAGTACTGAGGAGTATGTTGCAACAGGAATAATCATTCTAGTACAAAGGACATATGTTGTTCTCGCTAGTAACTGAACTGCTCAGACACCACCGACGAAGCAGAAGCTGAGGCTGTTTCGTGCTCTCACTCATCCACATGAATGGTAACTGGCCTGGTAATCTTGAAAATCGACAGCTCATAGTTTTTGAGGCACTGCAATTCACTGGGACCTGCAGATCAAGACTGTTTGTCGGGTATGTGGATACTAAGGAGCAGATGAATTGTTTTCAGTAGTGCTGCACATCCCTGATGCGTCGAGAGTGCAACCAAGTAGATCATGGGCTGGCTAGCTATGCTAGATCTCATGGATTTGCAAATAATGATGAAAAGTCTTCTAAACCTAAAAATATCCTGAAGGAAAGATTTTAGTTAGGCGTGCAACAATTGACCAACCAAGTCTTAGATATGAACCTTTCCGGAGGGTAATTTATCAATAAAGTAAAACTACGCCTAAACTTTGTATTAAAGCATAGCGATGCGTTAATAAAATCACAAGCTAAATTTGTTCACGCTTGCTGGGCATCATAGATCCTAGAATACATACATATATATATATATATATATATATATATATATATATATATATATATATATAGACACACACACACACATATCCACTATATGTTGTATACAGACCCGCTTTTCAAAAGAGCACAACAATATCTAAGGGCCATTAATTTCCCACTATTTGTGTATATGTATATGAACCCTGAAAAAATTCGACTTCAATATTTGGAAAACTTGCTTGTTGAGTAAAGTTCAGAGCAAGTGTTACAACTAAATCCTTTAGCTATTTCAGCAATATCTACTACTGGAGCACCAGAGAGACGGGGTTTGTTCCTTCCTGATCGGCTGCCTAGAGCAGAACTCCCCATAATTTGGTTGGTAATGACTCACCATGGAATCACGATTGATTCTGAAAGTGAAAAGTAGAAGTACAAAAACCAACTGACAAAGGCACGCACATGTTTCCTCCTCAAAGCGCCACCACCCCTGCACTGGAGCACAACCCACCATTAACACTGAACCGGATTTTGAGCTCGGTCACTGGCCGACCGCCAGTCACCCTAGAGTCATGGGTTGGAGTGGGGGATCTCCGTCGCGACGTTCCCATGTCTATGTCCATCGCAAACTACGTCAAGCTGAGGCAACGGGTACATGTACCATAGCAGCGACGGCTAGCTCCACGCCGACGAAGAACAACAGCACACCGAGCAGCGTCAAGCTTAGTACCGTAAACTACAATATCATGTGAAATGTTAAAACCGCTTCCAATTTTCAAAATATGTATACAACTACGTGTGTTAATTTTTACCCATCAACAGATGAAGGAAAGAATCAAAATTGTAAAATCAAAACAGGAAAATCTCCCCCGGATGCTGAAAAAATCAGTTCCTTCATATGTACACCAAGGCATGCTCACGTTTCATCCCAGAATAGTTTTCATCGATGTTCATATGTGCTCACAGATAATAGAAACCAAAAAGAGCTTAATGGGTGTCGATTCAACGATACATACCAAAACGGCTGACCAAACAGTACAGTACTCCAACCTTATATATACTGGCCAATAAGCAACTTCAAACAATTTACACTACTTCAGCACCCCATGTTGATTGTGAATGCAGACCAAACAGTACAAATTTCAGTCTAATATGCATTGAACAAGAAAGGAATTTCCAACCATGTACTACTGCGCATAATTATTTGTTATATTAACAACATTTTTGTTTGCTCATTACAAAATAAGGCAAATCCTACCTAATGTGTTGGTATGGTAGGAAAATTTTCAAGAGCCGAGATCTGCAATGCTACACAACTAAAAGAATTAACCTTTACAATTGTGATCCTAGATTGCAAATAAGCATACATGACAGGAACTATGAAAAACTACATCCTAGTTCTAAATTTGTAGCAGTGCTTTCTTGATATCTTAGGGTCTGCGACTAGAATCAACTGTGCCTATTTAATCAACCATGACAAATTTTATGATCTTAAACAACAGTATCAATCATGGTCAATCTGAATCACGAACATTGCAAAATCTGATAGTACTCTTGTATCACAATGGCATATGCAAGCATTGAAAGATAGAACTGCGAGCATCACAGTACCTGGGACAATCATTTCTTCAGAAAAGTACCCATCAAAGTAGTCATCAATAATTCCTGTCAATGTCATGTTATACCATCAAGAGATTTAATATACTATGTAAATGAGCTATCTTGATATCTTAGGGTCTGCAACTCCAAAGTAAGATAAACGTAGAACAAACTATCCTGGTGGGTGTACCCAAATGTGTTCTCTTCTGCCGTCAATAGAAGTAAGAGACCAACAATTTCAGAGCAATAGTTGCTATAAGAAAAATTAAAAATGTCCAAGCATAAAATTTTGTCTACTACATCACAGTAACACGAGAATATTGATCAAGACTTCTACAATAACATGCAATTTTTTTGGAACCATTTAGTAGTAGGTTTTGGGTCTAGTAGTAGGGTTTGTGAGTTGGAGTACAACAAATTTACATCAGATGTTTTTCAAAGAGAGAAATAACATCCAACAACAACTACTCAGGATAACAAAAAGGATAATAATTTTCCATGACAATGAACACGACTGTGTACCTTCTTTATTTGCCCTCTATTTTTAAGACGAAAATACTGACAATACTTCAGGATTTTTATCACCACCTTTCTGAAGCCAAAGAATCTGGACATCCACTATCTTCTAATGCACCTTCAGAAGTAAGTAGAATATCATAATACCCTTCTCTGTGAGCTCCAACATCAGGAACTGTTAGGATGATCTCCACCGTGTGGGCCCAACGGCCCACCGGGCCCTTAGATCCGCGCCCTGATCGAGGGCGCTCAACCCACTATGGGTGACGGCCCCTGTCACCTGCACTATATAAAGAGGTGGGGGCCGGCGGCTTGCATCACGAGGTTCATCATACAGCCGTATGACCCCACCTAATCCCCTACCGATCTAGGGTTATTGCAGTGCTGATGGGAAGCTCCGCCACCACTACTCTCTGCCACCACCACCACCATCCACCATGGCCGGCAACTGGAGCTCCTCGAGCCACAAAGAGAAGGTAGGTTCACCAGATTAATCTACAAACCCGATTCACAGATCTATCAATGGTATCAGCCAGATTGGGTTAGATTTTTTTTCGGTTGAAAAGAAACAGAGAAATCAAAGCAAAAGAAATCCCCTCCCCAAAGAACCCTAACAGGGCAGAGAAAAGCGAACAAAAGAACAGAAAAGTACACCGGAGAAGGCCTTGGGCCGCCGGCAAAGAGCGCCGCCGTCATGCCGCGCCTGTTCCTCTCGATCCCCACACGCATCGGCAAGCCGAGGTGCGGGGACGAAGAACCACCGGAGCCACAAAGCTCACCGGAAAAGAAAGAAAAAAGGGGGGAGCACCGCGGGCAAGTCCCTCGACGGCGGCGCACCCGCCGCAAGGGAGGACGCGCGACCGGCGAGGAGGATGGCCACGACGCCGCCGCCTGGTGCTCCGAAGCCGTGGTGGCCTTGCCTCTCTCTACCACTGGACAGTGGGTTGTGTTGGGGGCTTCAAAGATAAAAAAAAAGTGCACGCGGGGCCGCGGTGGCCGCCGCCGCATGCGGACGGGGCGAGGCTTGCGCGGCGCGGCGGCGTTCGACGCCGTCGCCGGCGGCCGGACAGAGACTTGCCAGTGGCCCGGCTTCGCCCTTGCTAGGAAAGGAAGCTCGGGAGGGGTCCGAGGCGCCGCTCTCTCTCTATCTGTCACAGGATAAAAGAAGGGGAAGGAGCAGGGAGCTCGCGGGCTCGAGGAGTCCGTCTCCGGCGGCCGGCGTGGATCTACATGGCGCCGTCCTTGAGCGAGGGAAGGGCAGAGAGCGGCGCGGGGGAGGGGAGGAAATGAACTAGGGTTTCCCTCCCCGCGGGCGCTGGCTCGTTTTGTTGGGGCGAACGGCGTGCTGGACCGCCAGATCCGATCCGACGGCCAGGATGAAGCAGCGTTGGCCTCTTGGGCCAAAGAGGAGGAGGCTGCGCTGGGCCAAGACCATTGGCCCAGGCCGAGGCCAGGCAGGCTCACGCGAGCGTGCGGGGGTGCAGGCCGTGGGCCAATGCGGGCCCCCCGCGCCAAGCCGAGGCCGGCTGGAGCTGGCTAATTTTTATAGTATTTTCTATTTAAATTTAATCCGAAAATTTTGTTTTAGAAAATATAAAAAGTAAACAGAAAAAGTTTCTGAAAGTGAAAATAGAAAATTTCCAGAAAAAGAAAAGTTCATGAATTTTATAAAGGAAATTAAAAGGTTCATTGTTTTTTTTATACGGTCAAAGAAAAGTTTCTGTAAAGAATAAAAAATTCATGAATTTTTTTTATTCATGTTTTCCGCTGCAAATAAAAAAAAGGTGCTAAAAGTGAATAGATCTAAAGTAAAAGATTATATTCTTGCTTCTCTACTGCTTTTTTGAACTAACCGGTTAAAATTGCTTAGAGAGTAAAAGAGCACAGAATTATTTCTGAATAGAATATTATAAAGTTTCCGCTGCAAAGTAAAAGTTTTATCCTCCAATTAAATTGGAACCAACGGGAAAATTTAATTGGAAGGACTATTTTGAGCAATGTTTTTCCCCTGTGGGTGAAATCTGATTAAGATAGTTTCCTCTATGACAAAAGAAAGATATTTGTTTTATAGTTGAAATATGGTATTGTTATTTTCTGACTAACATTGATGATAACAATACTATAATTCTATGACTCTCATGTTCAAAGCTTAAACTCTGATAAAATTTTGCATCAAAGTGATCAATTTTCAGAGAATAGTTAAAGATGAAGAAATGCTCTTGAACTAGAGAAATGCATATTTCTTGTTTCCGCTGCAATAAAGTTGATGATGATTATTATTTCTTAGCAAAGTTGTTTAATAGAAATACTATCATCACATTGTTTATGAGTTATATGCATTATTTCCATGTCCGCCCAACGGTGATATGGAATTAATGTAGAAGAATGTGTTTTATTCTAATTCTACCACAGCGGTGATTCAGAGTATAAAAAGGAAGTTTTACAAAAGTTTAATGTGCATATTTTTTAACCATACCAACGTAGGGTTATTATTATGCTCATTAGTGTTGATTATTGGCTATGTTTTCTCAGACTAAAAGTTTTTCATGCTTTCATTCGTGAAAGCGAATGGCCGGGTACTTGTGACCCGAAAGATGACCACGAATGGTCATAACGTGAGGGAGTATGTTCTCTCTAAAGAATGGCTTCAAAAGAAAAGAATTCTTGGATATTAATCCAAGAGCAGAAAACAGATAGATAATTGAGAGTCTTGGTTGACGAATGTCTTTCATGTATACTATATGAAGAAGATTTTCCAGTCAACATGATTTGAGATAAAACAAGCAACATGCGTGTTTAATTTTGACCAACGTCGGATTAAGCGTGTGTGTCAAAGAGCGTTCGGATTTATTTCTGAATTTGATGATTGCATATGCGGTCAAAAGAGCCAATTCTGGCATTCATGTTCCTTACAGGGAATTACCTGCATAGCGGGAAAGAGGATTATGATAAAACCCGCATGGCGGGGAAAGTCTGGGAAAATACCTGCGTAACTGGGTAAAGTTGACATAGTATTATGTCAAAAATCCTATATGTCAGGAGAAATTCTGGCAAAGGACTTATCCTATATGACAGGAGAAAGATATGATGACTCATATGCTTAATGTGTCTCACTCTAGGAGAAAAGTATGGAGTAGCTATTATGCTTTCCTAGTATCGACCGTACACCTTATATGTAATGGTCACTAAGCACTCAATAAATCCAAAGAGAATAAAAGTTACAGATGAACCTAAAGATAAGAATGATATGTAAGTGTGACTTGCAAAAGTACTAATGATAAAGAACTATGTTGAGTTTCTGCAATGAAATGAGGAAAAAGTACTCCCATACTAGTTAAAAGATAACTTCATTTTGTATGAAGAGATAACTTCATTTCGTATGAAGTAATCTGATGAATGAAGTAGATAATCAAAGTTTCCTCAATTCACAAGAGTTATCAATGGTTTTCGAAATTGTGGCAGAAAAGTTCTTGCCACATTTCGAGGGGGAGAAAGATATATGAGACAAATTAAGAATGATGAAACTCCCCTATACTTTAGATAATGTGATGAAGAATGTGATCGTCTGGGGAGTATGACGGTCATATTAATACCCCTAAAGAAAAGAAATAGTTGTATTTCTGGATCTTTTACAGTTCCGAAAGTAGAGTAAGGAATACTAAGACGATGCTTAAAGTGCCATAAAGAAGAAAGTTTTAAAAGAATAAACCCAAATTATAAAGTTTAAAGATACGCCATTTTTTAGTGAAGATGGAGTAATCTGGGGGAGCATGCTGTATGACCTATACAACATATCCCCATACGAGAGAAGTGCTAGTACCTGAGAAACTGATGGTCTCAAGGAATGAGAAAAACAGATACTTCTGATTACTATAAAGTCTATGTTAGTGAAATTCAAATGGAGGTTGATCCCACCTCATTTAAAGGGCTCATTCGAGCTTTGAGAAGTGTCTGCTTATCTAAATGATAAGAGACTATGTGAGATGAAATGAAATTGGTGAATCCCGACGATGTTCGGGACTGATGAGTAATTTTCAATGTGACTCCAAAGGAAATATGTAAAGGTGCAAAACACGACTTAAATCAAAAGGTTTTTGCGCGTTTTGCACTAAATAAATTACAATGAGTGTTGGTAGCACATCATGATCTGAGTTATATCAGATGAAAGTAAAGAACACAAGGGATACTACCTGAAGAAGTCCTTTATGGACTAAAGAAATCAAATGTTGTTTTGGGTTAAAGAAAATGAGAGGACAATTGTATTCGTGCAAAGTTATAGAATGGGAAATTCATTTCCTCGTCATGTGGATGGCATCCTACTTGCTAGTGGTGATGTCAACCTACTGCAGGAGGAGAAAAGAAGTTCTTGTCCTCAAAGTTCAAAAGAATGTTCTCGGTAGAGTGTCTCTCGTTATAATTATCGAGATTCAACAAGAAAAGAATAAAAGGGGTATTAGGAATGTCACATGGACATGCTAAGAAATGTCTCTAAAGTATGCATGCGAGAAAACCTACGCCTGTTCTTATAGTCAAGTGTAATAGAACTGGAAACTATGGTGTTCCAAAAGTTTTTGAGAAAAGATTGAAAACGGATATGATACCATATGCTTCAGTTGTTGGAAGCCCAATACATTACCCTGACACAGTTCACATATCCGGGTTGTTTGGCAATGTCCAGTCCATATATAGATCACTGGAATGGAGTCAAAGATATCGGCCTCAACCTGAAAGAAATAAGTGCTCTCAAAAGATTGTGAGTACAAAGATATGACTTGTGAAATGTATAGCGAAATCCACAATTGTCGCTAACTTTCATACTTGGAGGTTTTTGTGTGGAAAAGCTCCAAAGAATGAAACAATTATCATCAATGTGATGCAAAGATATGTTGTAGCTTGATATGAGGCTGAGGGACAGGCAAAATGGTTAAGGAGACCTGTACCCGGAGTTGATAATGGTTGACAACAACGATAACCATGTTAAGTAATTCACTCATATGACAACGAGTCAAGTGTGGTGCCAAACACATTGACACAAAGTTGTACGTTATTAAGGAGAAAGTCCGGAATTATGCTGAAATGCTTGGAGCATAAAAGCAATAGACAAGTATTTGCAGATCTACTTATTAAAGGCTTACCGCCCAGTGTGTTCGGAGAACACACAGTCGACATGGGTTTTATGGTATAGTCTAAAATTTCTGGACAATAAAAGGGCCCAAGGTTAACGAATTTGTTTCAAAACAGAGAGGTACGTTGTGGCTGTCTAATTCTATCGGCAATTGAGTTGTGACGATGAAACATGTTCTATGTATTGATCTGTTATGAAACGAGGAAAGTAAAAGTATAAGATCAAAAGTAAAAGTTGAGATCAAGGGGGAGAATGTTAGGATGATCTCCACCGTGTGGGCCCAACGGCCCACCGGGCCCTTAGATCCGCGCCCTGATCGGGGGCGCTCAACCCACTATGGGTGACGGGCCCTGTCACCTGCACTATATAAAGAGGTGGGGGCCGACGGCTTGCATCACAAGGTTCGTCACACAGCCGTATACCCCACCTAATCCCCTACCGATCTAGGGTTAGTGCAGTGCTGATGGGAAGCTCCGCCACCACTACTCTCTGCCACCACCGCCGCCATCCACCATGGCCGGCAACTGGAGCTCCTCGAGCCACAAGGAGAAGGTAGGTTCACCAGATTAATCTACCCTACCCGATCCACAGATCTATCAGGAACATCTTGTTTCCAACCATGAAAAAAAATGTCCCAATAACACCTAGAACAAAAATAAAAGAACCCCAATAATAATACAGATCTTGTTTGCTGAAGACAATCTCACTATACAAAATCTGAGGAGTTTTATTAAAACTCAGCCATATGCCTTTCCCCAAAATAATAGTATTTCATATGAAAAGACACATAACTAACAATATACAATGATTTGCATTTGCTAACTACTATAATGAGTTGTTTGCAACACTGTGCCATCTCCTACAGAGTGAATCCAGTATGTTCAGAAGGCAAAAGCAAAGAGATAAAAACTACCAATGCATATGTTTGAAAAGTGTGTTCCTTATAAGATGAGATCGTCGTCGGACTTCCAATCAAAGCAATTCATAGGATCAACACATACAAAGATTTCAATAAATGTTCTCATTGTATTTGATTGATTACAAACAGATTTCTGCCAATTGCACAAAGCCCATGCTTGTAATCTGACGGGACCTATTAAAAAGAAGTGAACAGGTCAGGAAAACATCTACTGATCTCCATCCAATACGCCATGTAAGTTGGTTCCCTTGGAGTTCAGGTAATACATAGACAACCAAATCACTTGAATAGAGAAACCAATCTGCATTGTACTGGTAGCTAAGAAAGACCTACAGGAGAAGAGGAACATGGTTTGATCAAGGAATTGGGAATCAGTTTTAAAAAGAAAGAAAGAGGGAAGGCTTGGGTGGAAGGGATCTCACCAAGATGTAGCTATGCAGGAGGGACAACTGGAGGAAGCAGCAGGGGTGATTGCACGACTCGGTGGGCTCCGGCCTTGGGGCAGCGCACACACCATCCTATCATCGCGAGCAGTAGTGCTGCAGTCCTTTCCCAGCTCCGTCACGCTCGTGGCTCCGAGTCACCGCCACCGTCATCGCGCTCGTGGCTCCGGCGAAGCCCTGCCCGAAACCCTAGCCACGGGGGGTGGGGTTGTGAGCGGGCGGTAGAGGATGGGAGAGGAGAATATGGACGGAGGGGAGGGAGGCGCGGACTGTGGGGAGCTCGGGGGCGTGCTGCGCGGCGCCAGAGGTCGCCGGAAGCGGCCGGCGTTGGTGGTGGCGGCGGCGGCGATGAGGGAGAGGAGGCGAGCCCGTGCTCCTCGTGTGGTCGTGTTTTTTTTTCTTTACACAAATCTGCTCGGACAGTGGTTTGAATATCGCAAAAGACAGGGCGTTTTGTGCAAAATCGAAGCGTTTCCCAGATCCACTTAAACAGGGACCACGGGTTGAATTGTCAAAAACAGAAGGGCTTTTTTGCAAAATTACAGACAACGTACGACCAGAAGCAGTGGACGCTTTATTATAATAATATAATATATATATATATATATATTAGTATAGGGATATATAATATATATATAGTATATAATATATATATAATATATTATATATTATATATATATTTATTTATTTATATTTATTAGTATAGGGATAGGGATAGGGAATAGGGAAAGAAAAGATGTATCATAGTTGATTGATTTAAATGGTATACAAACATATTTCTGAGTACTGGGTTATTAATTGGACTACAAAAATAATATAACATTCTACTCTTATACCTATTAGAGATGACGATTATTACACTATTTCAAACCGAACACACTACATTCATATATTTCAAATAACACAAATATAGAATGACATGTGCCTTTATAACTTTATCCAAACAATATTTGACCACTGTTTTGGTGAAACATAATAATTATATACATCACAATATACATATTTCTGGAAGTGTAAAATATAATATTAATGACTAACAATCAATGCTAAATCATCATGCATAGCTATATCATAATACAAAGATAACTTGCTATCTTGCAATCTAAACTTAATTATATGCATTCATCGAGTCTATACAAAGGTCCTTGGAATGGCCTAATAGCCCAATTTAAGTCTAAATTAATGATATTTATTGTATGATATTTTATCATAGCTATCAGTGGTATAACGTGAATATATAAAGATGATGCCCTCGCGCCGGTGGTGGACCGGCGCTTGGTTGGGTCTGTCACGACGCCCATGGACCTGGGAGACATTGGCACATCGTTTGCTCATTTACTTGCCTAACTACTGCTACTACGCATCCTTCATCTTGGCGTTCCTTCGTCGCTTAGCCAACATATCTACCCGTTCCTGCACATGCAGGCGCCTGATGGACTGTCACGGCGGTAGCCGGTAGGCGCCATCGAGGGGCTGCACACTGGTGAAGCCTTGTCACCCTATCGAGCCAATAGGTTTTCGACTGCGCCAGCCCTCCCGTCCCCACCATGTGCATCAAGGCGTTCGAGTCGGTAGAAACCAACGGAGGTGTCGAGAAGTACCCGTATGTATGGCGATTTCAGGCCTGCAAGTGGGAGAAACTGCAAGGGGTGTTGTTGGAGTTGCTCTTACCTCGACACAAGGGATAGGGGGGCCAACGCCCCCCTTCCTTGTTAAGATCGAAAATGTTTTTCCAGACTAATTCACAATCGCTAGACAAAACAACAACAATGGACGGTGGTCCCTCCATCCGCTCTCCCGCTTCAATGGTGTGTGCCCAACTATCCAACGTAGTGGAGCTGGCGGCTGTGTTGCGATCTACAAGCAGCACTCCGCCTCCATCATTTTTTAGGGACTTGACCAGTGATTTTTTTTGCAGGCCTTGACCGAGTGGGCCACGAGCCGGGCCGAAGGACCAGACCGTTTCGTCCACCCTGAGTCCACACCAGGGATCTGCTTCTAAGGAAGACCACCATCGATGCTCGGATGCGCCCCCGGAGATCACCAGGGATGCTTGACGGTGAGGACGGCCGACGCGAGGAGCGGCACCTAAGGCCTCATGCTTGCTCGCAAGGATGGGACTGGTGCTTCATTTTGGAGGGAGGGAGCCCGTGCTTGGCTTGTCTATGTAAGTGTATGCGTCTGAGGTAAATAGTCAAACTAGTCCTAGAAAAAAAAGGTTAGAAAACACTTTCGTTTGTCCTCTCATGTCGATGTCAGCACTTAACAATACTCAGCGTGGTCGCCTCCATTAACAGTCTTGGTGGTTGGTTTGTGTGGATGTGGAGAGAACAATTAGTGGAAGAAACAGCAAAGCCAGGAGTACTAGAGGTCGTACGTGCTCGATCCTTAGCCTGCTGTTGGCCCTAGAGCTGAGAATGCCTTCCCCCTGCTCCGCTGCTGGAGCGCAAGCCCCATGCCGGGGCACCCGCGGCAGCCAATCCCAAACGGCAGATACTAGAAGTGCTGCCCGCGCGGGTCCAGTACCTCGTTGTGGCCACCGGCCATGAACTGTGCCGGCCGGAATTCCAGAGGGGCGTCCAGTGGGATGGGTCGCGCCCAATGGACCACAGGTTGATGGACACCGCCGTGCCGGCTGGGACCGTAAACCCACCGCCCACGGCAACCTCCATCTCCTCCGTCGACTGCCGGTGTGCGATCGGTGCCGCAGGGTGCAGGCGCAGTGTACGCGGCCTGCAAGTAGGGCAGGCTCGCCACGTCGCCCTCACCGGCTATCCTGTCACGGCCAACCACCGTGTCGATCTCCTCATGCACTTTGCGAAGGTCCTCCCGGAGCAGAAAATAAACAGTGAAACACAGGCCGAGAAACAGCTCTGACAGTCAAGCACAGAAGTTGTATCAAAACTCAATTAATTTGAATCGGATGAAGTACTGGGTTTCGATCTATGCATGTGACGGACCCTCAAGTTCAGACCATCTTCAAGGAGGGCCGGTTTGCTAAACCATTTGACAATGTAAGCTGATAAACCAACGATTTTTCCTAAATTCATAACAGACCAAGTAATCACACGCTCGATCTAATGATTTCTATCTTGGAAATGAGTTGGCAATATTTTCAATTTAGGTGCCAGCCACAAGTCAACATTGTTTACAAAATATTTTGCCACTTCTTTTACAAAACGCTATTGTACATAAAAAAAATGTTCACATGTGTTTCTTGCGTTTCCTAGAACAAATGAGCCCATCTTTTTCTGCCTCGATTGGCCACATCTATCTATTATATATAAAAAGTATTTGATGAGCTCACCAGAAAAAAAGAGAAATAGCTACAAATTACCACAAAAAACAGAAACATCCGACCATTAATTTAATATAGTCTTAAATTTGTAGCCATTAGATAAAAGATATAGGTGAAACAATTACCCACCTTTGCCATTAGGCTGGCCACAGTGGGAGTAACATCACTAGTAACATCACATTTTTCAAGATAATTTTGCTTATGTGTCACATATTTAATGACGAGAGAGGTGATTGTGATAACTTAGTTAGTTACTGTAACATCATGCATACCAAGACAATATGAGTCTATAGGCTAATAAATAAATCATAACATGACAACACACTTATGTTACTACCCATTGTGAAGGTAGTAACATAGCCTAGTAAAATGTGATGTTACTAGTCTAAATTACTCCCCATTGTGACTAGTCTTAGTAATGAAAAAGTTTCATAGTTGGTGTCATTAATAAAAAAACAAACTAGCATGGGACGTGATGCTCCCTAAAAAAAGCGTGGGACCTGATGCAGTTTCATAAAAAAGCATCGGACGTGTTGAAAAAAATTAACTAATGTGGAACGTGGGATGATGCCTTTACTACATGCATGCGTGTATTCTTTGGAAAGGAAAAACATGGGCATTGTAAAAAAAAGGATCGGACGTGTTGTAAGAAAAATTAACTAATGTGGAACGTGGGATGATGCCTTTACTACATGAATGCGTGTATTCTTTGGAGAGGAAAAACATGGGCATTGTAAAAACTTACCACGTCATATGTTTCAAATAAAAATGACGTATTGTGCCATAACTGACATACATTTATTGTTCCTGTAAAAACATACATATATTGTTGTTTTCTCCTGGAAGCCTGGTGCCTGTAAGCTAGGGGAGGTGTGTGAAGGTGTTTTCCATTGTTCTAAACCATATGTCTAGATGACTCGAATTTCTTCTGAGGGTAAGTTGTTTAAAATTACCATGCTAATTCCTTTTTGATAGAAAGTATATACCGAACAATCTCATAGTATAAACCTTAAACCCTAAACCAAAACCTTAAAGCCGAAAACAAAACTTTCAACCGTCAATCTGGTGAACCATCCATTTATTAATAGATTGTAACCATTACATCTTCATCAATAAATATTAGAAAATTAAGCCAAGAGATAGTGATACCTACAATTTAAAATATAAGTTGCTTTATTGAAAAGCACAAAACGATAGGAAAAGAGGAGCACCAAATACAAGAAAAAAATTGGTCATCAATCTGATGGACCATATATTTGTTAGCATACCACAGCTGATAAATCTTTGTTTTCGTGCCTAAACAATTCATAACTAATAAGAATGCCAAGATTTATCAAAGCTCTTTTTACTTAGATGTATCATAGTTGATTGATTTATAATGGTATACAAACATATATCTGAGTACTGGGTTATTAATTGGACTACAAAAATAATATAACATTCTACTCTTATACCTATTAGAGATGACGATTATTATACCATTTCAAACCGAACACACTACAATCATATTTCAAATAACACAAATATAGAATAACATGTGTCTTTATAACTTTATCCAAACAATATTTGTCCACTGTTTTGGTGAAACATAATAATTATATACATCACAATATACATATTTCTGGAAGTGTACATATAATATTAATGACTAACAATCAATGCTAAATCTCGTGCAGATCTATATCGTAATACAAAGATAACTTGCTATCTTGCAATCTAAACTTAAATATATGCATTCATCGATTCTATACAAAGGTGTTCCTTGGAATGGCATAATAGCCAAATTTAAATCTAAATTAGTGATATTTATTGTGTGATATTTTATCATAGCTATCAGTGATATAACGTGAATATATAAAGATGATGCCCTCGCGCCTGTGGTGGACTGGCGCTTGGTTGGGGCTATCACGACGCCCATGGACCTGGGAGACATCGGCACATCGTTTGCTCATTTACTGGCCTATGAACTAATGCTACTATGCATCCTTCATCTTGGCGTTCCTTCATCGCTTAGCCAACATATCTACCCGTTCCTACACACGCAGGCGCCTAATGGGATGTCATGGCGGTAGCCGGTAGGCGCCATCGAGGGGCTGCACACTGGTGAAGCCTTGTCACCCTATTGAGCCAATAGGTTTTCGACTGCGCCATCCCTCCCGTCCCCACCATGTGCATCAAGGCGTTCGAGTCGGTAGAAACCAACGGAGGTGTCGAGAAGTACCCGTATGTATGGCGATTTCAGGCCAGCAAGTGGGAGAAACTGCAAGGTGTGTTGTTGGAGTTGCTCTTACCTCGACACAAGGGATAGGGGGGCCAACGCCCCCCTTCCTTGTTAAGATCGAAAATGTTTTTTCTAGACTAATTCACAATCGCTAGACAGAACAACAACAATGGACGGTGGTCCCTCCATCCGCTCTCCCGCTTCAATGGTGTGTGCCCAACTATCCAACGTAGTGGAGATGGCGGCTGCATTGCGATCTACAAGAAGCACTTCGCCTCCATGATAGCGAGGATGAAGAATCCGAGGCTGCCTTCAGGGTTGCGTCCGGGGCGAGGCCCATACAAAAGGTGGCTAGGTTGAGTGTGTGCGTGAGAGCTTTGAGGCTTGTCACAACAAAATGTGTTCTATTCAAGGACGAAAATACTCATGATGAAAGAAAGACCGCCGCGTAAGATCATGTTAGTTCGCTCAGCTTGTTATTCAAAAAGGTAAAATGGTATGATTCAGGTGAAGTCTTGTCGTTCCCACGTGTAATTACTGACAGGACATGCGGTGCCCCCGTGTGTGGTTTCGGTAATTGATGACATTCTCTATGGACTAATGGTTGCATTGAGTTATATTTGAAGGATTTGTCCATAGGCTTTTCTCGAAGTTCATGTGTTGGTTTCAAGGAGTTTATGAGTTAACCAAGGTGCTATTAAGGAATTATCCAAAAATTGGTCATGTGAGTGTTGAGCTTATTGCAAGCATGTCTTGAAGAAGACGAGTGTGTGATCATTCATGTCTACCTTCAAGACATCATCCAAATGAAGAGAGTTGGAAAGATTCAAGGTTGATCAAGACTAAGTCAAGAGTGAATTATCCAAAGACATCATCCAAGGAGATTATGATTTGACCAAGGTGCTATTAAGGAATTATCCAAAGATTGGTCATGTGAGTGTTGAGCTTATTTCAAGCATGTCTTGAAGAAGAAGAGTGTGTGATCATTCATGTCTACCTTCAAGACATCATCCAAATGAAGAGAGTTGGAAAGATTCAAGATTGATCAACACTAAGTCAAGAGTGAATCAAGTTGATGAACACACAAAGCATACAAGATGTACCGAGGGATCAAGTGATCCCATGGTATGGTAAGCATTCACTACTAGGGAAAAGCCTAGTAGTTGAAGGAAATATGCCCTAGAGGCAATAATAAAGTGATCCCATGGTACCGAGGAGCAGGCCGCCCATAAGAGGATCAAGGCCCGGGTCAACGAGGTCCAACAGGAGCTCCAAGACGTGATGAGGAAGTGCGAGACCTTGGAGCACAATGCGTCGGTTCAAGAGGTTGAACTTGCCAAGGCTTGCAAGAGTTCAGAGGCGGCCCGGATTGAAGCCCATGACGCCCCGGATTCGGAGTTCTCCAGGGGCCTTTGCTGATCTGCCACGCAGTGTGACCGACGCTGCGGAGTTCTTCCAAGCCGGAGAAGGGAGCTCCACGGAGAAGCTGTTCTGGTCGCAATATTGCGCGCCAGAACATCCGGTACCTTTCAACGATCAGCTGAGACACCTGGTCGAGCTGCACAAGGTGGCCGAACTGGCCATGAAGGATATGATAATCCGGCTGTGGCCTGCTGAAGCTATTCCCAACAGCTAGTTCGGCCTCATGAAGAAGCTAGTGGATGCCTGTCCTCGGTTGGATGTCATCAAGCGGTCCGTCTGCATCGAGGGCGCGTGTCTAGCCTTCTCTTATTGCAAGGTCTGGTGGGCGAAGCTGGACGCTGTCAAGCTAGCGACCGGGGGGCCGCCGGAGGGCAAGGAGCACCGCACACCTGAGCGGTACTTCGGCGATGTCTTAGAGGGGCCCCGCATTGTTGCGGATCATTGTGCGAAGGACACCATCTTTGAATGAATGCATTCGAGCTCCCTCTTCCTTGTATGATAGAACAAAGTGTTTATGCAATATAATGCTTGTTATGTTTTTAAATTTTTACGTCCTGTGTGGCCGTGTTGTATGAAATCTGAGGGTTAACCAGTTGTCGGCTTCTGCCCCCACGTAGGTAGTATGGGGGTGTTCTGGATGGAATCTAAACAATCTTGATCCAATTAGATGGTCCTTGAAGGAGTTGTTTAGCGCAACGAACCAGACAACCAGACTATGTGGCTGTAATGCCCTCTGTCAGTGTCAAAACCGGCGGATCTTGGGTAGGGGGTCCCGAGCTGTGCGTCTAGGATCGATGGTAACAGGAGACATGGGATACGATGGTTACCCAGGTTCGAGCCCTCTTGATGGAGGTAATACCCTACGTCCTGCTTGATTGATATTGATGATATGAGTATTACAAGAGTTGATCTACCACGAGATCGTAGAGGCTAAACCCTAGAAGCTAGCCTATGGTATGATTGTTTGTTGTATATCCTCTATCGACTAGCCTGGCCTCGGTTTATATAATGCACCAGAGGCCTAGGATAACAAGAGTCCTAGCCGAATACGTCGGTGGGGAGGAGTCCTTGTCTTGATCGCCAAGTCTTGTGGAATCTTCCATGTATGCCTCAGCTGTCCGAACTGGCCCATGAGTATACGGCCATGAGGGTCCTCGGCCCAATCTAACAGATCGGGAGATGACGTGGTAAGTACCCCCTAGTCCAGGACACCGTTAGCAGCCCTGAACCGGTCTTCAAGTTAGGGACGCTCCTCGATTCTTACGAAGCGTTCTTCATCTTCGGTCGTTGGTCTTGAAAATTGGTTCAACAAATCTTCTCATCTTCGATCTTGAGGATCGTCGAAGTGCATCCGACGAGTTTACACGTCGGGTATCCGAGGAGCCCCTTTAAGTTTCCGGCCTTTATCAATGCTTTGTTATTTTTATGCCACATCTCGGGTTTGAAGTTGTTCCCGGGAGGCAGTGTCCTCTTGCATCCGAGCTCTAATGCCGGACTGCATTCGAGGTATCTTTTGCAGCCGAGCACCAATGTCGGACTGCTTCCCAGCTCCAACGCCGAAATGTATCCAAGCTCCAACGCCGGACTATATCCAAGAAGTCATAGATCATCTTGGTCAAAAAAGTTGAAGGAGTTTAGCCGAGCTTAATGCCGGAAATGCCCTCTATGGAGCTAGCCGCTAGCGCCCGAGCTTTATGCCGGACTGCTTCCAAGGTGGTGAACCACCCCGACCGTGGGCTGATTTATTGTGAATATTTTTAACTGGTGCAGTTTATTCTCTGCCAATGTATATCCAGTAGCCCTCAAGGTGTGTATCAGTCTAAAACCCGAGATGCACCTGAAGGCAAGCATAAAACTATTGTTCCTAGTATCCCCGAGACTCAGGTCGATGCGCGGAATCGGCCTGAGGATCAACTCCTAGCTCGGCAGCATACATAGGAATAAAAACGCAGTGTAATATATTAGAGATAATAGTGATCGGCGAACAGGCCCCTAAGAGAGGGTCATGAGAAGTCGCCGTGATATATAGCTTGATGCCAGATAGGTCCAGATGGTACTTATTGCTATCCAAAGACGCGCTTCCCATAGTTTGACAAGCCGAACACTGAGCCCTTTGAATTTTCTGCATTGAATAGGCAATGCAGTAGCCCCCGAGACACTAGTCGGCTGGCAACACCAGACCAGGAGAACGGACCTATGCAAGGTTGACTATCTGGTAGCTAACATCGGGGACGGTGGCGGAAAGCAACTCTCGAACTGAAACTTAATAAAATATCGAGAGCAAAGTATGAAGGTAGCATAAGAAGTTTCGAGCGGGCAGACAATTGTTCGTTGCCTGAAACAGAGTGTGAAAAGGGGTTCAATGCAACGAGAATAAGTATTGCGTCTGATACCAAAATAGGTCACTAGGAAGGTGGCTCGTGAATTACATATGAGGTCACGCGCGAGGAAAAACTATGGAAACAGGGGGTGTACAGGAGAGTCAGGTTTCGATCCTGTGGAACTGTGGGTTATGGGCCCACCATGTGGGATAAAGGTGAAAAGGGCGGTGACATCTTGCATGATCATGTAAGCAAGGCATGTCAGGGGATAGCCTATTAGTTATGTCGGTAACAACATCGGTACCAAGGGCGAGGGACGAAGAGAACCACTTTCCTGCTCGTTGAACGAGGCGGACCAATAGGCAAAGTTCTCGTCCATCGGTGGCTACCGGAATGTCATCAACAATAGTAACAGGGTCTTACTGACAGGGTGGTACAACGAGGTGCTTACCTAAGCAGGGAATTATCACTGCTCAACTAACTCAGATTACAAAAAAGGTTAAACAAAACAATCAAACGGAAAATGTGTTTAATAAACACATATTTCAGGGGTATATCCCGCTCAATGACAAGCAGAGCATGATATCCATGACAGGATATAATGTAGAAAACCCTTGGTAAGGGGAGAGAAATTTCATTACATTACCCATACAACGGTGTCTGGATAATTGAGCAAGAAACATTTAGCATTGGTCTTCAAATGTTCTTGAAAATCGGAGTACCACAGACATGCTTCGAGATAGCATTCACATGGTCTTCAAGCAAAGGTCGGACTTCGGATACATGAAGGATCCATATAGATAAACTTAATAATAAGTCTTACACTTTCCTCATGGAAGAATGGCTAACCTTACTAAAAAGGAAACTATAACAATAGGCCCTTCGGGCAGGTGTGTTAGGATGACAACACCTTATTGGGTTAAAGACCAATGTTATAATTCTTGGGAATATGTTCCAACCATCGTATCTGACCGAGATTCGGGTCCGATTGGTATCAGGATACCCATGACTTAGGATGCCTGAGAAGAAAAGGTGCAAATTAAATTGACGAGATGACATTGTAAGATTATCAGGAAATGAACTATGGAAGTGAGTTCTGAAACAAGAGTTCATCATTAAGCCAAGGAGAGGAGGAGGAGGTGGCTGATGAACTTAGCGACAATTCATTGAGATTTCCAAAAGATGGATCTCCACAATTAGGTGAACAAGGAGATCACATTTGTCAGATCAAGTAATATAATGATGTATGCTCGAGGAAAGCATACACAATTGATAATTGGTTGAAAGGAGCACCCGAGATATGGGCTTAGGTAGCACGATCAATGTTAAAATGGTGATTCGATAATCAATGGTCTGAGAATGAAATGTCGACCACTAACTTCCAATCAATAGGTTAGCTAGAAGTATAGAATCCAAGCAGCATCGTTCACTTGTTGGAATCCCGGTTAGAATCAACACGAGGACCAAGAAAGAATGGCGTTTGTGAGAAGTATCACTATAACAAGAATTTTCAAGAGGTGGAGTAATCCTCACGACATTCTTGTCATAAAAGATGGTAATACTCCAAGCTAAAGAAGAACAAATGTTGGATAGCAAGGAACTCATGGTATAGCCCAGAACACGAACAAGTTTGTGTTCGAGGGAAGGCAGTAAAGTGGTCAATGATAACACAAATCATCGAGGGCAAGGATGGTATTTCTCATCATGAATTCAATTGATATCCTGGAAGAGCTCGGTAGGATGATGATGATCCGACACATTTGTCGAGAGATTTCATGAACATGTAATCGATCGGTGATGAAATCAAGTCAAAGGAATGATGAAGCGGAAGGTTATTGGAACCATGGGTAGGATACAAACTCGAATTCAAGTTTGTTGTTCAAGGAGAAATGATATGACGAGGAAGATCGATGTAAGATTAGCTCACTGTCAACATTTGTGCTCCGGGGAGAAGGACCAGGTAGCATAGCTAAAATTGAGCACAAAATGATATAGCCGATTAGGCTAGGAATGAATTGAAGGAATATTAAACTCATAAGAAATGAAAATTACTTAGACTTATTGAATCGGAGTGCGGAATCGATTCACTTATCGGTGTTCTCGAGTGACTAATAACTCACTGTTGGAAATATGCCCTAGAGGCAATAATAAAAGCATTATTATTATATTTCTTTGTTCATGATAATTGTCTTTATTCATGCTATAATTGTATTATCCGGAAATCGTAATACATGTGTGAATAACAGACACCAACATGTCCCTAGTAAGCCTCTAGTTGACTAGCTCGTTGATCAATAGATAGTCATGGTTTCCTGGCTATGGACATTGGATGTCATTGATAACGGGATCACATCATTAGGATAATGATGTGATGGACAAGACCCAATCCTAAGCATAGCGTGAGATCGTGTAGTTCGTTTGCTAGAGCTTTTCTAATGTCAAGTATCTTTTCCTTTGACCATGAGATTGTGTAACTCCCGGATACCGTAGGAGTGCTTTGGGTGTATCAAACGTCACAACATAATTGGGTGACTATAAAGGTGCATTACAGGTATCTCCGAAAGTGTCTGTTGGGTTGACACGGATCGAGACTGGGATTTGTCACTCCGTATGACGGAGAGATATCACTGGGCCCACTCGGTAATGCATCATCATAATGAGCTCAAAGTGACCAAGTGTCTGGTCACGGGATCATGCATTACGGTACGAGTAAAGTGACTTGCCGGTAATGAGATTGAACGAGGTATTGGGATACCGACGATCGGATCTCGGGCAAGTAACATATCGATTGACAAAGGGAATTGCATACGGGGTTGATTAAATCCTCGACATCGTGGTTCATCCGATGAGATCATCGTGGAGCATGTGGGAGCCAACATGGGTATCCAGATCCCGCTGTTGGTTATTGACCGGAGAGCGATCTCGGTCATGTCTACATGTCTCCCGAACCCGTAGGGTCTACACACTTAAGGTTCAGTGACGCTAGGGTTGTAGGGATATGTATATGCAGTAACCCGAATGTTGTTCGGAGTCCCGGATGAGATCCCGGACGTCACGAGGAGTTCCGGAATGGTCCGGAGGTAAAGATTTATATATGGGAAGTCCTGTTTCGGGCATCGGGACAAGTTTCGGGGTTATCGGTATTGTACCGGGACCACCGGAAGGGTCCCGGGGGTCCACCGGGTGGGTCCACCTGTCCCGGGGGGCCACATGGGCTGTAGGGGGTGCGCCTTGGCCTACGTGGGCCAAGGGCACCAGCCCCACATAGGCCCATGCGCCTAGGGTTTGAGGGGGGAAGAGTCCTAGGAGGGGAAGGCACCTCCTAGGTGCCTTGGGGGGGAGGGAAACCCCCCTTGGCCGCCGCCCCCTAGGAGATTGGATCTCCTAGGGCCGGCCACCCCCCCTTGGCCCTCCTATATATAGTGGGGGAAAGGAGGGACTTCATACCTTGGCCTTTGGTTGCCTCCTTCTCCCTCTCCAACACCTCCTCCTCCTCCATAGTGCTTGGCGTAGCCCTGCCGGAGTACTGCAGCTCCATCAACACCACGCTGTCGTGCTGCTGCTGGTGCCATCTCCCTCAACCTCTCCTCCCCCCTTGCTGGATCAAGAAGGAGGAGACGTGGCTGTTCCGTACGTGTGTTGAACGCGGAGGTGCCGTCCGTTCGGTGCTAGGATCTCCGGTGATTTGGATCACGTCGTGTTCGACTACATCATCCCCGTTCTTTGAACGCTTCCGCTCGCAATCTACAAGGTATGTAGATGCATCTAATCACTCGTTGCTAGATGAACTCATAGATGGATCTTGGTGAAACCGTAGGAAAATTTTTGTTTTCTGCAACGTTCTCCAACAGTGGCATCATGAGCTAGGTCTATGCGTAGTTCTTCTTGCACGAGTAGAACACAATTTGTTGTGGGCGTAGATTTGTCAACTCTCTTGCCTCTACTAGTCTTATCTTGCTTCAGCGGTATTGTGGGATGAAGCGGCCTGGACCAACCTTACACGTACGCTTACGTGAGACCGGTTCCACCGACTAACATGCACTAGTTGCATAAGGTGGCTGGCGGGTGTCTGTCTCTCCTACTTTAGTTGAAGCGGATTCGATGAAAAGGGTCCTTATGAAGGGTAAATAGAAGTTGACAAATCACGTTGTGGCTTTCACGTAGGTAAGAAAACGTTCTTGCTAGAACCCTACTTCAGCCACGTAAAACTTGCAACAACAATTAGAGAACGTCTAACTTGTTTTTGCAGCAAGTGCTTTGTGATATGATATGGCCAAAGTTGTGATGAATGATGAATGATCTATATGTCATCTATGAGATGTTCATGCTATTGTAATAGGAATCACGACTTGCATGTCGATGAGTATGACAACCGGCAGGAGCCATAGGAGTTGTCTTTATTTTTTGTATGACCTGCGTGTCATTGAAGAACGCCATGTAAACTACTTTACTTTATTACTAAACGCGTTAGTCATAGAAGTAGAAGTAGTCGTTGGCGTGACAACTTCATGAAGACACGATGATGGAGATCATGATGATGGAGATCATGGTGTCATGCCAGTGACAAGATGATCATGGAGCCCCAAAGATGAAGATCAAAGGAGCTATATGATATTGGCCATATCATGTCACTACTTTATATAATTGCATGTGATGTTTATTATGTTTTATGCATCTTGTTTACTTAGGACGACGGTAGTAAATAAGATGATCCCTTACAACAATTTCAAGAAGTGTTCTCCCCTAACTGTGCACCGTTGCTAAAGTTCGTCGTTTCGAAGCACCACGTGATGATCGGGTGTGATAGATCCTTACGTTCACATACAACGGGTGTAAGACAGTTTTACACAGTGAAAACACTTAGGGTTAACTTGACGAGCCTAGCATGTACAGACATGGCCTCGGAACACGGAGACCGAAAGGTCGAACACGAGTCGTATGGAAGATACGATCAACATGAGAATGTTCACCGACGATGACTAGCCCGTCTCACGTGATGATCGGACACGGCCTAGTCGACTCGGATCGTGTAACACTTAGATGACCAAAGGGATGTCAAATCTGAGTGGGAGTTCATTATAATTTGATTAGATGAACTTAATGTTGGAAATATGCTCTAGAGGCAATAATAAAAGTATTATTATTATATTTCCTTGTTCATGATAATTGTCTTTTATTCATGCTATAACTGTATTATCCGGAAATCGTAATACACGTGTGAATATATAGACCACAATATGTCCCTAGTGAGCCTCTAGTTGACTAGCTCGTTGTGATCAACAGATAGTCATGGTTTCCTGGCTATGGACATTGGATGTCGTTGATAACGGGATCACATCATTAGGAGAATGATGTGATGGACAAGACCCAATCCTAAGACTAGCACAAAAGATCGTGTAGTTCATTTGCTAGAGCTTTGCCAATGTCAAGTATCTCTTCCTTTGACCATGAGATCGTGTAACTCCTGGATACCGTAGGAGTGCTTTGGGTGTATCAAACGTCACAACGTAACTGGGTGACTATAAAGGTGCACTACAGGTATCTCCGAAAGTATCTATTGTTTTATGCGGATCGAGACTGGGATTTGTCACTCCGTGTAAACGGAGAGGTATCTCTGGGCCCACTCGATAGGACATCATCATATGCGCAATGTGACCAAGGAGTTGATCACGGGATGATGTGTTACGGAACGAGTAAAGTGACTTGCCGGTAACGAGATTGAACAAGGTATTGGATACCGACGATCGAATCTCGGGCAAGTAACATACCGATAGACAAAGGGAATTGAATACGGGATTGATTAAGTCCTTGACATCGTGGTTCATCCGATGAGATCTCGTGGAACATGTGGGAGCCATCATGGGTATCCAGATCCCGCTGTTGGTTATTGACCGGAGAACGTCTCGGTCATGTCTGCATGTCTCCCGAACCCGTTGGGTCTACACACTTAAGGTTCGATGACGCTAGGGTTATAAAGGAAGCTTGTATGTGGTTACCGAATGTTGTTCGGAGTCCCGGATGAGATCCCGGACGTCACGAGGAGTTCCGGAATGGTCCGGAGGTAAAGATTTATATATAGGAAGTCCTGTTTCGGCAATCGGGACAAGTTTCGGGGTCATCGGTATTGTACCGGGACCACCGGAAGGGTCCCGGGGGCCCACCGGGTGGGGCCACCTGCCCCGGGGGGCCACATGGGCTGTAGGGGGTGCGCCTTGGCCTACATGGGCCAAGGACACCAGCCCCTAGAGGCCCATGCGCCAAGATAAAGGAAAAAGGGGAGAGTCCTTAAAGGGGAAGGCACCTCCGAGGTGCCTTGGGGAGGATGGACTCCTCCCCATCCTTAGCCGCACCCCTTCCTTGGAGGAGGGGGCAAGGCTGCGCCCTCCCCCTCTCCCTTGGCCCTATATATAGTGGGGGAAAGGAGGAGCAATCAGACCTAAGGCCTTTGGTTGCCTCCCTCTCCCTCCCGTGACACATCTCCTCTCCCGTAGGTGCTCGGCGAAGCCCTGCAGGATTGCCACACTCCTCCACCACCACCACGCCGTTGTGCTGCTGTTGGATGGAGTCTTCCTCAACCTCTCCCTCTCTCCTTGCTGGATCAAGGCGTGGGAGACATCGTCGAGCTGTACGTGTGTTGAACGCGGAGGTGCCGTCCGTTCGGCGCTAGGATCATCGGTGATCTGAATCACGACGAGTACGACTCCATCAACCCCGTTCACTTGAACGCTTCCGCTTAGCAATCTACAAGGGTATGTAGATGCACTATCCTTTCTACTCGTTGCTGGTCTCTCCATAGATAGATCTTGGTGATACGTAGGAAAATTTTTGAATTTCTGCTACGTTCCCTAGCAGTGGCATCATGAGCTAGGTCTATTGCGTAGATTCTATGCACGAGTAGAACACAAAGTAGTTGTGGGTGTTGATTTGTTCAATATGCTTGCCGTTACTAGTCTTATCTTGATTCGGCGGCATCGTGGGATGAAGCGGCCCGGACCGACCTTACACGTACTCTTACGTGAGACTGGTTCCACCGACTGACATGCACTAGATGCATAAGGTGGCTAGCGGGTGTCTGTCTCTCCTACTTTAGTCGGATCGGATTCGATGAAAAGGGTCCTTATGAAGGGTAAATAGCAATTGGCATATCACGTTGTGGTCTTTGCGTAGGTAAGAAACGTTCTTGCTAGAAACCCATAGCAGCCACGTAAAACATGCAAACAACAATTAGAGGACGTCTAACTTGTTTTTGCAGGGTATGCTATGTGATGTGATATGGCCAAAAGGATGTGATGAATGATATATGTAATGTATGAGATTGATCATGTTCTTGTAATAGGATTCACGACTTGCATGTCGATGAGTATGACAACCGGCAGGAGCCATAGGAGTTGTCTTTATTTTTTTGTATGACCTGCGTGTCATTGAAGAACGCCATGTAAATTACTTTACTTTATTGCTAAACGCGTTAGCCATAGAAGTAGAAGTAGTCGTTGGCGTGACAACTTCATGAAGACACGATGATGGAGATCATGATGATGGAGATCATGGTGTCATGCCGGTGACAAGATGATCATGGAGCCCCGAAGATGAAGATCAAAGGAGCTATATGATATTGGCCATATCATGTCACTACTCTTATTTGATTGCATGTGATGTTTATCATGTTTATACATCTTATTTGCTTAGAACGACGGTAGTAAATAAGATGATCCCTCATTAAAATTTCAAGAAGTGTTCTCCCCTAACTGTGCACCGTTGCTACAGTTCGTCGTTTCGAAGCACCACGTGATGATCGGGTGTGATAGATTCTTACGTTCACATACAACGGGTGTAAGACAGTTTTACACAGCGAAAACACTTAGGGTTAACTTGACGAGCCTAGCATGTACAGACATGGCCTCGGAACACGGAGACCGAAAGGTCGAGCATGAGTTGTATAGAAGATACGATCAACATGAAGATGTTCACCGATGATGACTAGTCCGTCTCACGTGATGATCGGACACGGCCTGGTTTGACTCGGATCATGTAATCACTTAGATGACTAGAGGGATGTCTATCTGAGTGGGAGTTCATAAGATGAACTTAATTATCCTGAACATAGTCAAAAGACCTTTTGCAAATTATGTCGTAGTTCACGCTATAGTTCTACTGTTTTAGATATGTTCCTAGAGAAAATATAGTTGAAAGTTGATAGTAGCGATTATGCGATCAGTAGAAAGCTTATGTCCTTAATGCACTGCTCAGTGTGCTGAACCCCAAACGTCGTTTGTGGATGTTTCGAACATCGAACATACACGTTTTGATAACTACGTGATAGTTCAGTTAAATGGTTTAAGTAGAGGCACCAAAGACGTTTTCGAAACGTCGCGGAACATATGAGATGTTTCGAGGGCTGAAATTGGGATTTCAAGCTCGTGCCCACGTCAAGAGGTATGAGACCTCCGACGATTTTCTTAGCCTGCAAACTAAGGGAGAAAAGCTCAATCGTTGAGCTTGTGCTCAGATTGTCTGAGTACAACGATCACTTGAATCGAGTGGAAGTTGATCTTCCAGATGAGATAGTGATGTTTCCCCAAAGTCATTGCCACCAAGCTGCTAGAGCTTCGTGATGAACTATAACATATCAGGGATAAATAAGATGATCCTTGAGGTATTCACGATGTTTGACACCGCGAAAGTAGAAATCAAGAAGGAGCATCAATTGTTGATGGTTGGTGAAACCACTAGTTTCAAGAAGGGCAAGGGAACAAAGGGATACTTCATGAAACGGCAATTCAGCTGCTGCTCAAGTGAAGAAACCCAAGGTTGAACCCAAACCCGAGACTAAGTGCTTCTGTAATAAGGGGAACAACCACTGGAGCAGCATTACCCTAGATACTTGGTAGATGAGAAGGCTGGCAAGGTCGATAGAAGTATATTGGATATACATGTGTACTTTACTAGTACTCCTAGTAGCACCAGGGTATTGGATACCGGTTCTGTTGCTAAGTGTTAGTAACTCGAAATAAAAGCTACGGAATAAACGGAGACTCGCTAAAGGTGAGCTGACGATATATGTTGGAAGTGTTTCCAAGGTTGATATGATCAAGCATCGCACGCTCCCTCTACCACCGAGATTGGTGTTTGCGTTGAGCATAGACATGATTGGATTATGTCTATCGCAATACGGTTATTCATTTAAGGAGAATAATGGTTACTCTATTTTTGAATAATACCTTCAATGGTCTTGCACCTAAAGGAATGGTTTATTGAATCTCGGTCGTAGTGATACACATTTTCATGCCAAAAGATATAAGATAGTAATGATAGTACCACTTACTTGTGGCACTGCCATGTAAGTCATAATGGTGTAAAACACATGAAGAAGCTCCATGTTGATGGATCTTTGGACTCACTCGTTTTTGAAAAGTTTGAGACATGCGAACCATGTCTATTGATGTATATGCATGAAGAAACTCCATGAAAATGGATCGTTCGGACTCACTTGATTTTGAATCACTTGAGATATGCAAGTCATACCACATGGGCAAGATGACTGAAAAGCCTCATTTTCAGTAAGATGGAACAAGATAGCAACTTGTGGGAAGTAACACATTTTGATGTGTGCAGTCCAATGAGTGCTGAGGCATGCAGTGAATATCGTTATGTTCTTACTTCACAGATGATTCGAGTAGATGTTGAGAATATTTACTTGATGAAACACAAGTCTGAATTATTGAATGGTTCAAGTAATTTCAGAGTGAAGTAGAAGATCATTGTGACAAGAGGATAAAATGTCTATGATACGATCATAGAGATGAATATCTGAGTTACGAGTTTTGGCACACAATTAAGACATTGTGGAAATTGTTTCGCAATTAATACCGCCTGGAACACCATAATGTGATGGTGTGTCCGAACATCATAGTTGCACCCTATTGGATATGGTGCGTACCATGATGTCTCTTATCGAATTACCACTATCGTTCATGGGTTAGGCATTAGAGACAACCACATTCACTTTAAATAGGGCACCACGTAATTCCGTTGAGATGACACCGTATGAATTATGGTTTAGAGAAACCTAAGTTGTCGTTTCTTAAAAGTTTGGGGCTGCGACGCTTATATGAAAAAGTTTCAGGTTGATAAGCTCGAACCCAAAGCGGATAAAATGCATCTTCATAGGAAACCCAAAACAGTTGGGTATACCTCCTAATTCAGATCCGAAAGCAATATGGATTGTTTCTAGAATCGGGTCCTTTCGCGAGGAAAAGTTTCTCTCGAAAGAATTGAGTGGGAGGATGGTGGAAACTTGATGAGGTTATTGAACCGTCTCTTCAACTAGTGTGTGACAGGGCACAGGAAGTTGTTCCTGTGGCACCTACACCAATTGAAGTGGAAGCTTATGATAGTGATCATGAAGCTTCGAATCAAGTCACTCCCAAACCTCGTAGGACGACAAGGACACGTACTACTTCGGAGTGGTAAGGTGATCCTGTCTTGAAGGTCATGTTGCTAGACAACAATGAACCTACGAGCTATGGAGAAGCAATGGTGGGCCCGAATTCCGACAAATGGTTAGAAGCCATGAAATCCGAGATAGTATCCATATATCAGAACAAAGCATGGACTTTGATGGACTTGCCCGATGATCGGCAATCCATTGAGATAAATGGATCTTTTAAGAAGAAGACGGACGTGGATGGTAATGTCACCATCTATGAAGCTCGACTTGTGGCGAAGTGTTTTCCGACAAGTTCAAGGAGTTGACTACGATGAGATTTTCTCACTCGTAGCGATGCTTAAAGTCCGTCGGAATCATGTTAGCATTAGCTGCATTTATGAAATCTGGCAGATGGATGTCAAGACAAGTTTCCTTACTAGTTTTCGTGAGGAAAGGTTGTATATAATACAATCAGAAAGTTTTTGTCGATCCTAAGGATGCTAAAAGGTATGCTAGCTCCAGCGATCCTTCTAAGGACTGGAGTGAGCATCTCGGAGTTGGAATGTATGCTTGGTGATGATCAAAGATTTTGGGTTTGTACAAAGTTTATGAGAAACTTGTATTTCCAAAGAAGTGAGTGGGAGCACTATAGAATTTCTGATGAGTATATGTTGTTGACATATTGATGATCAGAAATGATGTAGAATTTCTAGAAAGCATATAGGGTTATTTGAAAGGTGTTTTTCAATAGAAAACCTGGATTAAGCTACTTGAGCATTAAGCATCAAGATCTATAAGGATAGATCAAAACGCTTAATGGTACTTTCAAATGAGCACATACCTTGACATGATCTTGAAGGTGTTCAAGATGAACCAGTCAAAGAAGGAGTTCTTGCCTGAGTTGTAAGGTACGAAGTTAAGACTTAAAGCTCGACCACGGCAGAATAGAGAGAAAGGACGAAGGTCGTCCCCTATGCTTTAGACGTAGGCTCTACAGTATGCTATGCTGTGTACCGCACCGAAAGTGTGCCTTGCCATGAGTCAGTCAAGGGGTACAAGAGTGATCCATGAATGGATCATAGGACAGCGGTCAAAGTTATCCTTAGTAACTAGTGGACTAAGGAATTTTCTCGATTATGGAGGTGGTAAAAGAGTTCATCGTAAAGATTACGACGATGCAAGATTACGACGATACATATAATGGAGCAATAATTTAGAATAGCTCCAAGTAGAACAGTTGTTTGGAATAGCTCCAAATAGAGCGTGGTAGCTGCATCTAGGAGATGACATAGAGATTTGTAAAGCACACACGGATCTGAAAGGTTCAGACCCGTTGACTAAAACCTCTCTCACAAGCAACATGATGAAACATAAAACTCATTGAGTGTCAATCACATAGTGATGTGAACTAGACTACTGACTCTAGTAAACTCTTGGGTATTAGTCACATGGCGATGTGACCTGTGAGTGTTAATCACATGGCGATGTGAACTAGATTATTGACTCTAGTGCAAGTGGGAGACTGTTGGAAATATGCCCTAGAGGCAATAATAAAAGTATTATTATTATATTTCCTTGTTCATGATAATTGTCTTTTATTCATGCTATAACTGTATTATCCGGAAATCGTAATACACGTGTGAATACATAGACCACAATATGTCCCTAGTGAGCCTCTAGTTGACTAGCTCGTTGTGATCAACAGATAGTCATGGTTTCCTGACTATGGACATTGGATGTCGTTGATAACGAGATCACATCATTAGGAGAATGATGTGATGGACAAGACCCAATCCTAAGACTAGCACAAAAGATCGAGTAGTTCATTTGCTAGAGCTTTGCGAATGTCAAGTATCTCTTCCTTTGACCATGAGATCGTATAACTCCTGGATACCGTAGGAGTGCTTTGGGTGTATCAAACGTCACAACGTAACTGGGTGACTATAAAGGTGCACTACAGGTATCTCCGAAAGTATCTATTGTTTTATGCGGATCGAGACTGGGATTTGTCACTCCGTGTAAACGGAGAGGTATCTCTGGGCCCACTCGGTAGGACATCATCATATGCGCAATGTGACCAAGGATTTGATCACGGGATGATGTGTTACGGAACGAGTAAAGTGACTTGCCGATAACGAGATTGAACAAGGTATTGGATACCGACGATCGAATCTCGGGCAAGTAAAATACCGCTAGACAAAGGGAATTGAATACGGGATTGATTAAGTCCTTGACATCGTGGTTCATCCGATGAGATCATCGTGGAACATGTGGGAGCCAACATGGGTATCCAGATCCCGCTGTTGGTTATTGACTGGAGAATGTCTCGGTCATGTCTGCATGTCTCCCGAACCCGTAGGGTCTACACACTTAAGGTTCGATGACGCTAGGGTTATAAAGGAAGCTTGTATGTGGTTACCGAATGTTGTTCGGAGTCCCGGATGAGATCCCGGACGTCACGAGGAGTTCCGGAATGGTCCGGAGGTAAAGATTTATATATAGGAAGTCCTGTTTCGGCAATCGGGACAAGTTTCGGGGTCATCGGTATTGTACCGGGACCACCGGAAGGGTCCCGGGGGCCCACCGGGTGGGGCCACCTGCCCCGGGGGGCCACATGGGCTGTAGGGGGTGCGCCTTGGCCTACATGGGCCAAGGACACCAGCCCCTAGAGGCCCATGCGCCAAGATAAAGGAAAAAGGGGAGAGTCCTTAAAGGGGAAGGCACCTCCGAGGTGCCTTGGGGAGGATGGACTCCTCCCCATCCTTAGCCGCACCCCTTCCTTGGAGGAGGGGGCAAGGCTGCGCCCTCCCCATCTCCCTTGGCCCTATATATAGTGGGGAAAAGGAGGAGCAATCAGACCTAAGGCCTTTGGTTGCCTCCCTCTCCCTCCCGTGACACATCTCCTCTCCCGTAGGTGCTCGGCGAAGCCCTGCAAGATTGCCACACTCCTCCACCACCACCACGCCGTTGTGCTGCTGTTGGATGGAGTCTTCCTCAACCTCTCCCTCTCTCCTTGCTGGATCAAGGCGTGGGAGACATCGTCGAGCTGTACGTGTGTTGAACGCGGAGGTGCCGTCCGTTCGGCGCTAGGATCATCGGTGATCTGAATCACGACGAGTACGACTCCATCAACCCCGTTCACTTGAACGCTTCCGCTTAGCGATCTACAAGGGTATGTAGATGCACTATCCTTTCTACTCGTTGCTGGTCTCTCCATAGAAAGATCTTGGTGATACGTAGGAAATTTTTTGAATTTCTGCTACGTTCCCCAGCACTTAATTATCATGAACTTTGTCTAAATATTTTACAATATGTCTTGTAGATCAAATGGCCAACGTAGTCCTCAACTTCAACGCGTTCCTAGAGAAAACCAAGCTGAAAGACGATGGCAGCAACTATACGGACTGGGTCCGGAACCTAAGGATCATCCTCATAGCTGCCAAGAAAGATTATGTCCTACAAGCACCGCTGGGTGACGCACCTGTCCTCCCTGCAGAACAAGACGTTATAAACGCTTGGCAGGCACGTTCCGATGACTACTCCCTTGTTCAGTGCGGCATGCTTTACAGCTTAGAGCCGGGGCTCCAAAAGCGTTTTGAGAGACATGGAGCATATGAGATGTTCGAAGAGCTGAAAATGGTTTTCCAAGCTCATGCCCGGGTCGAGAGATATGAAGTCTCCGACAAATTCTTCAGCTGTAAGATGGAGGAAAATAGTTCTGTTAGTGAGCACATACTCACTATGTCTGGGTTACATAACCGCTTGACTCAGCTGGGAGTTAATCTCCCGGATGATGCGGTCATTGACAGAATCCTCCAGTCGCTTCCACCAAGCTACAAGAGCTTTGTGATGAACTTCAATATGCAGGGGATGGAAAAGACCATTCCTGAAGTATTTGCTATGCTGAAATCAGCAGAGGTAGAAGTCAAGAAGGAACATCAAGTGTTGATGGTCAATAAAACCACTAAGTTCAAGAAGGGCAAGGGTAAAAAGAAATTCAAGAAGGACGGCAAGGTAGTTGCCGCGCCCAGCAAGCAAGCTGCCGGGAAGAAGCCAAAGAATGGACCCAAGCCCGAGACTGAGTGCTTTTATTGCAAGGAAAGTGGTCACTGGAAGCGGAACTGCCCCAAATACTTAGCGGACAAGAAGGCCGGCAAAACCAAAGGTATATTTGATATACATGTAATTGATGTGTACCTTACCAGTAATCGTAGTGACTCCTGGGTATTTGATACCGGTGCCGTTGCTCATATTTGTAACACACAGCAGGAGCTGCGGAATAAACGGAGACTGGCGAAGGACGAGGTGACGATGCGCGTCGGGAATGGTTCCAAGGTCGATGTGATCGCCGTCGGCACGCTACCTCTACATTTACCTACGGGATTAGTTTTGAACCTCAATAATTGTTATTTTGTGCCAAGTTTGAGCATGAACATTATATCAGGATCTCATTTAATTTGAGATGGCTACTCATTTAAATCCGAGAATAATGGTTGTTCTATTTATATGAGAGATATGTTTTATGGTCATGCTCCGATGGTGAATGGTTTATTCTTTATGAATCTCGAGCGTAATGCTACACATATTCATAGTGTAAGTACCAAAAGATGTAAGATTGATAGTGATAGTCCCACATACTTGTGGCACTGTCGCCTTGGTCACATAGGTGTCAAACGCATGAAGAAGCTCCATGCTGATGGACTTTTAGAGTCTCTTGATTACGAATCATTTGACACGTGCGAACCATGCCTCATGGGTAAAATGACCAAGACTCCATTCTCAGGAACAATGGAGCGAGCAACCAACTTATTGGAAATCATACATGCTGATGTGTGCGGTCCAATGAGTGTTGAGGCTCGTGGTGGCTATCGTTATGTTCTCACCCTCACTGATGACTTGAGCAGATATGGGTATGTCTACTTAATGAAACACAAGTCTGAGACCTTTGAAAAGTTCAAGGAATTTCAGAGTGAAGTTGAGAATCAACGTGACAGGAAAATCAAGTTTCTACGATCAGATCGTGGAGGAGAATACTTGAGTCACGAGTTTGGTACACACTTAAGAAAATGTGGAATAGTTTCACAACTCACGCCGCCTGGAACACCTCAGCGTAATGGTGTGTCCGAACGTCGTAATCGCACTCTATTAGATATGGTACGATCTATGATGTCTCTTGCCGATTTACCACTATCTTTTTGGGGCTATGCCTTAGAGACTGCCGCATTCACTTTAAATAGGGCACCGTCGAAATCCGTTGAGACGACACCGTATGAATTGTGGTTTGGGAAGAAACCTAAGCTGTCGTTTCTAAAAGTTTGGGGATGCGATGCTTATGTCAGGAAACTTCAACCTGAAAAGCTCGAACCCAAATCGGAAAAATGCGTCTTCATAGGATACCCTAAAGAAACTGTTCGGTATATCTTCTACCTCAGATCCGAAGGCAAGATCTTTGTTGCCAAGAATGGGTCCTTTCTGGAGAAAGAGTTTCTCTCGAAAGAAGTAAGTGGGAGGAAAGTAGAGCTTGATGAAGTATTACCTCCTGAACCGGAAAATGGCGCAACTCAAGAAAATGTTCCTGAGGTGCCTGCACCGGCTAGAGAGGAAGTTAATGATAATGATCAAGATACTTCTGATCAAGCTCCTACTGAAATTCGAAGGTCCACAAGGACATGTTCCACACCAGAGTGGTACGGCAACCCTGTCTTGGAAATCATGTTGTTAGACAACAGTGAACCTTCGAACTATGAAGAAGCGATGGCGGGCCCGGATTCTGACAAATGGCTAGAAGCCATGAAATCCGAGATAGGATCCATGTATAAAAACGAAGTATGGACTTTGACTGACTTGCCCGTAGAACGGCGAGCCATAGAAAATAAATGGATCTTTAAGAAGAAGACAGACGCGGATGGTAATGTGACCATCTATAAAGCTCGGCTTGTCGCTAAGGGTTATCGACAAGTTCAAGGGGTTGACTACGATGAGACTTTCTCACCGGTAGTGAAGCTGAAGTCCGTCTGAATCATGTTAGCAATTGCCGCATTTTATGATTATGAAATTTGGCAAATGGACGTCAAAACGGCATTCCTTAATGGTTTCCTTAAGGAAGAATTGTATATGATGCAGCCGGAAGGTTTTGTCGATCCTAAAAATGCTGACAAGGTGTGCAGGCTCCAACGCTCGATTTATGGGCTAGTGCAAGCATCTCGGAGTTGGAACATTCGTTTTGATGAGATGATCAAAGCGTTTGGGTTTACATAGACTTATGGAGAAGCCTGTGTTTACAAGAAAGTGAGTGGGAGCTCTATAGCATTTCTCATACTATATGTAGATGACATACTTTTGATGGGAAATGATATAGAACTTTTGGACAGCATTAAGGCCTACTTGAATAAGAGTTTTTCAATGAAGGACCTTGGAGAAGCTGCTTATATATTAGGCATCAAAATCTATAGGGATAGATCGAGACGCCTCATAGGTCTTTCACAAAGCACATATCTTGATAAGATTTTAAAGAAGTTCAAAATGGATCAGTCCAAGAAAGGGTTCTTGCCTGTTTTGCAAGGTGTGAAATTGAGCTCAGCTCAATGTCCGACCACGGCAGAAGATATAGAAGAGATGAGTGTCATCCCCTATGTCTCAGCCATAGGTTCTATTATGTATGCCATGCTGTGTACCAGACCTGATGTAAACCTTGCCGTAAGTTTGGTAGGAAGGTACCAAAGTAATCCCCGCAAGGAACACTGGACAGCGGTCAAGAATATCCTGAAGTACCTGAAAAGGACTAAGGAAATGTTTCTCGTTTATGGAGGTGACGAAGAGCTCGTCGTAAAGGGTTACGTCGACGCTAGCTTCGACACAGATCTGGATGACTTTAAGTCACAAACCAGATACGTGTATATTTTGAATGGTGGGGCAGTAAGCTGGTGCAGTTGCAAGCAGAGCGTCGTGGCGGGATCTACATGTGAAGCGGAGTACATGGCAGCCTCGGAGGCAGCACATGAAGCAATTTGGATGAAGGAGTTCATCACCGACCTAGGAGTCATACCCAATGCGTCGGGGCCGATCAAGCTCTTCTGTGACAACACTGGAGCTATTGCACTTGCCAAGGAGCCCAGGTTTCACAAGAAGACAAGGCACATCAAGCGTCGCTTCAACTCCATTCGTGAAAATGTTCAAGATGGAGACATAGAGATTTGTAAAGTACATACGGACCTGAATGTAGCGGATCCGTTGACTAAACCTCTCCCTAGAGCAAAACATGATCAACACCAGAATTCCATGGGTGTTTGATTCATCACAATGTAACTAGATTATTGACTCTAGTGCAAGTGGGAGACTATTGGAAATATGCCCTAGAGGCAATAATAAAAGCATTATTATTATATTTCTTTGTTCATGATAATTGTCTTTATTCATGCTATAATTGTATTATCCGGAAATCGTAATACATGTGTGAATAACAGACACCAACATGTCCCTAGTAAGCCTCTAGTTGACTAGCTCGTTGATCAATAGATAGTCATGGTTTCCTGGCTATGGACATTGGATGTCATTGATAACGGGATCACATCATTAGGATAATGATGTGATGGACAAGACCCAATCCTAAGCATAGCGTGAGATCGTGTAGTTCGTTTGCTAGAGCTTTTCTAATGTCAAGTATCTTTTCCTTTGACCATGAGATTGTGTAACTCCCGGATACCGTAGGAGTGCTTTGGGTGTATCAAACGTCACAACGTAATTGGGTGACTATAAAGGTGCATTACAGGTATCTCCGAAAGTGTCTGTTGGGTTGACACGGATCGAGACTGGGATTTGTCACTCCGTATGACGGAGAGATATCACTGGGCCCACTCGGTAATGCATCATCATAATGAGCTCAAAGTGACCAAGTGTCTGGTCACGGGATCATGCATTACGGTACGAGTAAAGTGACTTGCTGGTAACGAGATTGAACGAGGTATTGGGATACCGACGATCGGATCTCGGGCAAGTAACATATCGATTGACAAAGGGAATTGCATACGGGGTTGACTAAATCCTCGACATCGTGGTTCATCCGATGAGATCATCGTGGAGCATGTGGGAGCCAACATGGGTATCCAGATCCCGCTGTTGGTTATTGACCGGAGAGCGATCTCGATCATGTCTACATGTCTCCCGAACCCGTAGGGTCTACACACTTAAGGTTCAGTGACGCTAGGGTTGTAGGGATATGTATATGCAGTAACCCGAATGTTGTTCGGAGTCCCGGATGAGATCCCGGACGTCACGAGGAGTTCCGGAATGGTCCGGAGGTAAAGATTTATATATGGGAAGTCCTGTTTCGGGCATCGGGACAAGTTTCGGGGTTATCGGTATTGTACCGGGACCACCGGAAGGGTCCCGGGGGTCCACCGGGTGGGTCCACCTGTCCCGGGGGGCCACATGGGCTGTAGGGGGTGCGCCTTGGCCTACGTGGGCCAAGGGCACCAGCCCCACATAGGCCCATGCGCCTAGGGTTTGAGGGGGGAAGAGTCCTAGGAGGGGAAGGCACCTCCTAGGTGCCTTGGGGGGGAGGGAAACCCCCCTTGGCCGCCGCCCCCTAGGAGATTGGATCTCCTAGGGCCGGCCACCCCCCTTGGCCCTCCTATATATAGTGGGGGAAAGGAGGGACTTCATACCTTGGCCTTTGGTTGCCTCCTTCTCCCTCTCCAACACCTCCTCCTCCTCCATAGTGCTTGGCGTAGCCCTGCCGGAGTACTGCAGCTCCATCAACACCACGCTGTCGTGCTGCTGCTGGTGCCATCTCCCTCAACCTCTCCTCCCCCCTTGCTGGATCAAGAAGGAGGAGACGTGGCTGTTCCGTACGTGTGTTGAACGCGGAGGTGCCGTCTGTTCGGTGCTAGGATCTCCGGTGATTTGGATCACGTCGTGTTCGACTACATCATCCCCGTTCTTTGAACGCTTCCGCTCGCGATCTACAAGGTATGTAGATGCATCTAATCACTCGTTGCTAGATGAACTCATAGATGGATCTTGGTGAAACCGTAGGAAATTTTTTGTTTTCTGCAACGTTCTCCAACACTCACAACCCGGGGAAAATCAGAAATCAATGAGAAGCAATTCTAGATGAAGACTCATAGGAAGCAACACAGTTCTTTGTATTCTCGAGAAACCAGTGGTAATACTCGAATGTAGATCATAATAGAGGGTGGGTAGGCGTATTGATCTGTAGAAGACAAGTGCTTTAACTTGTCCGATAAATGGGAACAAAGAAGAACAATCATGGTCGGAACCATGGTTGCAAAGGATCAATTCACAGATACCAGATGATATTTATCAAGGAAATAGTTATTATTACAAGAAGCTTCCATGATATGATATACATCGTGTCCATGGGCATGAACACAAAGTTCAAGGTCGACTCCCACTTCTCCAATGCATGACCATTCATTCACTTCTCACTTTCGAAGAAGTTGTAATGTTGAAATTTTATTTGGCAGGACACTAGAAGAGTATGACTCGTGATAACTCTCGGGTTCACATGGATTAAGGAAGGCATAGGTTCAACCCATCGGGGCATCGTAGAAACATATACCACAAACTTCGGAAGTAAATAACACAAGCTCGAAAGTAGAGCATGGTTGACAAAGCAGAGGATACAATCTACTGAAGGCATTATGTATCCGAGGAAAGGCTCACAAGCTTATTGAATATGACGGACGTTGTCGGATAAAATCCAACAAAGGATTGGGTGGTCCACAAGGGATCTGACGTGAGCATCGATACTCAAGTAGAGGAAGAAGAATCCAAGGAGATCAGATTATAGAAACAACTGACTAACTCAAAGCTCAAATGCAAAGGAATTATGATTTCCAAATCAAGGGATCAAAAGTAAACACTCTGATTAAGGATGGATAGGTTGAATAGCCTTAGAGGTACAGTCGATGGCAATTTTATTGTTCGAGATCCAGCTCATGTTTAGAAGGCGTCTGAGCCAAAAGGAGGAAATGAAGGATCTGATTAAGGAATGCAAGCATTCGCAGCATATTGATTCAACAAACTCAAACTGATAATGACTAAGGATGCCAATAAGATTACCGGACTTATGAGGTTAATCATAATGCAAGCAAGCAAGAATTACAATAGCAATAGGCTGTTGAGGATTTTCGAGGATCGAATGGTATTTCGAAGACTTTTTTGAAATACATGAATCAACTGGGGATGAGCGGATACTCGATAAGTGTGAGAAATTATCCGTAAGGGTATTTCTGCGGCAAAGAGCTGCAAAGCGGTGGGCACAAAGGATTCTCGAAAGAATAATGGAGAGTATCTTCAGAATCTTCTGGTGAAGCAGGCCATCATCTGGAATGATGGGGCTCTTCAGGAGAAAGTATTTACGAGAACCTAGAGTTATAGTTAGCACAATCATTTAACCTGAATAGAAGAGAGATCAGAGTCCCAAAGTATAGACGAGGAGTAAAAGATCCTAATACCACCCAAATGGCAACATGGGCCCGTAAGGCACACAACCATGTTAGTAAAAGTTTTTCAGTGACTAGACTCAACTTCGGCCAAGGAGTTGGAAGGGGGATTCCTACAGGCAGTCGGCTCTGATACCAACTTGTGACGCCCCCGATTCAATTGTAGACTAATCATACACGCAAACATGTACGATCAAGATCAGGGACTCACGGGAAGATATCACAACACAACTCTACAAATAAAAATAAGTCATACAAGCATCATATTACAAGCCAGGGGCCTTGAGGGCTCGAATACACACTACTAGAAATACCACTACTAATGGCGCACCTAATATGGCCATTAATGGCGCATCACTGGTGCGCCATTGATAGCACGCCATTAGTAATTTTTACTAATGGCGCACCACCTGGTGCGCCATTAGTATCTGGTATACTAATGGCGCACCACCTGGTGCGCCATTAGTATATGCGAGGGTGCGCCATTAGTATGCCTCCCAGGGGGCATGTATACCCAGGTGCTTTGGCATACTAATGGCGCACCACCTCTGGATGCGCCATTAGTAACCGCAGCATACTAATGGCGCACTACCCGGTGATGCGCCATTAGTATGCACTGTCATACTAATGGCGCACTGTCGTGTGATGTGCCATTAGTATGAATATTAGGTTTTTTTTTTATTTTTTTATTTTCTGTTTTTTGCACAGGTTACAAAATGTATAATTTGACAAAATATAGACAGCACACATCAACAATAGATTCATCAAATACAATAGAAGATTAGTCTTTGAATACAATTCATCATATTAGTCTCCGAATACAATTCATCATATTAGTCTCCGAATTAAAAAGACCGAACAAAGATAGAACATTATATTACAAGTCTCGAGACCGCGAGTAGCGAGTTTGTCTTCGCATTACAAGTCGATATCGATCATCTAAACTACCATCACATAGAAGAGAGCTGCGGTCATCACGATGAGCATCATCACGATGAAACTCGTCTTCATCCGGTTCCTCCAACGCTCCCTCCCCTCTCCCACTAGATAGCGGGCGTATCTAGATTCGGCCTCGGCCCTAGTGGTGTACCCTTTGTAACTGTTACCGCTGAATCGGTGAACCTGTCTCCGACACTCCTCCCAGTCATCGTAGACTCCGGGAACCTTACCCTTGTACACGACATACGTCGGCATCACTATGCACTAGCCAAACGAAACGTTAGTACCAATTCACAGACAATACATAAGCAATATATAATTATGCAACAGAACGATCGGAAGAGAAAAGCAAGACATTAATAGCATCGATTACATCTAAGTTGAACGACTCTCAAAACCAAAGAGACATACTACAAGTTCATTAAAGTTTAATTACAACATGAGCCAATCGATGTTTCAGAACTAGACAACTCGACTCAAGGGACCGGAGCGTGGATGAAGCCGCCGTCTATCGTGGGAGTCATGAAAGAACGGGCGTTGTCATCCTGCATTTGTAGCATTGTGTCGATGTCACTGTTGGACGGTTGATTTCTGAGGTAGAACTGCCCCGAGGTACGAAGGACATCTTGATGGATGATTTCCGCAAACTCCGACTGGATGCGAAAGAATTCTTATCGGAGGTCCGCGTCCTGGATTGCCGACACGCTCGCGGCCCAATCTTGGAGTTTACTCGGTAGCAGAAGTTGATGATGGTCCCGTACGATCGCCCGCATGTGATGGATGGCGTAGTAGGCACCCTTCTGACCGCCAGGCGGCTGCTTGACGCAGCAGAACGTCGTATTGTGGGAGAACACGTGCTTGCCGTACTTACGAATAGGCCTGGTGAAGGTGCCTCCAGATTGGGCGTCTACGTTCTTGACATTTGTGTAGTCTACGTTCGACTGACGGTCCGGGTCGAAATACGTGGCCATGGAATATTTGGGGCTTAGGAGGATGAGCGTGCAACGTGTGTCACTGCAGAAAACACGGAATGTTAAAAAAAAACGATCGAAAAGTAAGAATTCATATGTTACGGGCCGGTTGAGGGGAGGACTTACTCGGGAAAGTAAGGCACGAGGAAGTTATCCTTATCTTGGTTTGCCAGAATGACGCCTTCGAGGTAAGAACTCGCGACTTGCCGGTCCCCAGCGCTGCCCAAGATCTTGGCACGCATGTAGAAGGGGTCGACTATCACGATGTCCGGGGTCTTGTCGCGAATGATCCGCATCTCCATACTCAGCGAAAATAGCCGAACGAAGGTGTAGTGCAGCGGATGAAGGTTAAACATAGCAAAGATGTCATCAAACCGCAGGACGATCGTACCCCCGATGTCGCCATCCACAAAGCCCTTGCCCTCTGGCACCTTGGCCACGAAAACCGGGTATGCCACATCCTTCTCTCTGAGACGCCGCTTCTCCAAAGAAAGAACACTGTCGTGCAGACTCCGCATAGCACCGGTTGCAGCATTGAGCATATTTGGTGGTAGCATCGCCCTACCCGCCACATGCACCCTCCTCGAGATATCCTGCGGTGAAGGTGGCCCGTCCTGAGCACGGATCGTACTCGGTGCCGGCTGGCTCACACCCTTCTTAGTCTTTCTTTTGCGTGCCTTCTTCTTCTCCTGTAATGGGACCGAGTTCTGCTCACAGACCGCCTTCTTGAGTGTGTTGGGGCTGATAATATTTCGCACCTCGCCTATCTGAGGCTCGGTGAAGTCGGCAGCTGGAGGCGTCTCCTGAGAGCTGAACGCCAGACGGCGCCTGTTGCAACTCGGCTTCTCCGCGGTACGAGCTAGATCGCACACGTCTTTTGTTGGGTTTGGTTCTTGAGAAGGAGGCCCCATGAAGTCGCCATCGTACCCATGCTCGGCAAAGTACTGATCGACGTTGCCAAATGTATCATCGTCGTCGTCGTCGTTCTGATCCTGTGCCATATGCATGTTTGGATCCAGTGGCATAGGGATGTCCGGCACCGTTACGGCGGTCTTGCCATGGGGCCGACTTGGCGCCGGCACGACTAGCGGTGTTGTCTTTGGGGTGGTGTCCCCTGCCCCCAAACAAATCTGGCTCTTCGGCCAAAGCAGGGGCCAGCTCAGGCAGGCGCTGAGGGTCATCACGTCATCATCGTCGGTCCCGACGGGTCGAATCGGAGGTAACAAGTCGTCGCAGCCTGGCAGCACCCGAACCAGTTGAACCCTAAACAAGTTGGGTGGCATCTGGGTACCGTGGAACAAGGGGTTGCCCGGTTGAACGATTTTGCCCTTGGCGACACCGACCAACTCGTTGTTCACGAAGTGGAGGAGAGTGCACGGAACGTCGGCGGCGCCCTGCGAAAACATGTAGGGCGTCAGGGATGCCCAGTCAAAGGCAAGGAGATGAAGTCCTCGGCCGAGAGAGGCTTAATTAGTTACCGTGATGATGGCGTCGAGCTCGGCTAATGTCGAGGCACCGCCAACGGCGGGCGTGCAGTTGACGGAGCGGACGCTTGCTAAAGAGGTGCCGGCCGGCGTACACCCGGGTGCATTAAGCTCCCGTGCCGGCGTCGGAGACACCAATGCCGCCTCCGCCGGAGGCACCAATGGCCCTGCCATCGCATTATGCGAGTTGCTGGCCGTGAAGCTAGGAATCGGGGGCGGCCCCTGTTGGCCGCCCGCAATCCACGCACTCAACCCCGAGATCAAGGTAGGCACAAGGGCGGTGATCGTCGCTCCGAGTCGTTGTTCCACTTGCTCTTGGACAATCTCCGGAATCCGCGCCACCTGTGCCTTGAGTTCTTGAACCTCTCGCGCCTGGCTTTCCGAGCTGGTCTTTTTCTCCTTCCGCACACCAGCGGTATAGTATGACCCCCATTTTGTCGACAAGCCTTTGCCGGCCACACGACCAGCTGACGTCGGCTTACTGAGCTTATCCTTGTTCTTCATTATATTCAACCCCCTATTTAGAGTGGTGTCCCAAGGGTTGCTCTGAGTCGACCCTGCGCTACTGCTTTCAGTCGCCTGCGGAAGGAATGTGAACCATTTAGAAATTCGGCTTCATTAATTAGAATGCAACCATATGGAGCTAATTATGCGGGGGTGTATTCCTTACCAGAACAAGCTCAAGCTGCCTAGTCTTCGGATCCGTGGTAAGCTCCTTTGTTTTCGGGTCCTTCTTGTACCGGGCCCTGACAAAGTTCCTGGTCTGCTTGTCACCGTATTTATCAAAGAGGGGCGGTAGGCCTTGCTCGGCACGGTCCGCCTCCTCCTTGTCCCATATAGGCTCCGCCACTCTGTAACCGCCGGGACCGAGTGTGTGTTCCCCTATGTTCAGCTCCCGCATTTGTTTCCCCCACTCACTTGATTGGGAGCTTGCGATGCTCGAGCAATTGATCTTGAAGTCGTTGTAGTCATCTTCGGTGATCGAAGGATTTTTCTCCTTGATCTTCTCATAACTCTCACCTTTCTCGATCATTCTCTTCACATTGCTTTTCCAAGTAGACAGGGCCTTGCTCATCTTCGTGAGGGCAGCATTGTTCACTTTATTCCCTTTGAGGCTTGTGTTTTCGAATTCAGCGGGGAACTTGTATCGTTCGTGCAGCTTCGTGAAGAGGAGGTGGCGCAAATTCCCCCGGTCAGGATGCCTCAGGTTCTCGGTGTTGATCGAGACGGTGCTCCGGACAATGCACCCGAGCTGAAGCGAGTACCCCTTGACTATTCGTTCGGGCGCCGTTGGATTCCCGTTGGAGTCCACTTCAGTAACTTCCTCCTTGAGGGTGCGGAGCACGATCGGGCGCCGGTCCTTCCGTTGCCTCTTCGGCTGGCTGCTATCTGTGCGTGCGCCGCCATCATCAGTGGTGGCATCCTCGGTGGCACCATCAGTGGTGGCATCCTCGGTGGCACCATCAGTGGTGGCATCAGTGTGGTCATCCTCGGCGGCACCATCCGTGGTCTCAGGATCGGTGGGGAAGGCGGCGGCCTCATACAAGTGAGGTTGTTCCTCCATCTCCTGGGACAGCTCCCAGAATGCCTTGCCGCCCGAACCCCCGGCCTCATCGTTGTGGGCCATGTTTCTCTCTAAATAGAAACAAAGTTTGGTCAAAAAGTTGGTTATTGTCAAGGAACAAGATCATGGTCTCATCATTTAGGGTTTGTCGACACCGAGGCATCCTAAAATCTAAGCTTTTATCATTGAGGGTTTTTCGACGCCAAGGCACCCTAAAAGCCTAACTTTTCATCATTTCGGTTTTTATCGACACCGAGGCACCCTAAAAGCCATGCATTAGTCACAAGTACGCCGGGGCACTTGATCCTACTTAATTAACTACTAAGATACCCCGGCCCATGCATTAGTCACAAGTACCCCATATGTCCTATTTTTAGCAAAGTCATGCTAAAATTCACGGAAAATTTCAGCATGGCCTTTGCTGAAAATAGGACATATGGAGTACCCGAATTTGCCGGAACGGAAGTTAATCGACATTCCGGCAAACTCAAGGGCCTCTCGGGGTACCTGCAAAATCATCACGACACGATGGTCGGAGACAAAACCCAGCAAACTAGCAAAATCATCACAAATTGTTTTCTGTTAAAGATGATCATCATCTTTACAAGTCTTTCTCATTGTGATCACAAGTAATTCAGAGGCATCACAAGTAATTCAGAGCATCACAAGGCATTAGTAGTTCAGTACATGAACAAGTTTTACAAACCCATATAAGAACAAGTGAATTCTAGTCCCATTGACACTCCTGGTTTTCTACAAACACCAAGTACTAGGGCACACAAAAGTTCTGAAATTTGTGTGCCTAACTGAATTAACTGAGTTGATTGACAGTAGTTTTGTTCACTGTTATGTTGGCCTAACTGGATGTTGGCTATCTTTTATAGTGTCTCTGTTACATGCCAGTTTGGTCATTGCTAACTCTTGATGTAACTGATATTTTGATTCCTGAACCCCCGATATGCTGTTGTGGTTAATCCTAAGAGAAGATTTTGAACAATGAGAAGTCCATGGATATGTTGTGTTTCTGACTTCCGTTGAGGATCATGGAAATTGGATATGTGACTGGTCGGTGGACCAACTTTTCACTAAAAATAACAGAAGAGTCCTTTGTTTTCCACTAAAATTATCAGTGTCATCTGGTTTCATGGCAATATTTATCTAGCATGTTCCGTATTGATTTCATTGTATTTTCTGTTCCATCATATTTCAGTTAGTACTAAGGTTCTTTTTTTAGGGAACTCAGTTAGTACTCAGTTTACAGAAACAGTTCGATGTCTATCATATACAACCATTTTCCCTGTTATAAAAGACATGAAAGATCACAACAATATTGATCTGAAAAGAATAGAAAAAAAAGAGAAATAGTATGTATGCAGTGGTGATTCTACCTTGCTTTCTCAGCCGTGGGTGATGAAGTGCCTCTGTTCTGTTGTGTCTGCAGTGGTATGGAGATGAATGAATTGGTATTAGGTTCAAATATGATCGATGGATACTCTAACTGTCCCAGAAATATTGAGTTTACTTGATCAAAATTGGAGGTTAAGATAGCTTGAATTTTTCGCTGGGATTAGACTTACGTTTTATTCAAAAATTCCAGCTAACTCTCTCTCAAACAAAAGAAAAATGAATCTAATTAGTCTGTTGTAAATTTTCTGCTGCACTTGTGCACATAAGTTATTCATTTAACCGTCACAACCACAAATGCCAAATTTTCAACTCCTAGCAAGAAGAAAAGGAAGTTCACTTGGTTAAATGGAACCATGGTTCGCCTACCTTGAAATTGATGTACCAGGAGGCTAGGAGGATGCCTTTAGATGTTTGGTTTTGGTGAGCCACCAATAAAAGCTTGCTGATGGGATGCAAAGACTAAGGTAAAGAATTGTCAACTGTTTAAGTGAGGTAGAAGGTTATGCCTACTGTACTGCCAGCTTAAATATAATGCCTATTTCATCAAAAAGAAAAATGTAATGCCTAAGATCCACTATCCTGAACCATCTTAGAACAATTACTGCTGTCGATATTTTTTAGTTATGAAAGGCTATTATTGTACCCAGCTTGTTTAATGCAGCAATGTGCGATGCTAGAACACCATTATCATCAGTGGTGAGATGTTATTCTCTACCAGTTGGTAGAAGATCGAACTCATAGGCAGAAACGTTGATGACCAAGAGAGCAATAAGACGGAATTGTTTCGATCAAGCGGTGTAAATACTGATCATGCACTCAATCAAACCTACTCAGTTCATCTTAAACTGGGAAATAAAGATAATATTTTCATGCACCACATTTTACAATGAAGTCGTCAAAAACGCCTCTACAGAATACAACTAAGTACAAAGGTTACTACTCACCTTGTCAGCTTTGAGCGTTGGGGACCAACTGGAATAAGACCTGCAGAGAGCAAAAAGGTATTAGAGTCATCCGTAGCGAAGAGATGTTGCATGAAGTATAACATCTTGTATCTGCTGTATTGCTAGTTGCTACAAATGATCAAAAGAAGATAAAGTAAAATAGTAAACCAATGAGAGCAACAAAGGCAAGCAGGACTACCACCAATCTGAACATTACAACTTAGAGCCTAGATCTTGTCAAATGCACACCAAAATGCCCTTGTTATTCACACAACATGAAATAGGGCATGGACAAATCAAACTTTATGACAACAGATTGCATTCAACAAGTACTGTAGTGTATGAAAAAATGCAACATAAGCATAGATCATACACTATGTAACTAGCAGCCAATCAGACATATCCAGTGTTTGTTTATTGCATGCCCTGATGAAACAGAAATGAAGTCCTATATGTTGGCAAGAACTAGACAAAGCAAACAATCCTACCCCAGATATTCAAGCATGTGCAACCTATTCTACATTCTCCGTTCCACACAAGCACATAAATGGGGGAAACAACAAGGTGCTTGCATACTCTGCGAAGATATGTTGTATTTAGTATAGCATCTTACATATGATGTATTTCTACAATTGATCACATTAAGATAAAATAAAGTAGTAAACCAATGAGACCAATAGTGGCAGTCAGGATTGGTGCCAATATGAACATTACAATTTAGAGCCTAGGTCTTGTCAGATGCACACCAAAATACCCTAGTTACTAGCATGGCATGAAATGGGATAGTGACAGGCCACAGTTTATGACAGCAGATTGCACTTCACAGGTTGGGTAGGGTGTGAAAATTGCAACATAAGCGGGTGGGGTTAGGGTTACCTCCTCGTAGAGAGGCAGGGGTCGAGGCGGCGTCGGGGCGGCGGGGCAGCGTCCGGGCGGCGGGGTCGGGGCGGCGTCCGGGGCGGCGTCCGGGCGGCGGGGTCGGGGCGGCG
>NC_041380.1:12692118-12772367 GCF_002162155.2 Triticum dicoccoides
TCTGCTTCGCTGGGTCTAGGTATCTGCTTATCTTCCCCGCGTAACCGTAAGGAAGTTTTACTCCTAGGAGGCAGGTGAAAAACTGCTCGATCTCCTCCTGACTTAGAGTGAAGCACGCGGGAGGGTAGTCATTTCCGGTCTTCTTGGCCTTTTTGCCTTTGCGACGACTTTCTGTGTCCTGCTTCGCCTCATCATCATCATCATCATCATCATCATCATCATCATATATAGCGTGAAGCTCCTGCCTGATGCCCATTGATTTCAAGTCTGCCCTTGCTTTCGGCCCATCTTTGGTCCTCTCTGGCATGTTGAGCAGGGTACCAAGCAGACTCTCGCACACGTTCTTCGTGATATGCATGACATCAAGGCTGTGAGGCACACGGTGGATCTTCCAGTACGGCAATTCCCAGAAAACAGACCTCGTTTTCCATACCTTCAGCAGCGGCTCTGGCGCCTTTCGCTTCTTTCCCGGCTCTGGCGCCTTTTGCTTCTTTCCCGGCAGTGGGCAGTCTTTCTAATTTTTCAACAGCTTGTCTACTTCCTCGCCGCTCCTCGTACACGGGCGTTTTCGGGGTTCGGTTTCACCATCGAACAGATCCTTGCGTTTCCTCCACGGGTCATCGTCGCGAAGCCACCTTCGATGTCCCATGAACACGGTTTTCGAAGACCCGGGATCTCTATCTAGCTGGCGATACATTGTGTCATCCATGCACCTTACGCATCCAGAAAATCCGTGGACTACCTGCCCCGCAAGATATCCGTAACCGAGATAGTCGTGCACCGTCGTGAGCAGTGTGGCTCTCATAGGGAAATATTCTTTCTCTGCGGCGTCCCACGTATTGGCTGGCGTTTTCCACAGCGTGTCAAGCTCCTCTTTCAGCAGCCCCAGATACAGATTGATGTCGTTCCCTGGTTGTTTCGGCCCTTCAATTAGCATACTCATGTGAATGTACTTCCTCTTCATGCACAACCAGGGGGGAAGGTTGTACATCCACACAAACACAGGCCAGGTGCTATGTGTGCTTCTCTGGCTGCCAAACGGATTGACTCCATCGGTGCTCACGCCCAGCACGATGTTCCTTGGATCGTTCCCAAATTCTGGGTATTCGAAGTTCAATGCTCGCCACTGGCTCGCATCCTTAGGGTGACTCAGCATCTTGTCTTTTTTATCTATCTCCGGATCATTTGCGTCATCTTCTCGCTTCTTCTCCTCCCTATCTGCGTGCCAACGCAGGAGCTTTGCTACCTTAGGATCCGTGAAATACCGCTGCAGACGAGGAGTGATCGGAAAGTACCACACCACTTTTCGAGGAGCTTTCTTCCTCTTCTTGTATCGAGTGACACCGCACACCGGACATATTGTAGACTCCGCGTGCTCGTCCCAATAAATGATGCAATTGTTCATGCACACATGGTATTTCACGTGCGGTAAATCCAGAGGACACACGATTTTCTTCGCCTCCTCCAAACTGGTCGGGCACTTGTTCCCCTTGGGAAGACGTTCGTGCCAGAATGACATGTTCTCGTCGAAGCATGCGTCGGTCATTTTGTGTTTTACCTTCATCTCCAGGGCCATGAGCGTTACTTTCAGGCGGGTATCCTCGGGCCTGCATCCTTCATACAATGGAGTAACCGCGTCTAACTCAAGTTGATCCATCTTGGCTTTCTCTCGGGCGGCAGCTCTTGCGTTATCCATCTGCTTGAGAAGCAGCTCTTGAATATGAGGGTCCTGCACCCAGCCCATCGATGGTCCAGCGTCGTCTGCTCCGCCGGCATCATCATCTTCATGATCATGCCCGTCGCCTGCTCCGGCATCTTCCTCATCATCATGTCCTGCATCTTCTACATGATGACTGTGTACAGCATCACAGTCGTGATCATCTCCTGGGGATTCTTCGTCTTCTCGCCCGCCCGAGCCGCGGTGGTTGTCTTGCTGCCCTTCCTCATTTCTTGCCCGGCCCGCATGGACGACTTCGTAGTCATCTTCATCACCTTGCCACCGATAGCCATCCATGAAACCACGCAACAGCAGGTGGTCCCGCACCTGCCCGGAATCCGGGTCCGCAATAAGGCTCTTCAGCTTGCATCTTTGACACGGACATCTTATCTCCGTCTCGTTCTTTTGAAGCATCTCGGCCTTCACGGACCTCAAAAACCTATTCACGATGCCTTCGGTCATCGTGCAGACCATGGTCGCCTGCGGGGTAGAGCAAAACGATATTTTAGAACCAAACAAAAATTTGGCATGACCTTCCCTAAAAATAGGACCAAAAAGAATGCTTAATGCCAAAATTCTCGCCGAAACGGAAATGAATCAACATTCCGGCAAAATATTGGCAACTATCGCATATCAAATACCGGTACACCTCCAAACACAAACACATATGCAACACCACAAACATATGCAACACCACGAACATACATAGATCTAGCTAGGCCGTAAAAAGTGCATGTGCACATTGTTGTAAGGAGAACAACCTAAATATAGCTTCCCCCCTTACTTACCTATTAAAACAAGGTAATTTAACCACTTAATTTGAATGAATCTATGGTGGAAATGAGGTGAAAAAGAGGAGGCACCCGAGACAAGGAGGAGGTGGAGAGAATGAAGTGGGGAGAAAGTGAGTGTGTGGGTAGGAGAGGCTGTCCCAAATATCTTGTTGCTGCCCACTTACTAATGGCGCACCTCTTGCATGGTGCCCCATTAGTAGTTACAACTACTAATGGCGCACTTAAGCAGGATGCGCCATTAGTATGTTTGGATAGGCGCACTAGTTCAAAAAAAAATTCTATACTAATGGCGCACCCACTGCCTGGTGCGCCATTAGTAGTTACAACTACTAATGGCGCACTCGGGCAGGATGCGCCATTAGTATGTTTGGATAGGCGCACTAGTTCAAAAAAAAAAATTCTATACTAATGGCGCACCTGCTGCCTGGTGCGCCATTAGTAGTTACAACTACTAATGGCGCACTTTGCCCGGATGCGCCATTAGTATGTTTGGACAGGCGCACTAGTTAAAAAAAATTTGATACTAATGGCGCACCCTTAGCGTGGTGCGCCATTAGTAGTTTAAACTCTAATGGCGCATCAGATTGTGGTGCGCCATTAGTATATGCTAATGGCGCACCATCTTTCTGGTGCACCATTAGTGTCAATCCCATCTATAGCCCTTTTCCTAGTAGTGACAAGAGCTCGATCGTAGACGAGTCAGCGGAAGCAACAATATCTGAGTACAGACATAAGTTAAACAAGTTTGCCTTAAGAAGGCTAGCACAAACTGGGATACAGATCAAAAGAGGCGCAGGCCTCCTGCCTGGGATCCTCCTAAACTACTCCTGGTCGTCGTCAGCGGGCTGCACGTAGTAGTAGGCACCTCCCGAGTAGTAGTAGTCGTCATCGACAGTGGCGTCTGGCTCCTGGCCTCCAACGTCTGGTTGCAGCAATCGGGTATAGAAAGGGGGAAAAGAGGGAGCAAAGCAACCGTGAGTACTCATCCAAAGTACTCGCAAGCAAGGAGCTACACTACATATGTATGCATTGGTATCAATTGGAATAAGGGTATCATATGTGGACTGAACTGCAGAATGCCGGAATAAGAGGGGGATAGCTAGTCCTATCGAAGACTACGCTTCTGGTAACCTTCATCTTGCAGCAGGAGAAGAGAGTAGATGGTAAGTTCACCAAGTAGCATCGCATAGCATAATCCTAACCGATGATCCTCCCTTCGTCGCCCTGTGAGAGAGCGATCACCGGTTGTATCTGGCACTTGGAAGAGTGTGTTTTATTAAGTATCCGGTTCTAGTTGTCATAAGGTCAAGGTACAACTCGAAGTCGTCTTGTTACCGAAGATCACGGCTATTCGAATAGATAAACTTCCCTACAGGGGTGCACCATATTTCCCAACACGCTCGATCCCCTTTGTCCGGACACACTTTTCTGGGTCATGCCCGGCCTCGGAAGATCAACACGTCGCAGCCCTACCTAGGCACAACAGAGAGGTCAGCACGCCGGTCTAAATCCTATGGCGCAGGGGTCTGGGCCCATGACCCATTGCACACCTGCACATTGCGTACGCGGCCAGAAGCAGAACTAGCCCCCTTAATACAAGAGCAGGCTTACGGTCCAATCCGGCGCGCCGCTTAGTCGCCGACGTCACGAAGGCTTCGGCTGATACCACGACGTCGAGTGCCCATAACTGTCCCCGCGTCGATGGTTAGTGCGTATAGGCCAGTGGCCAGACTCAGATCAAATACCAAGATCTCATTAAGCGTGTTAAGTATCCGCGAACGCCGACCAGGGCCAGGCCCACCTCTCTCCTAGGTGGTCTCAACCTACCCTTTCGCTCCGCCACAAAGTAACAGTCGAGGGCCGTCGGGAACCCAGGCCCACCTCTACCGGGATGGAGCCACCTGCCCCTTCAGCCCCCATCTCCTAACAGTATCATAAGTAATGTAACAGTATCAGGTATATAGTATATGCCCGTGATCACCTCCCGAAGTGATCACGGCCCAGTAGTATAGCATGGCAGACGGACAAGAGAGTAGGAGAGTAGGATTATCGGAAAGCAGTAACATGCTACACTACTCTAGTGTAAGCAGTATAGAGAAGAATAGGCGATATCTGGTGATCAAGGGGGGGCTTGTCTGGTTGCTTTGGCAAGGAGGGATCATCAACACCGTAGTCGTACTGGGGGTCGCCGGCAGTCTCGGGGTCTATCGAAAAGAAGTAACGGAGGGGGAACACAATAAGTAACAGAGCAATCAAAGCATCACAAAGTGTAACATGGCATTACGCGGTGCTAGAGGTGACCTAACGTAGTAGTAGGTGATACCGACGAAGGGGGGGAAACATCCAAGAAAGTATCCCCGGTGTTTCGCGTTTTCGGACAGATGAACCAGAGGGGGAAAGTTGTGTATTTGCTATGCTAGGGGTGCGTGACGGACGAACGGGCTACTTATCCACATTCGTCTCGTCGTTCTGAGCAATTTTTATGTACAAAGTTTTTCCATCCGAGCTACGGTTTATTTTATATTGATTTTGAAAGATTTAAATCATTTTCTGAATTTCTGGAATTTACTTAATTCGAAAATATATTAAATACTACGTGCTAGGTGTACACAGAGAAGTGTACACAACAATGGCATTACAGGCTGATAGGTGGGGCCAGCCTGCTGAGTCAGCAGGTCAACAGTTGACCAATTGACTGGTAAACAGGTCAACAGGAGGCCCACCTGTCACAGACTGGAACTAGCCCAGTCATCAGGTTGACTAGTCAAACTGACCAGTGGGTCCTGGTTGTCATTGACTAACTAACTAACTGTTTAGTTAGATTAATTAGCAGGTTAATTAGGTTTAATAGTTAGTTAATAGAATTAATTAAGTTTAATTAATTCTTTAATTAATTAATATTTTCATTAATTTTAATTTTTTTAATTAATTCTCTTTTTTAATAACGTTCTGGGGCCGTGGGGCCCCCGTGTCATAGGGCCAAGGGCCTATCGGGTTCGGGTGCTAACATGCCACGAGTGTGCGGGCGAGGGTTGCCTCGGGCACGGCCGGCGAGCAAGGCCGTGGCTGCGGGAGCACGCCGCGAACGCGGATGAAGGCGGCATGACCAGGTAATGGGAGGCGGCAGAGCGAGGCCAGAGGTCAAGGCGGCGCCGGCGCGGCCACGACGCGGGTGGAGGGGCGGCCGCGGCCACAGCGAGGCCGCCGGCGGCGTAGGGAGCAAAGGCAGGGCGGCAGCAGCGGCGCCTGGAGCTGCGGGCGTCGGCGGCGAGCGGCGTAGGCGCGGGCGAGGAAAGGATGGCAGTAGCGCACGGCAGCGGCAGGGGTGAGCGCAGGACAGGAGGCTGGCACGCGCGCGAGCAGAAGGCAGGCGGAGCGCGACGTCGACTGGAGGGGGTGGCGCGGGGGCACACGCGTGCTGCGGAGCAGTAGCAGCTAGGCGCAGCACGGGCGAGTGGGTGCGGTCGGGGCAAGTGCGAGCGCGAGGTGCGGGTAGAGGCCGCGGCCGGTGCGCAGGGGTGGACGTGGACGGCGCTGCGGAGCGCGAGCGAGCGCGCGGGCAGGCGGCGAGGGCAGCGCGTAGGCGGGGTGTAAGAGGCTGCAGCAGCAGGCAGGATCACGGCTCCGGGCACGGGCGTGCGTAGCCGGGCGCGAGCGAGCGGCTGACGGCGCGCATCGGCGTGGCAAGGCGGTGGCCGGAGCGAGGCGTCAGGCGCGGGAGAGAGGGGGTGGAGGCCGAGCCTCACCGTAGGTGCAGGGAGCGTGGCAGTGGGGCACGGGGAGGAGGTCGAGGAAGATGGCGACGGTCACGCGGAGGTGGTCTGGCGACGGGCGCGGCGTCGAGGTGGAGGAGGAAGGCCGGTGGGGAGGCGGCACGGCGTCGGGGTTGAACATTCCTAATTGTCTCGACGTCAAGGATGTTAAATTTAACAAACAAATATTTACCAAGCAGCACATTCATAATATTAGAGTTGTACATATATGTTGTCCAGACATGCGGGTAAATAGGGGCGTCCGTTTGAGGTTTGCCCTTGGAGATGCCCTTGTGTTATTAGCGCAAGAAACCAGGGCATATTTCCACTAATTGTCTCGACCTTCCATGACTGCAGTTGCAGAGGTTGTGAACTCTTCTGATGCTATGAACACTGCAATTATCTCAATCCTGAAGGGGAGTGCAACGTGTGGTGAAATTGAAAAGGATTTGAAGGATTGGTGAACATCTTGCTTCTCGACCATTACTTTGCAGTTGAGTTTAATCCGGAGTCTGGAACTATGCTCTGAACTGTTAAGGTGTCCCCTTTGTCGAAAGTCAATGGCAAAATTCTGGAGTTAAACATGAACGTGTGTTGGTGGTTATTTTTTTTCCAAATGATCTATCACTTATTTGGAAAGGGCTGATCCGATTGGACATTGCATGCAGATGTTTGATCAAAGTGCGAGGATGCCTTGAAATGTTTCTTAACACTTACTACAGAATTTAAGTCAAACCAGAACAACAGGTAACAGGTGTGGTACTAGAGGAGGAGATGGTCCAAGTCCAGACGCACACTACAGGGTCAACTGAGGTCATTTCTCTGGTTGTCCCCGGCCCTTGTGGACTGGTCAGTAATCCATATAACTGTTACGCAACCACAATGGGGAAACCAATCACAGCTTGGAAGGTGAACAAACTGCGTGTAACATAGCTGTCAGGCGAGGAAAATGACCCTGCTGAGGGAGAGGAGTGGAACAGGAAACTGCAGAGGGGCACGATTCCAGGATCCCTGCCCGCCAACAATAAATTGGGGGCGTGCTCTGGTGCTGACTACGTATATGTATGAAGGTGTGAAAGCGACGCTTAGGGAGGAGCTCCCTTCTGAGGACCAAGCTGAAGAGCAGATGCTGAACAAGATCGACCACACAATCACCATGGAACAACAGGTTGCAGCGAAAGAGGGGGAAGAGGGAAGGAAGGCACATGAGGAGGCGGCCGCTGCGAAGCGGAAGGCGGCGACAGCTCGACTAGTAGGATGTCGATGTGTGCTAAGCCTGGCATCACGGTCCAGCAGATGGTGGAGGCACGTGTAGCGGCAAAAGATGCAGCTCCAAGTAATTTGTTCACTCCCTTGAATAATTTGCCAAATTTGCATCTTTCGATCCGAGGCAGGGAAGGCTGTTGCACAATTTAATTCTATTCATGCGCAAGAGATTGTTCACGCGAAACTCGTGGACGTATACGAAAAAGAAAAGAATGTAGAGGGGGAAAAGCCAGCAGAGGAGCTGGCAAATGAGCAAGTTCTGGTGGAGCGTTCAGGGGCTGTCAATGAAAACCAACCTGGTGGATAACATAGTGACCGAGAGGATGATATCTTTTGAATGAAGAGTGTAATACCACTAGGAAAGGGAAACCAAAGAGATCGAGTGCTAGAAAAGGGAGCAAGAAAACAACAATGAAGAAAAGACGACAGCTTTCTTCTGGAATATCAGGGGTATTGGAAATGTGGGAGAAGAAGACAACTAGGGAGGTACATAAAACAGGAACACATTGATGCAGTTGGTTTGACTCATATTTATTGCGTACTACACACATGTCATGTGTATTGTTAGGTTATATGTCGGGACAACCAATCTGATATAACACACTATCTCCATAGGAAGTGTTACATATATCGCATATGGCTGTGACACACATAGGCACCTATATTTAGTCTATGTTATTATGTATATTTAAGGTACGTGCATGGAAAGGACGGGTATATTATGACGATATATCTCCATACACAAAACAATGCATACATATAGTGCATATACATATATGCTCATTCCCGACTTGGCAATAAACTTTATAATTTGCGTCCCTTATGCAATCCTGTCGACTTTCTTCATGTGGCATTGCGTGAATTCACCATAACAGCTGGGATGTGTGTGTTCACGAGATACGAGCTCCAGTTGATGCAGGCAGGATCACAATCAAACATGGAATCCTCATTTAGCTTGTCTGTAGTGGTCGCCACCCACAGCTTCCTCATGTTCGTGTCATCAAAGCTTTGTAGGACACATGGAAAATTGGATAAGTACAGTAAATAATGAGCCACAAACAATTTAAAACATTCTCCAGCCAACAAAAACCTTGAGACAAAAGCCATACATCCTACATTCCAAATTAATTGAAGTTTTAGATTAGTCATAAGTCAAACAATTTTAAGTTTGGCCAAGTCTATGGAAATGTATGCTAAGATCTATGAAATCAAATATATATTGTGTGAAAATATATGTACTCATAGGTGTACATAATCCCACATTCAATATATATCTTGTAAGTAACTATTTACACCCGAAAATACACATGCTCAACAGGTTTCATGCGCACCCCCATGAATAGTAAATTCAGAAGAAGAAGAAGAAGAAGAAAAATCTGAATTTTGGGGTATCAATCTTGGTCGACCATTCTACTCAGTTATGTAGTTTCGTGAAGGAACGACACCTAGGGTATTTCATAGTAAAGAAAATACGATCTGACTTTACCATTCATTCAAATAGTGTTTTTGAACAAAGCTTCGATTTTGTTAGTTTTTTCCAGAATACCTAGGATGTCATTTCTTCCTGAAACTTCATATACAAGTGTACCTATTATACCTCTGTATCTATTATACATATACAAATATACGAGCATGCATGGTAAAAGTGTGGACAAACATTAGTATTCTACAATAATATTTTTTACTATCAATGTTACCGCCTTACTACAATATTGTGGAAATTACTACATTTTGTACGCCGGTTTACTATATTTTGTATAGATTTTTCCTAGGGCTACACACACACACATATTCTATACTCCTGGGGTATGGATGCCACGGTTAACATACCTCTTGTATGTATCTAGTATACCACTTTATCTTTCTCAATATAGTTTTAATAAATTATTTTAAGATATCGTAATATGAGTAGCATGAAAGAATATCTCCAGCCCCTACTTTTTGCAATAAACACTTCGTACATACAAAAAATCAGTATATATGCAATGATGCAAACTATGTAAAATATATGAACTTGGATTTTTTTAGTAGAGCTCCTCTCATGTATATAACAATTACTAATGGAGCATATTACAAATAACAAAGAGCTATAACCAATTTATCAAAGTGATATGGACTCCTTGGATTTTATGTACTTCCACACAAAATATACCTCTTAAATAAATATAGTATACCTCACTATAATCCTTAATGGGCTGAAATAACCGACGAACGTCACGATTCGAGTAATCAAACCGGACGATTCCTATGTGGATGTTCATGTTCCTACTGCATTTCTTTCCCCTTGCATGTGTGAGTCTTTTTAGAGCAACTAATTGCATGCATGAAAAATGCAAAAGAGATGCATGATCTCAACCTAGATTCTCTATGATTTTGAAATTCAAAATGTTTTATTCACAATTAAATTCGTTGCGACGAGATCTTTGAAATTAGATCCCATGTTGATATGTTCTGATGGTATATTTTTGGGTCCAAAGTTACCCGGCCCGAGGTATGCAAGTTATCATCATGTTGTTTACACTAAATTATCGGGGCATAAAAATGGTTCCAAACCTTCTTTCTCATGCATGTGCATGCATACGTACTAGAGGACAAAAAATTGATGTTATCATAAATTCTCCCATTTCAAAAATTCAAAACGTTTTGTATCTCAAACTGTCTGTCTGACTCAAAATCTGTTTTAATCTCTGAATCCGTCATGACAAGACCTTCAAAACTAGATCCTATGTGGTATGCCTCGATGGCTTTTTTCGGGTCAAAATTTACCACACCTTGGGTACATAAGTGACGACGCTTCTTACACAAAAGTTACCAGGTATGTTTCAACAACCTTCTTTCTGGGTCAAAATAATTAGGGTGTTTGTAAGTAAGTTATCATGTGGTGTGTATAGTACCATGTTATTTATACAGAAGTTACCAGGTGTATGTAATCAATAAAAAAATTCTCTAGGTGAAAGTTACCGTGGTGTTTGTACATAACTTACCAGGTATGTGGTATGTTAATTACCATGCTATTTACGCAGAAGTTAAGGAGGGTATGTTTGCAACAACTTTTTTCACGGGTCAAAGTTACCATGGTGTTTGTATGTGAGTTATCAGCTCAGTAGTGTGTAAAATACCGTGCTATTTACACTGAAGTTACCGTGTCTATGTTCCAACAACTCCCCCCCCCCTCCCTGGTCAGTTACCGTGGTGTTTGCATGTAAATTATCAAATCTGCAGTGTCTATATTACCATGCTATTTACAAGCCATTAATGAGGTCAAGCTCAACATAGGGTCTTTAGAGACAAGGTCGAGTGTTCATGTATAAATATATCTTATTAATTATTCTAGGATACCTAAATACGAGTTATATTAAAAATGATAACTGGGTATAATCACTTCATCTATGTAGTATTTGAAGAGTGGAAGTACGCACCCCCAAGAGTATATAACCATTTTCCTTTACCTAAGTGATTATATATGTAACATTGCTTGCACATGCATTCTAGATTTTTTAGTTGTACCTAATACTTGGTAAGTTAGTTTAGAATAGTTAGCACTAGTACACATCGACCATAATAGTTAGCACTAGTACAACATTCTCAAATTTCTCAGTAAAACGTTCACACTTGTATAGATAACCCAACCTACACTATGAAACATCACTATACCTTTTCCCCAAACAGAATGTTCTAGCTGGTCCTTGACGATGGAGGCTACAATTTTTTGGTAGGAACTACATATTTTTAAGAATAGAGTAAAATTTGCATCACTGCCACTATTATGTCCTTATATAGCAAGTACCAACTACCGCTAGCAACATCTAGTTCCAAACATGTGTTATTCTAAACTTCTCTAACACAAACATGAAGTCATGGTAGGTCTTGTGAAATTTACTTGTAGTTATCCACTTAAGAAGCGTTCAAAGAACTACTTATTATTGAAACAATGCTAACACAAAAAGTTCACATGTAGTTTCCAGAACATTCAGATAAACTAAATCTACTTCCTGTGAAATGAAAGCCAAAAGTAAATATTGGTTTGTGAGACCAATCACTAAATGGTACGTGGTTCTAGACTCTTATAACAAAATAGCGTTACTTCTGTGGTAATCTACAAAATTAAGTTGAAGTTGCTCACCACCCTTTAAAGAAGACATATGGAGCGTACAATTTGGCGACAAGCATCAGGAAATTGTAGCCGCGGTTCAGCTTATTGTAACTCTTGGAAAATGAACCCCCAAATACACTCATCACATGCAACATCTGTATATCACAAGATTTCCCAAGTCATCACATAATTCACAGTTTTAACATATTTATTTCATCATTCCTAAGTAAATATCTATTTAAATGACTTGAATATGAACCTGTATTTCTTTCTTTTCTGTTAAAACTTCTCTCTCTCTCTCTCTATCTCTCTCTCTCATCTATAATTCGAAATATTCTAAGTACCAATGCATATTGTAACACGTACTAAAGAAAAATAAAGGGAGGGTTCTTGGAGATTGAACCTGTAGTTTGTAGCTATTATTGTCGACGTCTACATATTCACATAGATTGAAAGTACATATGAATTGGAAAGAAAAATGTACATACCTCTAATGCTATCTTATACCGTAGGATCATGTATAAATGGAAATGTGTGTATTTCTTGAAAAGGAGCACCCTTTTATTCTTGACAATCATCCCACTGTTGGATACACGAGGATTTGCACGAAAGTACTCATAAAGTGATTCCTCTGTAATAGAATAGTTCAAAGGATTCCGATGGCCTGAGGTCACATGGTAAATTGCTTGAGCTCTGTGCTGGTCCCAATGAATGGCCATGGCAACCATCATTGCATTAATCACCATGTCTCCTGGTATCTATAAATATTGTAGTTTTCAAATTAAATTCAAACCTATAACTATAAGAATACCCCATAAACGTATATGCTAGTTAATTACATATGAGTGAAATGTATAAACTTCATATGCGTTAATAATACACTAACAGTCCCCAATTATATTAAGAATAATCTCTAGGCACCCTATTTGATGTAGTTGGCAAACACATGCCTCTGTACATGGTTAAACAACTTTTGATATGTGTATGTATGTTTTGGATTAGTTTTTGTGCAATACCCACCATATCACTTATGACATTATGGTCGGCGATGAAACATGGAAGTTTTTGGTCATTGTAGGCGACATACAACATATCAATTGTCCTGCAACCAATGTGACATAATCAACTAACACACACATAATATAAGTACTAATATAGTTGCATAAAACGAGTTAGTATGAAGGACAAACACTTCATTTTAAAAAATTACCTAGTCCCCTCTATCCATCCAGGAATTGGATCTTGGAAAGTGCTGAGTATGATGCTAGGGCGGACTATGACAACCGGAAGGTCTCGTCCTAAGTTACCAAGCAACATCTCCCCTAAAGCCTTTGTGAGTGAGTACACGTTAGGCCAACCAAAGTGCCTAGCCCTTGAAAAAAATGTTGTTAATTAGCTCATGTTACTTATGTTAACTAGAACATCTTGGTCACATATGTTTATAGAAAATCATTCAAATGATATGTATATTTATGTTTCCAAACCTTTTCAACCCAAGTTCCTTCATTTTCTTCTTTTCTAACTTGTCATTAGAGGACTGCATCCTGAGTGTTGACTTGAAATTCTCAACTAATTTTATCTCAGCTTGAACGTCCAAGTTGTAACCTTTCCTTAGTGATTCACCTGATTTGAATGATTTCTCCATTAACAAGCCTTCTTGATCACCGGCTACAAAAGCTACTCAAGACAGCAACAACGAGAACAACATCACTACTTTTGGTGAGTATATGATGTTTCATCATATATATGCACAGAACATCTACATTCTAAACATATGTTTCATCACTTTCACAAAGATGAGCTAAGGAGCATGAGTTATGGACGTTCTTACCTGTGGAAACATGAAGGAGCATTTTGAGATTACCACACTTGTTTGCTAAATGGCACACATGGGCGACCCCTAAGGCATTTGAAGCCAAAGCAACATCATATCTGCACACGGAATATCCAGTGATATGCTGATTCACAACCTATATGTTAGCCTTCTAAAACAATACATCAAATGGTGACATACATAAATTTCCTATTGGCTATTTCTTCATTAACACGATAAGTATCTTGTTTGTCATTAGGTTTCTCATATATCAATTAATGTTCCTAGCGTAGATCAACAAACCATATTTATAAGAAATGTATTTAAGATGAACCCTCGCAAAAAATGTACTGAAGATGACAAGGTTATGCATGACTAGAAAAAGCACTAGACCGATATATAGATGAAGTTTTTCTATTTGAAACTACATGACTCTTATTTATGAGTATTTAGCAGAATTTATTATACTACTTTTCTCCAAAGAAGTTGGTACTCTGAATCGGGTGTCCATGTCAGTCAATTAAGAAATAAATGTTTCTCAGTCTACTAGTATTATAAGCACCTCTCGTAGAAGCTAGTAGTTGCAGCTACACTGACAATGACATCAATTTCCTTGGATATCTGCTCAATCGTAGAGATTGGGAGTGCACAATTTTCGTACACAATATCTCCAGCTAAAGGGAAAATTTTGTCTTTTATCAAAGAGTTGAAATCAGCTCCGTGCCTGCTTCGCAGAACATCAAAGAGTTCTGTTCCAACAACCTACACAAAATAGTATAAGAAAAGCTAAGTTTGAAAGATACTTGAATTCCACAAATAAATTAATACAGATTAACTTCTTTTAACATCCATAGCGAGGATTGGACCACACATTCAAAAACGGCACTAGGAGGGAAACAACAATGTGACTGTCAACGTGTCACTAGCTAGACTTGCATCTTGAAGAAGTAAACACCACAGAAGACATGGCGATTCATGCTCTCCAGATTACCCGAGGAACAACATGATGGAGTCCGCGAGTCAGCTTGAAGAGGTAGGCAAACATATATTACAAAGGTTCTACATGGCTTGCTATAGCTAGGAGGAAATTTGTGGCACTCACGCGTGTGGGAACGGACCCCATTTTTCTAACATATATTACAACGGCTCTACATGGATTGCTATAGCTGGGAGGGAATTTGTGGCACGCATGTGTGGGGGCACCGGCCCCGTTTTTATTTTAGCTTTCAATTTTCAACCTTTCGTATCTTTTAAATAGAAATCCAGATTAAGTTTCGATTTCATATTCCTGTTTGTCGTGATGAAGAATTTCAAATAAGACCCTTTTAATATATGTTTTGGGGACTTTAAAGAACTTTGTTAAGTTTCATCTACTGAAACTTGATACAAAGAACGAAAAAAATATCACAAATTCCAGAAACTAAAACTTAAAACTTGGTGTGCCATGGTGCGGAATCCAACAACTTTGCAGATCGTGAGGCAATTGTGTGGCCGGACACGGCTGGGTAGGTGTGTGCCCCTGCGAATTTCCGTGCTATAGTTGCGTTAATTGACGGGCAATGTTTCAGTAATTGTATGTATATTAGCCACTAGCGCAATGTCTTCAAATAACTCTTCTATATACTTGACATAGCTTCTTTTTTTTAACATCATACTCACCATAGCTTGTTGTTTCCACGGGCCCGGTCCTGAGATTTCAGGGGCCCGCGACGAAAGGAGAACATGGGGCCCATCAAATATTATCCTTAGATATAATACTAGCCCACTAACAATATATTAAAAATAGAATTAGAGGTATGTGTTCTTCGACATTGTGTCATCTGGAGGTGGGATATGGCGTGTTCTTCTCTCGACGACTTGTCTATCAACATTGCCTCGTGGGGCCAATGATGTGACGTTTCCAGTAAAATCAAGCATACACCTGGTGCATAATCAGGAAGATCCTCATCACTGGCTCGACTAGTGCGGCCCACCCAGAGCTATCTCTAGAAATTTGGGGCCCTGGTGCGAAACGCAAAACCGAGTCCCCTGAATTTGAATAACTTATGTAACCAAAGTATACTCTTGCGTAATTATGTAACTTAGATACATGTTATTATATAAAATATTTAAAAATATATGAATACTAAAATAGCGGAGGGCCGGGCGAATGAATCGAGGGAGTCATGTAATGGTATTTGTGATAGAATACTTGACAATTTAAAATGTCACATGGTAAAAAAATGCTACTAAAATAAAATGTTTCACTTGAAATACAGGTCTTGTTTTGTGGGGGCACTTGGAATATAGGTTAATTATATAAAGTTGGTTTTTCGAGATAATCTGGGCGGCGGAGCGGCAGAGCCTCGGCAATAGGCGAAGATGCGATCAGACGCACGTTCGAGATTAATGGATTGCTAGATGGACCCCACCCACTTGATCTTTTCATGGGCTGAACCCGTCCACCATTGCAGGCTACCTTGATTGAGTTAATTATATAAAGTTATTTTTGATAATTGGTTACAGTCTCTATTTAGTTTATCATTGTAATTGACCAATTTTTTGTATAAACATTTTTGTGACAGGAATTCTTATTTTCAAAATTATGATTTGTAAATCAACTTATCTAGACCAAAAATATATATTTCAATAACATCCATGTTCTTTTAGCGATTAATTACATGATTTCATACAAACTATGGTTATTCATTCCAATATGTTTAAATATGTTTCAAAACTACGATTTCCTTACCCCGCAAAAAAAACTGCAATTGCTTGTAAGGCTTATCATGTATGCATATTTATTATTTTTATATTTTGATGTCAAAATACTATTGTTGGTAGCTTCCATGATAGCTAGCTATAACTTTTCGTAGTTTATAGGGATCTCACCTCTATGCCATGAAAACCACTATTTAAGACATTGAGTAATAGTAGTAGTTAGTTTATTCCTTCATTTTGGCCATAATGTAAAAGATTTGTGTGAAACATGTGATGGCTCCTGATAGTGCACTCTACTGACATAGGAGGAGATGCTTGTTTAAGTTTATTTTGTCCTATGTTAGATGCAATCATGGCTTACTTAACTACCACATACTCATGATTACGACTAGATAGGAAAAAGGAAGGGCTGAAGAAAGAAAGATAGGAAAAACAAAGAAAGATTATAGTGACAAAGACATCCTTCTTTTATCTTTTGCCATTATCTAAAGGTGACGATGATGATGATGATTACTATTACTATTTGTTATATATACCGTGGGTTATTCCTTAGCGTTGTCTACAGCGGTCAATGGATGTCTGGAGATCATATGAAATTAAATTAGCATCTGACTAAGAGATAGTATCTGATACAAAGGCCAAACTATCATCTCATTTCTCTTAGGTAAGAGAGGACAGATTTGTTTTTATTCATCATTCATAGTCCAGATCTTCCCTTGATTCTATTGTTAGACTGAAGGCAAACGTACCTCGGTGAGCACACGATGCTGGGCGGATGCGGCGTCTGGTGAGCGCACAAGAAGGTAGAGCTTCCTCACGTCCGGCTGGACCCTTAGTATCTTCTCCACCAGCACTACATTATACCATGCACATACGTTATTGCACACAAAGCTCTAAATATTTTTGACTTGATTCAACCTCTGAATTGATTAGTAAGCTAAGCCATGCGTGGACCAGTAATCAAACAACTACGCCTAACTTTCTTTTTGCAACACTAATATGATATATAGGACTAGGACGTGACTGTCCAGCCCTATGCTAAATCTGCCACTAAATAAAGATCATTCTACTTAGAAAAGGAGGGAGAACCAGTGCATGAGTAGATTGGTACTCAAATGTACGTACATTTTCCGAGGAAGCCCGTCGAGCCGGTGATGAGGATGCTCCTGCCCCGGAAACACCCGATCACCGCAGCGGCGTCCATGGCTTCCTGGATGCTTGCAGATCAACGCTCCAATGCACGTTGCCTGCCTATAGCTGGATTAATCTTTGTGTGGGTGATCGCTGTGGCCTGGGTGCTAGCTATTTATAGGCAGGATAACCATCCGCGTGGGTGATATTAATTTCTTCCGTGGGGGACGTGGGTGCTTTATGGCCATAGCTTTAGAGTATCTCTAACAGAGCCCCCTCCCCCCTGGAAAAAACTCCCGAATAAGTAGTTATTGGGTCTGTCCCAATAAGTTAGGAGAAGTTTGCAGGTGAGATGTTTTTTCAGAGCCTAATAATTCTTTCCCAATATTAAATCTAACATATGGGTCTTGTTAGTGAGAAATCTCTTTCTGAAGACCACATCGGCTCTGGTGGTAACGATGGTGGGTGATGACGGAAGTGCGGATTGTGTCAACGGTGGCACCGTGGTTCGTCGACGCGGTGGTGGGCTGCGACGGCGGAGCGGTGGTACGACAGTCGACTCTGGTGGCAGCATGATGGTCTGAAGGGTAGCATGGAGGTCCAACAGGTGGTCGAGTTGATGACACGGTGGTTCGGTGAGTGGTCTAGTGGATGGCGCAATGGTCCGGCGGGTGCTCCGATGATGGCATGGCGGTCAGGTGGACTTCTCGGGCATCTTGCGGCACCTAAGGGGCCAACCCGGGCACTGTCTGAGCTTGTAGTGTGTTCCCTCATTTGAACCTTGAGGTTGTTCAAAAGGGTCAACATCTTCAAAACCGTCTAAGACCTTACACATAAACACCCTAGCCAAGGTGGCCGGCATCGAAATATTGTGCATGAGTTTGACTTTTGCCGCAACGACAATACCTGTTGCGACCTCTTTTAGTTGGCCGTTCACCATGGATTGTAGAGTGCATGGGTGTCCACCTGCCAAACCTATGTTTGTTTTTTTATATTTATTAGATCAAACACTCGCCGCATACTGTTTACTTGCCCTTTACATATCTGTTCTTTTTTTAAAAAAATGGACAGTCCGAAATGACCATGTTAATGAAATAATGAGTAACGGACCCCAAGTTCGATGCATTGCTTCTAGGTGCACTTCCGCGATCGGCCGGCCGGAATATGCATTATATCTCTACTACAATTAGGCCAGATCGATGGACATGTACACATAACGTCTAGCTATTTTACGTGCGACGCTTCGCTTCGGCTACGTCGTACGTAGTGTGTGGCCCGAGAGTGGCGCGTGCATGTGCGTGTGGTATTGTGATGCATTTTGCTTTCCTGGAGCTGCAGCAGTCACTGTTTCTGCTGTATTGCGATGCTGCCGAAATCGTACCGTGCTAAGAAAACTCGTTAGTTAACAGTCGTCATCTAGGCTTTAAAACATGTCGTCATCTATTATTACATCGGGGAGATGCTAGTTGTGAGCAGTAGGTCGCCGTACGAGGTCATCACAAAGACCATCATTACACGCGACCAAACATATCAAAACCTATTTGAACGGAGATGACCACAAGGAACACGTCTGCAATTTGCACATTATTGCCTCATACACTACACACACACAAAACATACATTGCCATGTGTTTTTTCGTAAGCCCAGTGTAATTTATCAACCAATCGCCATATAAAAGGGTAAGCAGAGAGCGAACGGCAAGGCCCATGGAGAAGAAATGGCTCTTGGTTACGTACCTGTACGCCGACAAGCACCTGCAAAACATTGGGCCTACGGCACGCTCTTCAAAAGGGTCAACACCTTCAAAAGGGTGAAGGTGAATATATATCTTCAAAACCATCTAAGACATTACAAACAGCCTAGCCAAGGTGACTGGCATCCAAACATTGTGCATGAGTTTGCCCTTTGCCGCAATTAAAATACCTGTTGCAACCTCTTTTAATTAGTTGGACGTTCACCATGGCTTGAAGAGTGCACGGGGCGTCCACATGCGAAACCCACATCTCTTTTCTTGATATTTATTAGATCTAAGATGCCCTTTAGATGTATTTTCTTGTAAAAATAAATGGGCTAGCCGAAATGGCCATGGTAACGGACCCCAAGTTTCATGTCTTGCTTCTATGGAGCGCTGATTTTTTTAATGTTTTTTTGCCGTGAGTCACAAATTAATATTCTTGGTTTCTCAAAGTCTATATGGGCTTGATGACGTAACACGCAAACTCTAACCAAAATAGATTCATCCCCACCTGTCAGCATCAGCGCCACATATTCAAGCTGAAATGCCGACAATAATTCAAATGAAATTAGTCTAGAAGACTGTTGGGCGAATAGTCGTTATATCCACTAGATCATTCAAGACGCGCGTTGCCGCGTCCGTCCATTTTTACAATAGAATGGTAGGTAATTAGTGAAAAATATGTTAGTGTAAGTAACATAAACTGGGATGTCCGCATCTCCTCACTGCACATCCTCCCATCTCCTCACTGTTGGGCGAATATGTTAGTGTCTGATGTGGAGGATATGGAGTGAAGTGAAGTACAAAGGCCAAGTCAGACCACATCTAGTGATCTGGTGCATCTGGGAATATGCAACGTCCGTTCTGAATAATCACTAAACTGTTGACAGAAGGATTTAAGTTTAGCATAACTAAAAAGGATCCTAAGAATTCAATAAGTAGGTATATGTTTCCTAGCAGAGAGAGAAGGACGTGATCAGCAATGGCAAAAGCAAATCTGCACATAGTAAATGACCTGATACAGTTAGATTATACAATAAGAAAAGCTGGAACAAAATGATTCACAAAGTTTACAAACTTAACTTACAGCATCTGGATCAGGCTATAAAAAACTTAAAATCTGTATGTTCTCTTGCTGAAGAGGCTCTACTTAGGTTTTTTTTTCTTTTTCTTTTTTGGCGAGAGAGGCTCTACTTAGTTTGCACAACTGAAATTCTTTTCTGCAGTTTTGCTCAACTTCATTAAGTCTCAAAAGTTCCATTTGCATCCTACTGATGCACTTCCCACAGATGTACTTAACGGACCCCAAGTTTCATGTCTTGCTTCTATGGAGTGCTTATTTTTTTCTTAATATTTTTTTGCCGCGAGTGACAAATGAATAATCTTGGTTTCTCAAAGTCTATTGGGCTTGATGACGTAACACACAAACTCTGAGCAAAATAGATTCATCACCACCTGTGAGCATCACCGCCACATATTCAAGCTGAGATGTCGATGACAATTCAAATGAAATTATTCTAGAAGACTGTTAGGTGAACAGTCGTTATATCCATTGGGGAATCGTACGGTGTCGCTAGCTACTGAGAAAATCATTAGGTAACAGTGGTCACTACTCTTTAAAACAAGTCGTCATCTAGTATTACATCGGGGAGATGCTAGTTATGAGCAGTACGTCGTCGTACGTGGTCATCACGAAGACCATCCATCCAATTGAACGCGACCGCCAGGAACAAGTTTTGCAGTTAGCACATTGTTGACTCATACGCTACTTGAAAAATATATATTGCCTTGTGTTTCTTTGTAAACCGAGTGTAATTTATCGACCACTTGGCATATAAGCGGATAAACCGAGTGCGAACAGCAAGGCATGCACAAAACACTTGGTCTACCGCACGCTCTCGACATACCGCAGGTCAAGCACTCACTTTTATGCAGCAGACGACAACCTGTCCGTGACACATGGACATGCCCGCCGCACTTGACCGCTCTTTGACAGCGGGAGGTATAAGCCGAGTGCCCTCTAAGACCTATCTTGGATTATATATTACATTTCCTTTTTTTAGAATAGGAAAATGATTCTCTCAAATATGCTAAGTGTCGGACATCGATCACTCATATTATGTTCGGATTCATCTTTATTAGGTGGTAAAATTTTAATTTTAAGAATATCCATATCATGCACAAGTCTATCCATGTGGAAATCATGGAAAAGTCACAAAGTAAGTAATTTATTTGGTTATGTACTAAATAGCAATAGTGGGAATTTCTTATGTTACACAATAAATAATAAAAAATTAGTAAAAAAAAACATGGCAGTGGCGGGTGCACTGGCTCGCTCGCCACTAATAATATAGTTAGCAGTGGCGGGCACTATCTAGGGCCCGCCACAGGTACCTCCATGATCCGGTGTAGACAAAATGGTTCCTTCTGATTGGTTGAAATGTCCATCCCACGAATTGATGACGTGGCTTAATTACATCTGCACGTCCACACCCATCTGTGCTTTCTCTGATTGGTGGAGATAAGAGGAGAGCCACAGGCTCACCGGCCACAACCGCGTCTCTCTCTCGATCTCTCCCTCTCACTCTGAAGCTGTGATCCCCGTTTCGTATTTTTCTTCAGCGGCCGATCCTGACCAGCTTCGGCCATCTCCCCCGGTGGTAAGCAAGCTCCAGCAGCGCTGCAGTCTCATCTCTCTTCCTCACCAAATTAGATCCTCGCGTTGCCTCTTCTAATCCTACCCGCGTCTGTACATGCAGATGAAATGGTGCTCTAGTCCAGGTGAGATTATGCTCTAATGGCGACGTCGAGCAAGCTGCAGCGACGGCGGCTCTGGCAGGCAGGCCCGTACCACAAGCAGGTGCAGGGTGTGCAACGGCACAGGCCCCATAAAATTTTGGGGCCCCCAAATTTATCTTAAATTCAATTAACAACGTTAATCAAGAGGATAGTTAAGGAATGTATAACCTCCAGTGCAACCTTCCAGCTTCCAACGACAACCAGTGGCCGATGACACAGGCGCACGCCTCTCTCTCTAATAGTAGCAGTTAGTGATATTAATCAACGTCAAGTGCGTCTAGAGCAGAAAAATTCGCATGCATCATAACCCAAAGGGACGTTTTCTCTGTTCTCCTTATAGGAAATCACTTTGCAAATTCTTCAGAGACATTTGAGGTAAGAAATGGATTCATACGCTTTGCTCTCATCTATTTAGTTTTTCTTCCCATCATCCATCCCTCGTCTTTCGGATGCAGAGGTAGGGTAAGCCTCCTTTTTTTTTAAAAAAAAACCCATCGTTCTTCTGTTATTATTTAGAAGATTATTTTTATTGTATGCTAATAAATAAGTGAGGCTTTTAACTCTCAGGCTCCACATTTAATTATTATTTTCAAAACTCGACATTTTAAGTTAAAAAATGAATATAAACACACAAGTACTTGTAGATTTGTGTACAATTTCATTGTGAAATACATTTTGGTATGAGTTGTACAAAAAACAAATCTTGTATGTACTTCATAGTGGATAGTATGTGCAAGAAATACATATTTTTTATTTTTGTGTACCTCGCATAAAGCGTATTTTGGCATTAAACGTTACAAAAAGTAGTATACATCCATAGGTATGTGTGTATTCTTTGAAACATAAATTTTGATGATAAAAAGTTCAAATTTCGGGTTCTGTGTGGAGTTTGAACCCTATTAGTAATTTCAGGTTAATAAATACTACTCCCTCCGTTCCTAAATATAAGTCTTTTTAGAGATTCTGATACGGATTACATACGGATGTATATAGACATATTTTAGAGTGTAGCTTCACTCATTTTACTCCGTATGTAGTCCGTATTGGAAGAGCGGAGGGAGTGTCATATTGACTTCATAATTAGTATTTCCATATAAAGGCCTAATTTCAAATTTTGCACCGGGCCCCCAGATTCGTAGGTACGGCCCTGCTGGCAGGGCTGCATCGGATGGAGGGAAGAATGACACGAGGAGACAGATCCAGCACGCATGACGACGGATCCAGCTGTCGGGAAACGTTGCATGAAAAACAAAATAAAATTACGCACACAGAATGATCTATCCATGGGGATGCATAGCAACGAAGGGGAGAGTGTGTCTACGTACCCTCGTAGACCGTAAGCGGAAGCGTTTAACAACGCGGTTGGTGTAGTCGAACTTCTTCGTGCTCCAACCGATCAAGTACCGAACGCACGACATCTTCGTGCTTCCCAGTTGGGTACATGTGGGTCGGCCCAAGTAGCTCATTTCAGGTTTTGAGAAGGTTATATAACCTTCCCAAACCCGCAAAAAAAAACCTGCATTATTTTATTTCTTTCGATTTTTTCTCTTTTTCTTTTTCATTTTCTTTATCTCATAATTTCTTTTTTTTCATTATTTCATTCCAAATTTTAATAATATTTTCGGAAATCTGGGAACATTTTTTTGTCAAAACAGTGAACTTTTTTCAAATCCTATTTTTATTCAAATCCGGATGAACATTTTTTTCAGTTCAAAATTTGTTCATCAAACTTTAAAATGTTCATATTTTTTGAAATTTCGACCATCCTTTTAATTTTTGAGACGTTTGTTTTACAAATTCACGAACATGTTTTGTAACCGTGAACAGTTTTCATAACCATCGACATTTTTTTCAAATTATGAACATTTTAAAATTATTGAAAACTTCTCACAAGCATTTTTTAGATTTGCAAACATTTTTTGAAAATTGTGAACATTTAATAAAATAATGAACATTGTTCTTGAAATCACAAATATTTTTTGAATCTATGAGCATATATCATTTTACAAACATTTTTTTAAACCATGAATATTTGGTGAATACGTGAGCAATTGTTTCACAATTTGCAACTTTTTTGAATTCCAAAATATTTCTGAAAAGGGAAAACTGAAAATATAAAAAAGAAAAAAGCAAAGGGGCTCCCCGCCACGCACATGGGCCGGCCCATGACGGTGCGCGTGGAGCTGGGTTGTACGCACTTCCCTTGTTTTAGGCACCCTGGTTGACATATAGGAGGTCCCTCGGAAAAGTCAGACGAGCAAGAAATAAATTGCATTCTATCACGCATAGGCATTCTCTAGGACCCCTACAGAAAAATCTAGGGATTCTTTTCAGAAATTAAGGGGGCATACAGTCAGGGCTCACACAAGTCGTGATGTGTGGTCAATCCAAAGCATCCACTCCGGATGCTCTAGCCTCCCGCTCGAACTTCTGCAGTGCAGGAGTACCCTAATTCTCAATTCTATGATTAGTGTGAAAGTTATTCTTTCAGGCTTCCTAATTTTTCAATTTTCTTTAAATTTTCTTATGTTGAATTTGTATCGAGGTCTGTTTCTATTAATAACATACATTTATACTGCTATTTTTTTTACATTTATACGTCAATTTCTATATGTTCAACAAGCTATACTAGAGATTACAAAACAAATACAATGTTGCATGAAAATTTATGTCCATGCTTAAGTGGTGCATCAGCACCCGCACCATCCATTGTTATTTTTGTTGTTTTTGGTAGTCTAAGCTTGACTGATATAATCTACATACATATGTATTGTAGAACGCATGTACATACATTCATACACATATGTACACACATACATGCGCACACGCACACATACATACATACATAGGGCATATATATACAGTAGCATTATTGCCCTGACTATTCTACATAGGTATTCAAAAGTCAAATTTTCATAAGCACAATAGTAGCATTTAAAACATGTTTGGAGAGAAGACGACGCAACTTCCATAGGACTTGCCCCGACCTTCCCTGTTGTCGATGGTGGTGATGAGGAGACAGCAAGCAGCAACATTTTGAGATGGTAGTTTCTTTCTTCCGGGTGCCATTATCATCAGATCTGGGTAATTTCAGCACTTGAGTGCCATGGAACTGCAGTCTCGGTGTAAATTGAGCATCTTCACTGTTATATATATCACCACAGACAGTCAGCGCTGCTGAAAATTCTGTTTCTGTTTCAGCAGCCGGAGCTAGCACTATTGCAAACCCTGAATCCTCCACTCAAACGCACACATTACTTGGCAGGAAATCACATGCGACACCAAATTCCAGAGTTGGCTGCCAACCCGGATGAACAATAAACAAGTAATATAACAAACTGTCTGGAAACGATTCAGATACATACATGATCAGGCTTCCATCCCAGATACATTCAGATATGACTGAAACGAATCCTTGACCAGCACGAATGGAAATATCAACGATTTACTTCTCATAGATGATCTTCCAACAAAAAAAAGGAGGAAAGAAAAACTGCTTGTAGTTGTAGATACTGCACACAAATGAAAATACGGCAGTACGCCTAGCTTGCCTTGGATTGTTAGGAGTGATTGACCTTTGAAGCTCGATCAGACGTTCTTCACCACGGCTAGATTTGGGTTCTTGGCGAGCTCGGTCCTCACATATGCCAATTCGGAACCTGTGTAGCCACCTTCAAGGCTTCAAGCACAACTTCCTTTAAGCTGGCAAGAGATGGTAGCCCTGAAAAGAAACCCCTCTCGATGTATGTATGTCGTACCAAACTTGAGCACCTCAAGCTTCGGGGTTTTTCCTTGTTCAAACTTGACGGACTTGGAGCCTTTCATCGAGTCCCATGCTCAGCTCCAGTACCACCAGGCTCGGGAACGTCCCCTGATGGAAATTGAGATGGGCCCCTTTTTTTTTCCAGAACGAAGGCTCCAGAGGAGCCCGGCTTTGAATTAACAAAGCCATCAACCGGCCAGGATAACAATGCAAGATTACAACCACAGAGTACACAAAGAAAAAGAACAGAAAAACGGCGAAAGGTACAGAGACGCCGGGGGACAGCTCACAATGCTCACATACAACAAGCTAGAGATAAGACAAAGAGCAAATGCTTGGAGATGCCAGCGACCTCTTGCACGCACAAAGCCAAGGAGGAGGCGGCAGCCGGCTCAGGAGAGGGAAACAACGACAAAACAAGGCATGCAGTTGCCAATAACTCCAGGACTTGAAGAAGACGCAGCCTACCAGATCCATCATCAAAGAAGGCCCCTGTCTCCTTGCCCGGCTCGAGGGCGCCGCACCGTTGAATGATGGACATGTTCACCCTAGAACCTGGATGGCTGGTATCGAAGGAAGCCACAGGAGGGGAACCAGGCAATCCCCGCTTGCCGCCGTCGACTCACCTAGAGCAACCAAACGCCAAAGACCAGAGCTCTGGCACGAAAGAGGGTGAGCAGCCAGGATGAACACGCCCTCCGCCCACACCGCAACAAAGCCCACATCCCATCCTTGTTCCCAAAAACAGCGCCTTCAAGAAGGTTACGGCGCCAGAGGCGTCGCCGCCATCCAACAGAGTTGAGGTGTTAACCCGGGAGACAAGGGGGACGGGGGTGGGGAACAGGACCTGACCGACGCCTCCAGGAAGGTGAGCGGCGCCCGTGGGCGTCGCCGCTGTCACAGCCGGCAAGGCTGTCAGGGTTTCCCCCGTCCTGCATCCCGGCACCCGCTCCCACCCGACGAAAACCGGAGCCGCACGACGGAGCAGGCCGGATCTGGGGGATGAGCTCGCTGGAGAGGTGTAGGAGTGGAGAAGGCCAGATCTGACGCCGCCGAGGCCGACGCCGCCACAGCGCCCTGGCCCGCGTCCTCCAGTGGATTCGCCGTCCGCACGGCCGAGATCCGACGGCCTGCGCCCGCGCCACCAGATGTCGAAAGCTGGGACGCCTCACCAGCCGGGGCCGCTGCCCCGGAACCCAGGGCCCCCCGCGAGCGAGGCGGGGCAGCGAGGGCCCCGCCGCCACCTTCATCAGCAGCGCGTGGGCTTGCCCGACGGCTGCTTCAAGCGGCAGCGAGGGGAGATCTAGGAGGGGAGGGAGACGGCGCGGCTAGGGTTTCGCCCCTCGGGCCGCCCGAGCGGGGCGACGCGAGGGAGGGGGGGGGGCAATCCCGGTCGATGGGCCCATTTACCCTCGAGTGACTTCTTCAACAGATGCAGGAATGCGAGATTTGGTAGTTCCCCAAGGACTTGTATGGCAGCATTGTGCTCCGTTATCCTGGAACTCCGCAGCTTCAGCTTCACCAGATTCTTGAGCCCCTGGTCCATTCCAGCAGTTTGACCAGGTTGCCGTACATCTTGAGGCTCTACAGTGTCTCTCGAAACGAGAACTTTCATTCCAAGCAGCCACTCTCTGTCGATAAAAAAAAGCATTGCGAGACAAGTTACAAAAAACAAGCATCATTCATGCACAAATAAAACAGCCATGGATCTGTTCATTCCGATAATATACTTAGTTCACTAAATCCGTTGAATATGCATGGTGGGTGACACTTTGTTGTTCCTATTTCATTCTCTGTCGCATAACTTGAATTGGAAATGCATAAATTGCAGTCACTCTCGGTCACTTTGGATAAATTGCAGCAGCAGCGCAGTGATCGGAACTTTGTGGCGAGAGGAAGAGGAGCTTCTGTTGTGTCTCTCTGGAGAGGAGCGACCTCTCTTATATAGGCACAGGAGAAGGACGCGAAGATGCTGCGGCGGGAGGTGAAGCAACGAAGGGAGATGAAGCGAACAGGCAGCGGCCGAAGAGGTGCACCGTTCGAATTCAGTGTCCACTACAGAAAACGTTTCAACTCCCACGTGACCTTTCGTATACCCGTCGTGCGTGGCAAAAAAATTTAGACATCGGCTCGGCTCATTCCCGCAACCCGCGGCGGGGCAGACGGCGGAGGAGGAGCGCGTGTGGATGTTCCTCTTGTTCTCATGCTCATACATGTGGGGAAAGAACTTCCTTTATAAAAAGGTCCAACTCTGTCTAAACTAGCAATGTGGTACTAAACTTTTATACCACCCCTTGCCTTGCATGAATGGGCTGCGTGGGCCTTTAGGATTTATTAGGAATTTCTAAAACTGCTATTGAGCTAGGTCTAAAATAAACAAAATTCCAGCAGCGTGAATCCTAATAGGAATCACTGATCAAGAGGAATCATACCTTTAATCTATGGGCCATCAACGCAATCTCCTTGGTGGGGCAATTCATCGAACATCTTCTGGGCGCAGTGATGCAGGCGGCTGAACTGAGAAGGGTGCAGTCATGTGTAACAGTGTAAGGTCCTTGTTGGAGAAGATGAGGATGCTTGGGGAGGCGGCCATGACAGGAGACGTGTGGAAGGAGCGACGCGAAGAGGCCCGGCGGGTGCACGGGAGGGCCGGCTATGGCTGGCTGACTGAGGAGAGGGGTAGAGCAAGAAATCTGGCGAGAGGAGCGACCAACGTTGGGTGGTGGATGGCAAAGCCGAACAGCGGCGACATGCCTGGCTTGCGGCAACGAGCCCATGAGGCCATGACCATGGCGTGGTAGTGCGAGTCTGCGTTCGAGTGCGTGCGTAGAGGGAGCCGCGGGAGGTAGGAGAAGATGAACGGGAAAAGGATGGCGCGGAGGACGACGGCGCGCTCCGGCTGGCGTGAAGCGGTAGGAGAGGTCTTGAGGTGTTGGATCAAGGATGGACGGCTGAATCTGAAGTACTGACAAAGCTGTACGCTGCCTGTTAACTGAATATATAAGATCAGGTGTCGATTTCTTCAGACCAGTGCCTGACACAGCGCCTCTCCGGCCTTGCTCACATGAATTTCATGATGTTTTTCCATGACGCGAGGGATGAAGATGTGGAGGATGCTTTCAAGAGCATGGCCGATGCGCGCCCCGACCGCATTGAAAATTCAGAGACTTGAAGGTCTCATGAATTGTGCACGAGTTCAGGCAATTTCTTTTTCAGCATTCATAAAAGGGACGCCATATAGACTGGATTTTGATCCTATTTCAATACTGCCATAGTTAGTGACAGCAGGCTGATGGCAACGTTCTATTCTTTGTGTTGAATCACCTTAATTTGGCTCCAGTATTACCATGGACATGGAACTGCAGTCTCGGTGTTATATATACATCACCGCAGATAGTCGGTGTTGCTCAAAATTTGTTTCTGATTCAAGCAGCCAGAGTGCACTATTGCAAACCCGGAATCCTCCGCCGAGCACACACATATTGGCAGGAGAGAATAAATCAAGACACAAAGGGAGACCCACATATATACGAGAAGAAAAGATTACGCCAAACACAAGTTGGCTGCCATCCCAGATGAACAATAACAAGTATAGCAAACCGGCTGGAAACGATTCAGATGCAGACATGAACAAGCTGTACATAATTACAGGAGATATGTGACTATGAAACAATCATCAACAGTAGTCCTAACCTGCCTTGGATTGCTGGGCGTGCTTGACTTCTGAAGCTCGATCAGACACACTTCACTACAGGTCGGTTTGGGTTCTTGGCGAGCTCGGCCCTCAGGTGTGCCATGTCATGAAAGAAACATTCTAGCACAACTTCCTTGAGGCTGGCGAGAGATGGTAGACCCAAAACGGAACTACTGTGCATGTAGACAGCACTAACATCAAACTTGAGCACCTCAAGGTTCAGGGCTGCTCCTTGTTCAAACTTGACGGACTTGAGCCTTTCATCGAGTCCCATGCTCAGCTCCAGCACCACCAGGCTTGGGAACGTCCCCTGCTGGAAACAGAGACGGACCTCTTCACCCTCGATTGACTTCTTCAACAGATGCAAGAACGCCAGATTGGGTAGATTCCCAAGGACTTGTATGGCAGCATCGTGATCCGTTATCCTGGAGCTCCGCAGCTTTAGCTTCACCAGATTCTTAAGCCCCTGGACCCATTCCGGCAGTTTGACAAGGTTGCCATACAGCTTGAGCCACATAAACCTGGCTCCCCCTCTGACCGTATCAATAATGACTCCAGGCGGCTCAGACCAACAACTGCAGAACACAGCTCTTGTCCATTTTCCTTATTGACGCCGGTCACTCCCAACTTGCGCAGACGAACGAGCCGCTTTATCTCCTTTACAACATCCTTTCCCCGTCGCCCAATGTTCACAACGCCCAGTGTGCGCAGGGCTTCCAGTTTCCTCATTCCTCTTGGCACTAGAACACCATTTAGTTCCATGCGCATCCACACAGCAGGGAAAATGGAGCAGCACAACAAAGTACACATAGCTCGGCGGCTCATGTCAATATCATCCTGAGACCGTATACACAAATAACAAGATGCCACCATCAAGAAAAGTAAATAGCATGGCCGGCTCTTCAGTACCTCTGGGAAATCCTCTCCCACTTCAAATGAGGCATCCTCATTCTTTGACATTATCCCAGCACGAAGATTGTTTAGCTTGCGAAGCTTGATGATTGTATTTGGCAGCATCATTATTTTGGTACCTCTAATGTCTAGTGTCTCAAGCTGTCTCAGGTTACCAAATGAATCTGGAAGGTGAACAATATGTAAACATCCTCTTAGAGAAATGTATCTTAGGTGAAGAAAGTTCCCAATATGTTTAAGGTGATGACCATGTAGACCGGTTGCGTCTTCCAGGTCCAGCACTCGTAGCAACCTCATCTTGTCAGAAAGAAAAAATGACTTCCACTCTCCGAAACATGTGATTGACCATAGACGGGTCATGTCCACTATGCTCTCAAACTCAGTCTTATTTCTTTTCCAGTTGCTGCTTATAGCCAGATGGCGCACCGTGGCCTGGCTATTTGAGCTGCAACCTTCCTCAAGTGTAAAGACAAGATTTTCTTCCATGGACTTTGAGACACCAATTTCACCGATAAGATCGTGGACTTGGCAGGAATCTATTCCTTTTGTACTTTGAATTGATTGTCGAGATGGTAGGATCATACTCCTGCTTATAAGTTCCATGAAGTAGTTGTCCGCTATTTCCTCTGCAGATCTGCCATGCACCTCCCTTGAATAACCCTATGCACTTCACCTACGTGCCAAACGTCCGCGACCAACCTTGTAGTCTTCAGGAAAGATGGGCATATATAGGAAACATGACTTGAGGTGATAAGGTAAACTATCATAGCTTCTCATAAGTACAGTCCTTATAGTCCCAAGCTCTGAATTCATCTCCAACTCGGTGCTGATATGATCATTCAATTTCCTCCATTCCAAAGAGGTTTTTGGTTGGCTAGCCAAGAAGCCACCCACGGTGACTATTGCAAGAGGGAGCCGGCCACACTTCTTCAAGATCAGCTCTGCCTGTTCAACCAACTTAGGATATTGTGTATTCAAATCTATAGTCTCCTTGAATACCTAAAATTCATGTGATGAAGTTATTTAGTACTGTGAAAATTAGATAAGGATTGGAGAGATATTTTAACATACTTAATGAAATATGTGGACCTAGAGATTCATCAATTTCTACACAAATTATTCATTATGTATTTTGTGATATGAAACAGAGCAACTATAGAAATGCAAGATGGCTGGTGGGTCCATAGGTGGACCAGTGACTAATCAGTTTGATTTGATGGGAGTGATTGGGATTTGCAAATCATGAAGACATTTGCTTCCTAGTTGTTCAAACTGACGGACCAACTGGACCAACCAAATGGTAACCATATATGTGGTTGCACGACACATAACTAATTTATAGAATAATAATGCTGGGAGTCATGAAATACAACAATGTTTTTTGCGGCCAAAAAAAGAAAAATTACACCTAATGCTCCAGCAGCAGTACAAATATATATAAGAGAATGAAACAAGGAGCCGTATCTTATTTCTCAGGCATGGATTGGAAGACCTTATATATATCCATCAGGTTTGCATGTTAACGACCGGAGAGAATAGAGATGCAGCACCTGCACAAACATTTACTCCCTCCGTCCCATAATATAAGAACAGTTTTGACACTAGTGTAGTGTTAAAAACGTTTTTATATTTTGGAACAGAGGGAGTACAAGATAGTTATCGGTCTGCGTCATCAGCGTGGGTGACATGGGCGGCCTCCCGATCCACTTTTTCAGCGAGCCTCTCCCCAAGCGTCCCCTGTTAGATCCACTGGATCGGGGTAGGCTAGATCATCCGGTAAACCTACCTTCACTTTGGGTTGATGAACTCGAGCCAGAGGCCATCGTGGTGAGATGGCCACGACGGCAATGACAGAGAGATGGTGGCGGCGGTGGAGCTTCCCGTCGTATCGCGCTAACCCTAGATCTGTAGGGATGTAGGTGGGGTTCTGGACGCACGGTAAATCTCTTGTTCCGTGCGGCCGACTCTCCCACCCCTTTATATAGCGCGGCGACAGGGGCCCACCAACCATGGTTTGGTTGGGCGCCCCCGATCAGGGCGCGGGTCAAGGGCCCGTCGAGCCGTTGGACTCGATCGGGAGGAGATCAACCTAACATTCTTCCCCTTGATCTCAACTTTACTTTTAACCTTATAGTTTATTTGTTTCGTCACATGTTGGTACATAGAGCATGTTTCATCGTCACAACTTAATTGCCGATAGAATGATACAGCTACAACATACGTTTTGTTTAGAAACAAATTCTGTTCCTTTTGGGCCTATCCAGGAATCATAAGGCTTTCCCTTAAACCCATGCCGGCTAAGTGTTCCTTGAACACATTGGGTGGTAAGCCTTTCGTTAATTAGCGGATCCGCAAGCATATCCTTTGTCCTTATATGCTTGAGACTTATAGTTTGATCCTAGATTTTATTTTTCACAACATAATACCTTATCTCTATTGTTTTGGCAGCATTACTCGACTTGTTGTTGTGAGCATAGAATACCGCGGGTTGGTTGTCGCAGAACATCTTTAGTGATTTGTGAATACAATCTACCACTTTCAAGTCGGGTGCAAATTTCTTTAGCCATATCGCCTGCCCCATGGCTTCGAAGCATGCTATGAATTCTGCATACATCGTGGATGATGCAACTATTGACTGTTTGGAGCTTTTCCACGAAATAGCTCCCCCAGCGAGAGTGAAGACGTATCCTGACGTGGATTTTCTATCATCTCTGTCCCCCGCAAAATCTGCGTCTGAATACCCTTTTATCTCTAGGGAATCACTTCTCCTGTATATTAGCATGTAGTCCTTCGTGCCTTGCGCATAACGCAATGCTTTCTTTACCATCTTCCAGTGCTCCATGCCTGGATTATCTTGATATCTACCGAGTATCCCGGTGATAAAAGCTAAGTCAGGGCGAGTGCACACTTGTGCATACTGTAAGCTGCCAACTGCCGAAGCATATGGTACTGCTTTCATTTGATCGATCTCGTACTGGTTCTTGGGACATTGGAATTTCCCAAAACTATCGCCCTTGACTATAGTAGCAGGTGTGGCTTTACTCGCATGCATATTATACTTTTTAAGAACCTTTTCTAAATATGCTTTCTGCGATAGTCCTAAGACTCCATTGTTCCTATCTCGGTGAATTTCTATGCCCAAAACATATGATGCTTCACCAAGATCTGTTATGTCAAAATTTGAGGATAAGTATTTCTTTGTTTCTTATAGTAGACTAACATCACTGCTAGCAAGCAGTATATCATCCACATACAAGATTAGGAAAATATATTTCCCATTTTTAAACTTTGCATAAATGCAATTATCCTCAATGTTTTCTTTAAATCCAAAACTTTTAATCGTTTGATTAAACTTTAGATACCACTGCCGAGAGGCTTGTCTTAATCCATAAATGGATTTCTTCAGGCGGCATCCCATATTTTCCTTGCCCTCCATGATAAAACCCTTAGGCTGTTTCATGTAGACATTTTTTTTAAATCATCATTCAGAAATGTCGTCTTAACATCCATTTGATGTAACTCTAAATCAAAATGAGCAACTAATGCCATTATGATTCTGAAGGAATCCTTACATGAGACTGGAGAAAATGTCTCATTGTAATCTATCCCTTCTCTTTGTGTAAATCCTTTTGCCACGAGTCGTGCTTTATACTTTTCTATATTCCCTTTAGAGTCATACTAAATTTTGTAGACCCATTTACAGCCTACTGCTTTGGCTCCTTTAGGAATTTCCTCTAAGTCCCAAACATCTTTGGAACTCATCGATTTCATCTCGTTTTTCATTGCCTTCATCATGGCTTCTTCATATGAGGTGGGATCTTTTTCTTGGGTGGAGTTGCGACTGGTAGTGAGAAAAATGGCTCCTGAATCATCGAATTAGGTGCATGCACCCTCTTCTCCTCAAGATCAATTTTCCGAGCTGCCAAGCTCCCCCTCGTCATTTCGTCCTCTAAGAAGACTGCATGTATCGTTTCTACAAACTTTGTATATCTGTCTGGGCAGTAGAAACGAAAACCTTTTGATCTGTCTGGATAGCCAATGAAGTGGCAACTTACTGTTTTGGGATCTAACTTTGCAATATTTGGATTAAACATTTTGCCCTCAGCAGGGCACCCCCACACCCTGAAGTGTTGTAGGGAGGGCACCCTTCCTGTCCATAGCTCGTACGGTGTTTTGGGCACCGACTTGCTTGGTACTCTATTGAGAATGTGAATGGTGGTTTTAAGCGCCTCCATCCATAATCACAATGGCAAGTTGGAATAACTTATCATGCTGCGTATCATATCCATAAGTGTACGGTTGCGCCTTTCAGCTACTCCATTCTTTTGTCTCAGAGTGGGATACATTAAATGCACATGAGTTATCATATCTTTCTCTGTCAGAATCTCTCCCACCATGCGGGATTTTTGACATAATATTATGTCAACTTTACCCCGTTACGCAGGTATTTTCCCAGACTTTTCCCGCCATGCGGGTTTTATCATAATCATCTTTTCCCGCCATGCGGGTAATTCCCAGTAAGGGAACATAAATGACATAATTGCCTCTTTTGACTGCATATTCAATCATCAAATTTAGGAATAAATCCGAATGCTCTTTGACACACATGCTTGATCCGACGTTGGTCAAATTAAACACGCATGTTACTTGTTTCATTTCAAATCATGTTGACTGAAAAATCTTCTTCATAGAGAGTACATGAAAGACATTCATCAACCAAGACTCTCAATGATCTATCTCTTTTCTTTTGATGTCATTCTTTAGAGAGAATATACTCCCTCACGTTATGACCTTTCTTGGTCATCTTTCGGGTCACAAGTACCCAGGCATTCGCTTTCACGAATGAAAGCATGGAAAACTTTTAGTCTGGGAAAACTTAGACAATAATCTACAATAATGGGCATAAAAATAACCCTACGTTGGTCTGGTTAAAAGAAATGCGCATTAAACTTTTGAAACTTTCTGTTATATTCTATATCACCGTTGTGGCAGAATTAGAATAAACATCAACCTTCTACATTAATTCCATATCACCGTTGGGCGGAAATGAAAATAATGCATATAACTCATAAACAATATGATGATAGTATTTCTATTAAACAACTTTGCTAAAAAATAATAATCATCATCAACTTTATTGCAACGGGAACAAGAAATATACATTTGTCAGTTCAAGAGTTAAATGGCCCCGCTATAGCCTTTTTAACAGGGTGCCGCTAAATGGCCGCCTTCACAAATAGCCCGCTATAGATTTGGGGGCCCGTCGCTATTTTTATAGCCCGCTATTTAAAACATTGAAAAATGTTGCCGACATCCCCTCTGCCGCATGCTGGGATGTGGTGGTGGCCATGCAGGAGATGTCGTGGCCGTCACAAGCGATCTGGTCTGCGTGCTGCTTGGCGGTGTTGGCCGTGGCGCTACCTTCGGGGACACATAATGGGCTGACGGTGGGTGCTGAAAGGTCGGAGGGGTTTGGACGATGAAGGCAGTCGCGGCATGTGGTGATTTTGTATCATGCAGATCGGTCATCGCTGCCGCTTGCGAGGATGGTGCAAGAATGCTAGAGCGTCCCAAACTCGGGATTTTGGCTTTGCATGGCCTTCCTCCCTCGTCAAAGTCTACACGTATTGTGCTATTGGGATCTTGAAAAGTGGAGGAGATAAAATTTGCCTGGACTTGATCTTCAAAATAGAAACTCACGAGTTAGCCTTCGGAGGTTGGATCTAGGCATTGCTTTTGAAAAACCTTTCTCGTAGACCTTCTGCTGTCAAAAGATAGTTGGTGTCGATAGTCGTTGTAGTATATCATCGATCAATGTTGTTTTGATCGCTTCATTTTTTTCTTTTTCTCTCTTCGTCTTGGCATAGCTTCGGTCTTTTATGACTTAGCTCTTTGCTAGCATGTGAGTTAGTGTTGGCTATAGTGTGCATTCTACCTATGCAGAGATCGGGTGTGTGCTCATTATGATTTTAGCCCTCTATGCTACATTATGTGTCAATAAAATATGCCCTTTATAAAAAAAAATCACTTGCATATTTATAATGATCATGTCTCCAAGTTAAAACATGTGGATGCATCAACCATTTTGTTGGTTAGGAAGATGACTTGTTTACAAACTGGGCTATCTGTGCAAGTCCCTACAGTTTCCTCTTAAATATTAGGCCATGTGTGTTAGGAGGATTGGAACATATATTACTCAAAGGCCAAGGGAAATAAGCAAGAAATGCTTTGAGGAGCTATGGATGATATGGATAAGAGGAGCTCGCTTTGGCTGCAAGAGTGTGTCCACTAGTTGCCTAATTTGCTTTAGTAAATTGAGCAATTGGTATTACTATAAGAAGAAGACCAAGACTAGTGGCAATTGGTATTAATCAACGTAAGTTTAACAGGACGCTCTTCGACAGCACTGCAAAAACATGGAGTAGATAGGAACATGATGCCTCAACAGCAATGCCCACTATAACTTATTTTAGTGGGACGCGAAATTGGCTGCACATGTACAAAGCCTTGCAAGTGATCACGCAGATAAGAAGAGAGGAATTGGTGATGGGATCACCGTGCGCTGGGAACGGGGCGCTGAGGAAAGATCATGTATTGATAATCAGTTTGCTCTCTGCAAATTAAAATCAGATCAACACCGAATCTCAATCCACACTACGAAACAAACATCATACGTATACTATAGTACTATACATACAAAAGGTCACCAGGACAACGCAAAAGCTAGATGTCGAAGTTGCAACTAATTAGAGAAAAAGAAGGACAAGCAAATAAATAGAGAGTGGGGCAGGTGTGGTGATGATCTCGTTCTCGTCAATGCGTTGAGCGCGCCAAAACCGGATGCAGTAGCTGCTGCTTATCACAACCACCCCCTCTCCTGCTTCCCCAGTCCCCTGTTGAGAGAGAGAGAGAGAGAGAGAGAGAGAGAGAGAGAGAGAGAGAGGCGGCTATGGCGAGGCACTTCCTGCTCAATACGGGAGCCAGGATGCCCTCGGTGGGGCTCGGCACCTGGCAGGCTGAACCCGGCGTCGTCGGCGATGCCGTCTACGCCGCCGTCAAGGTCTGCACATACCTCCTATTTATTTGCTCACCACTCGCTTCACCAATCACCATCTTTTATTTTTTGCAACAAGCTTCACCATCCCGATGGCATGTTTTTTGCCCCCTCTATCCACCCCTTCGTACTGTGTTGTTTCCTTGTTTTTATCTTCCACAAGATCGCCAATAGTATTTCATTTCTCAATTGCTTCTGGGTCGTGCAGGCCGGTTACCGGCACATCGATTGCGCCAGAGAATACCACAATGAGAAGGAGGTAAAACCACTGTCAACTAGCTATCTGTAAAGGTTTATTTTGTTCAGTCCACTAAAAAAAACAGCTTTTGATCAGTCCTGTATGTTTTTTTCAACGTGTGTATGATCTGCTACCCTTGCAAAGCAACTAGAAAAGCAAGACAGCAATATAACGTCGCACTGGGAATTTCTTCTTTCCAATATTTAACTATGTGATATGGGCTTATAATGAACCTGCCAAGGATTCAGATAAAGGGTTAATTCAGGACTATTTTGAAACATCAGTGGCCAGATTGACATGGCATCCATAGCTGACAAGAAGCTTTTACTCCGTTCGTACATTAGGACATGTGCTGCCTGTTGTATCGTCTTGATTCATGCTACATAATAATTGGAGTAGTGGAAGGCTGATATCAATTATTTGCATTATCCAGATCGGTTTGGCGCTGAAAAAGCTATTTGAAGAGGGTGTAGTGAAGCGTGAAGATCTGTTTATCACCTCTAAGCTATGGTAACCCCAATCTCTGGTGGTATCTTAGTAGTTCTGTCTATCGCGGCAGATCAAGTCGAGTACACAGATGCCTATTTGAAGTTTCTAATCGTTCTCATCTAAATTCTTTGGACGCCTTATGTTTTCAGGAATGACTGTCACGCTCCTGAAGATGTGCCAGAGGCACTAAATGAAAGCCTGAATGATTTACAGCTTGATTACTTGGATCTTTATCTTGTGAGCACCTTATTTACGATTATATTTCAGTACCCGAGTTCCTCCATTCTGGCCTCTATATCATCAATATCTCGTTTTTATGTGTACTGATAGCACTACTTTTGTACGTTATCATTTGGAGAAAAGGATGTTTTTGGTCCCACAAGTTCACGAAAAGTATACATTTGGTTCCTCAGAAATTTTTAGAAGACATTGGGTCGTTCAAGTCTCAAAACCAGACACAATTCGTCCAAAACTAGAAACGAAGCGGTATATGTCACTGGTTTTGACTGAAACATCACGTTGACTGCCACCTGCTGGTTCCGCTCAGCCTCGGCTCCCACATTGTGCACGCGCTCGTCGCCTCGTGCCCCCGAGACAACACATGACTCATGCTCGTCGAGAAGCTCGACGCACTCAGTCGGCACCGCATCACCGGCATTGCCATGTGCCAAGGTCGGCACTGCATGGATCCGGTGTGGAAGCTTTGAATCGACGAGGCCCGCTGCACGCTTGAGCCCGAAAGCGTCATGGCCATCGTTGACCGCGTTGACCAGATCAACGAAGCCATTGAGATGTCGTGGTGCGAGGGGATGATGCCGTCCGTAGGGGAAGAGGAGCACCAAGCAACATCGATGGCGTGGGGATGAGATCATTGGTGCAGCAGCAAGCCGCGGTGAGACTGACTGGGGGATGAGGGGACCGGCACAGCGGTGCCGTCCAGGAGGAGGGAGGTCACGCGGTGGTGGTGGATATGTTCGGTAGGGGAGAAGAGAGATAATGAGGAAAAAAAGGCCCATCCGACGTGGCATGTGAGGAAAGATAAAACCGGTGACACGTGGGTGGTTTTCCACAGAAACCAGGAATAGGACGAAATAAAGCTACTTTTGAAACTTGAAGGACGAAATATCGCCTAAAAAAATTTGAGGGGCCAAATATATACTTTTGGTGAACTTAAGGGACTAAAAACATACTTTTCTCTATTATTTAATTAGAAAGTATCCTCACCAGGAATTGAATACTTGTCAGGTCTATATTATGCATAAATGTTAAATCATATTTGATGACAAAATTAAGTATCCATGCTAGCCTATCGTGTGTTATTGCTATGGTCTATAATGTGCAAACTGGGCATATGGTTCTGTGTCATTTTTTAACACATGTGCCATATTCCTTGAATTCTGTCTATTCAGTTAACCATATTACATACATATACGTTTTGCCATCATATTTGGTATGGATTAGCATGGTGTTATTGATTTCCGGTGTCAAATTGTTAATTTTTTCCAGATAATTTCTGTTGTTCATTTTTGGCATCTTGAATACATTGTAGAAAAGATTATGTTTGTCCAATGAGTTTTATCTCATTTGTTGTTCGATAGTTTCTTCTGGTACCTTCAGCTTAGCATTACATGATTACGTGTTCAAACTGTTAAGTATGGTGTGTACAAATGATATGGTTAAAATCTCTGATTCTCCATGTATTTTGTAGATCCACTGCCCATTTAGTGTCAAGAAGGGAACAAACCACAGCCCTGAAAACTATGTTACACCTGACATACCTGCTACTTGGGGGGCAATGGAAAAGTTACATGATGCTGGCAAAGCTCTTGCGATTGGTGTGAGTAACTTCTCATCAAAGAAGTTGGGTGACTTGCTTGATGTAGCTCGTGTACCTCCTGCTGTTAATCAGGTGGAGTGTCATCCTTGTTGGCAGCAAACTAAGCTCCACAACTTTTGTCAGTCAACTGGCGTTCATCTTAGTGTAAGTCTGATTATCTTTTGTGTTATTTACCACTAAATAAGGTGGATTGCTCTTGCGGCACACTTTATTTTTGTTCTTTCCTCACGTGTATGTTTTTTGTAGGCTTACTCACCACTAGGTTCACCTGGTACTACTTGGATGAATGGTGATGTCCTTGTAGAGCCAATAATCGTCTCAATAGCTGAGAAACTCGGGAAGACACCTGGACAAGTGGCTCTGCTCTGGAACATTCAGATGGGTCACGGTGTACTACCAAAGAGTACCAATCCAGAAAGGATAAAGCAAAACTTTGATGTTTATGATTGGACATTTCCAGCTGACATGCTTGCAAAGTTCTCAGAGATTAAGCAGGTACATGTCATATATGTACCTGAGTAGCCTTAGCAATACTTTAATGAGGATAAAGCATTGATATTTATTGGTGATAATTAAAGATATTTATAGGAGGACAAATGAACAAATCTCTTGGAGCAATCTAAATTGCTAGGGTTAAGTAGCATTTGTTCATTTTTGTGCTTCTTGGAGCTTGAAACACCAGTGTATCGTGACCGGATTCAAATAAGGGCACAACTGTTTTATTCACTCTTAAAGTGGCAGTATTAGTTACCTTGGGTAGAACTGAATTCACGCTATCGATATCCGATGTTCATTTTTCTAGCTACATAGGGCACAGCCATATTGTTCAATACTCCCTCCGTATTGTTCAGTCACATATTAGCTTTTACTGATGTCAAACTTTATAAAGCTTGATCAAGTCTGTAGAAAATAATATGAACACTTACAATAACAAATCTGTATGATGTGAAAATATATTCAACGAGGAATCCAATGATATTAAATTGGTGGTGTACAAGTTAATATAGTTTTCCAGAAACTTGCTGAAAGTTCATAAAACTTGACTCTTGGCAAACCTAATATGCAGAGTAAATAAACACAGAGTGAGTGTAAATAGCTCCAGTTTGGTATGGATCCACCTAAGATAAGCATAAGTCATCTCGATCAGCCCCTGTTATCGATTGTTTTTCTAGAAGTATATTAGTAGCAGTAGCAGCGTCGATCATAATACCGTGGCATGCAATTCCAATGTTTTACGATGTGGGTGAGTTTCTGCGTCGCAGAAACTTCTAGAACGTCATTCGACCATTCATTTATTCATTGTTAATTTTCATCCACTTTTTTTCCCTTTTAACACCTTTTCACTGGGAAAAGTGAGCGCATCTGACATCTTTTATCTTGTTGTCTTCAGGCTAGGCTGCTGAGAGGCGACATGATGATTAATCCACAGAGCGTTTACAAGACTCATGAGGAGCTCTGGGACGGTGAAATTTAGGGGTCATCCTCCTTTCAAAAAAAATGTAATAGATGTCTGGAAGGTTTTCCAGCCGTGGCTGCTAAATTCAGTTATATGGAGTGCGAAAACATGAATCTCTGTGAACATTCCATGTGATGTAACAGTGATTATCACCGTCTCGTGAGCAGCCACAAGACGGATCATGTATGCCACGGAGATACGAGAGAGCATTTGCAGATTAATAATTAATGAAACTGGGGAACGAAACTTTTGTAAGATGATCTCTAAAATGATGAGATTACTTGATGCTTTCATTCATAATGAGCAAGTTGTGAGTGCAGAGCACATGCGTTGCCCTTGTATGTGTATATATGTTCCACTCTACAAGAGTTTCAGAGAAGCAGAGTACAGGATTAAAACTGTTCTTCCTGTCAGGAACTAGCAAGAAGCATTTCAGAAATTGTTCTGCGCAACGTTCAAGTTTTGTTGTGATCAGAATTCAGAAGAACGCATTTGAACAAGCAAGCAACGGGTCATGGCATGCATTATGCTAATGCATGGTGATTAGTGTGCTCACCAGTTTTCCACTTTGTAGGGTGTATAATGCATTATGCTAATGCATGATGATCAGAAAACGGTGATTTTTTAGCCGAACCTCGTAGTATTACCAGTCTCTTCACCATAATTACTAGCTGGAAACAACCCCGCGTCGCCTGGCGCACGGCCGACAGTGTCGTCCGCCTCTATTGGGCGGCGGTTTCAGCAGGCGCGTCAGCGTGTTGGGGCCACGGGGCTCCGGTGAGCGGCGAGTGACCACGGCAACCACTCGTGTTGTGTGGGGGAAAGGTGAAACACTCTAAATATTCAGTGAAACATGGTGAGACGCAGTAAAACAGGGGATGCTTTGGGGAATTTTCTTTGGGTTTTGGCCACCAGCCAACAGAGGTGCCGGAACACGGCGGCTAGCGTTTAAGCCTTTACAAAACGAGATGCCCAAGTCCCCACAAATCACAGGCTTTATAACCAAGCCCCTATATCTGGGGATGAATTTGCTTCTACGTTTTGCCACTTGGTTGAAAAAGACCCTGCGGTAAACCGGTTCACAGCACGTGTATTAAATTGGGATGTGGCCATGTACAAAGACTTGTGTGGCCGTATGTCCATAGCCTAAATTTTCTTAACGTGATTGATTCTCTACCGTGTGGTTTTAGCCATTCAAGTTCTATGTGGGTCATGCATTGAGCTGACTTGCAACCTTGCTATCGTCCTCAACGCCGTTTAGGGCGCTTGGTCTAGGCGTCGTGGTTTTTGTATACGGTGCCGCTTGCATGGGCTAACGTGGACGTGTCTAGGCGTTCTGCTTTTTGTAAACGGTGCCGCTTACATGGGCCAATCTAGACGTGCCGCTATTGCAGTCTTCGCGTTTGATTTTGTTTCCTTTTGTCCATCCTTTTGTCCATCCTTTTGGATGGAGAAAATCAGATCCCGAATTCTATAGATATGTTTTATATTCATTTTTTTGTTTGTTTGTAAAATTATAGTGCAGTTCTAATTTAGATGTGGTAACGAAGCTTTTGAAAATTTCCAAGCATTAGTGAATGGTTGATCTTGCATTGTGTTGATACCAATAATTTTATTATGTAGTATCATTTTACTAGCTCATGTATTGGAGGACCACTATGTCTTGTTTGCCGTTTGTCACTTCCTAATTTTAGTGAGAAGTGATTTGAATTTTTATGTATGCAAAGACTTTCCCTAAATTTTCCTCATAAATTGATTATGGTTCCAAATGGATTGGTGGGTTTAGCCACAGTCACCGAGCAATGGAGTAGAGCAATTTGATAAATTTTTTCTTTGACAGAGTGTAGGTACTCATTTTATGCGTATTTCTGTTCATTTTTTAGTTTTCAGATGTAAAAAAGTTGTTAAAAATCATTTCATTTTAGTGGCACTAGAATGTCCGATTTATAATTTCTATCTTGAAAGATGTGGCACTCATGGTGATAATAAATGTAGCATTTCCAAATTGTTCTTGTCCATATCTTGCTTTCTTGTGACTATAGATTAGAACTACAGACTTAGACACGTGGTGCTCTTATCACACATGAGCCAACAAAAGCTTATACACATGTACCGTATCAACGAGGTGCGGCGTGTCGCCGCGCGGGTATGGCTAGTAATCACTACAATCAAATGGAAAAGCAAAACAGAAAGAAAGGGAGCAGGTGAGAGTGTCGGAAAAGGAACAACGACGGAAGCTCCCTGTAGCCATTCGATCGAAGATCCACGTCGACAACGAGCTCCTGCCGGCGTGAAGTGGCAGGAGAGGTCTTGAGATGTTGGATGAACAAAGATGGACATTACCGGCAAAGCGTGGTTTCTTCAGACCGGTGCCTTGTTAGCTTAATCCAAACAAGTTTAAAGTTTAGATTGCAAAGTGGTCTAGTCATATCTTTGCATGTGGTGATGTTAAGCAAAGCGTCTGGCTAGGAGTAGTAAATAGCCGTGTATCCAAGTAGTAGTACCGAGTCATGTTAGGCTTGTGATCAAGCTTGCCGGTGATTAGATTAGGAGAGTCCGGTTAGGACTTGAGTCAACGTCCGTATTGGGTTAGGAGTTAGGCTCAGGTCGGTTTGCTATACGTGCTATGAGTAGGGTAGCTCCTATATATATATGCACGTATACGCAGCTTCGTAATACCGCAGACAAAATAAGAAAATAGAAATAAAGAAGAAAACAAAGGGCACGATACGGGTCATTGGCTATCAATTTTGTGTGCACGTGCATTTGTGTTATTCTGATGTGATTGATCCCGAGGGCAACTTTCCAACAATATGTCTGACCTATTAAGCTGAATATAAGATCATGCGTCGATTTCTTCAGACAGGTGCCTGACACAGCACCTCGCCGGCCTTGCTCGCGTCGATTTCATGATGTTTTTCCTTGGCGCGAGGGATGGAGATGTGGAGGCTGCGGAGGGTGCTTTCAAGAGCATGTCTGATGCACGCCCCAACCGTCGGTCTCACATTGAAAATTCAGAGATTTGAAGGGCTGTCTAATGGCGATGTTAGACTGCAAGTCTGCAATACTCAGTGATGAAGGTATGGAAATTTGAAGGTCAGTCTAGTGACAGTGTAGACTGGGTTTTGATCCTGTTTCCATACTGCAATACTCAGTGACATGCTTTGTGTTGAACCACATTTGGCTCCAGTATCATGGAACTGCTTCTGATTCAGCATGCATGCAGTAGCCAGAGCTGTCACTATCGCAGATCAGCCTGGACGTACCGAGCGGGCTTTTCGGCCCGCTCGGGACCGGACCGATCGGTCCTGGCTCGCTGGAAAAAATGGCCGGTCCGAGCCGTGTATTTCGGCCCGAAAATCGGCCGGTCCGGTCCGGTCTTAGCCCGGTTAACTCGGTCGGACCGAAAAGTACATGGCCGTTTCTCCGTCAGGCAGCCTTCCGGCGAGGTGAACCAGCGGCTGGATCTAAATCCGGCGTGGGCAACGCTAGACAGTTCACCTAGATGAGGCGGTTCGACCACGGCGGCGAGAAGGTCGTCGATGTGGTCCACGCAGAAGAGACAGTCGTATTTTTCGTGTTAAACCGTGGGAGTCTGCCGTTTCCCTTTCCTTTCATGCAGCGTTGCAGAAACGGAAAGAACAAGAAAGACGGGGTCGATCCGATACGCAAGTCTCTCCTGCCATCCCACGATTCACGGAATTGATCCGGTTTCTCCTTCCACTACGCCCACGACTAAGACTCAACTTCACGTCAGGGCTGATCCACTAATCACGGAAGTCTCGCACCAAAAAGTTTGATGGCCCATGCACGTCTTACCATATTTGCATGCGGCCAAGAAAATGCTAAGGAAACACAATAAAGACTTGTGCCCGATCACTTCACCGCCGGCACGTTGGACGACCACGGCGTGCGCGTTGCAGCTATCGCCGGTGTGCTGTTCGTGGCCGCGACGGCTCGCTCCCGTGGCGGCTTCTGGCATCCATGGTCGCCGCCCAGAAGCTCACGCCCACCACCTCCTTGTTCCAACGCCGCTGCCATGGTCATCGCCACCTCGCCATGGGTGGTCCTCTCGGTCCGGCCCGGGCTTCGGCGCCGCCGGTCCGGTCCGTGCAAACAGGACCGTGAGGCAGGTCGGTCCGGTCCGGCTCGGTCCGCCGGCGGCCGGTCCAATGGGTGGCTCGGTCAAGGACCGGACCGGCCCGGACCGTGTCCAGCCTGAATCGCAGAGCCCGAATCCTTGACTGAACGCACACATTCAAGGAAGAAAACATTACAGCAAAGAAATTCCAGACTTGGCTGTCATCCCATATGAAGAATAAACAAGTAGTATAACAAACAGGCTGGAAACGATTAAGATACATATATGATCAAGCGCATGCATGATTACCAGGACACCGTTGGACGCAACCTATATTTACATAATTACAGGTCATATGTGACTTCGGAACAAGCCATCGACCAGGACGAATGGAAATATCAACGATTAACTGCTCATAGATGTTCTTCGCAAAAAAAGAAAACTGCTCATAGATGCACACGAAATAAAATACAGACAGTACTCCTAGCTTGCCTTGGATTGTTGCGCGTGATTGACCTCTGAAGCTCGATCAAACCATCTTCACGACAGGTCGGTGTGGATTCCCAGCGAGCTCAGCCCTCAGACCATCTTCACGACAGGCCAATTCAGAGTCATTGTAGGAACCCTGGAGCACAACTTCCTTGAGGCTTGAGAGAGATGGTAGACCCAAAACGGTTGCACTGTCGATGTATGCACTCGTACGAAACTACTGTTGATGTACGCAGTAGTACCAAACTTAAGCACCTCAAGCTTCGGGGCTGCTCCTTGTTCAAGCTTGACGGAATTGAGCCTTCTTTTGAGTCCCATGCTCAGCTCCAGCACCACCAGGCTCGGGAACATCCCCTGCTGGAAACTGAGATGGACCTCTTCACCCTCTAGTGACTTCTCCAACAGATACAGGAACGCCAGATTGGATAATTTCCCAAGGACTTGTATGGCATGGCAGCATCGAGCTCTGTTATCCTGGACCTCTGCAGCTTCAGCTTCACCAGATTATTGAGCCCCTGGATCCATTCCGGCAGATTGACCAAGTTGCCATACAGCTTCAGGCTCTGCAATGTTTCTGGAAACGAGAACTTTCCCTCCAAGAAGCCACATAAACCTGGCTCCCCCTCTGACCGTATCAACAATGATTCCAGGCGGCATCTAAGTCCGTTGAGACGACGTCGTGTGAACATTGGTTTGGCAAGAAACCAAAGTTGCCGTTTCTTAATGTTTGGGGCTGCGATGCTTAAGGCTTCAGCCGAAGAAGCTTGAACCCAAAACGGACAAACACATCTTCATAGGATACCCAAAGGTGACAGTTGGGTACACCTTCTATCTCAGATCCGAGGCAAATTGTTTGTCGCTAAGAACGGGTCCTTTCTCGAGAAGGAGTTTCTCTCGAAAGAATTGAGTGGGAGGAAGATAGAACTTGATGAGGTTGTCGAACCTTTACTTCAACCAGAGAGTGATGCAATATAGAAAGATGTTTTCTGTGGAGCCTACGTCTGTTGAATAGGAAGTTAATGATAGTGATCATGAAGCTTCGGATCAAGTTGCTATTGAACCTCGTAGGTCGACAAGGATATGTACTAATCCTGAGTGGTACGGTAATCCTGTCTCAGATATCATGTTGTTGGACAACAATAAACCTACGAGCTATGGAGAAGCGATGGTGGGCCCGTATTCCGACAAATGGTTAGAAGCCATGAAATACGAGATAGGGTCCATGTATCAGAACAAAGTATGGACTTTGGTGGACTTGCCCGATGATCGGCAAGCCATTGAGATAAATGGATCTTTAAGAAGAGGACGGACGTGGGCGGTAATGTTACCGTCTATGAAGCTCGACTTGTGTGAAAGAGTCTTTTCACAAGTTCAAGGAGTTGACTACGATGAGAATTTCTCACCCGTAGCGATGCTTAAGTCCGTTGGAATCATGTTAGCATTAGCTGTATTTTTCGATTATGAAATCTGACAGATGGATGTCAAAAACAAGTTTTCTTACCAGTTTTCGTAAGAAAGAGTTGTATGTGATACAATCAAAGTTTTGTCGATCCTAAGGATGCTAAAAGGTATGCTGGCTCCAGCGATCCTTCTATGGACTAGAGCAAGCATCTCGAAGTCAGAATATATGCTTTGATAGAGTGATCAAAGCTTTTAGGTTTATACAATGTTTGCTAGAAACATGTATTTACAAGAAAGTGAATGGGAGCACTACAACATTTCTGATAAGTATATGTGGATAACATATTGTAGATCCGAAATAATGTAGAATTTCTGGAAAGCATAAACGGTTGTTTGAAGAGTGTTTTTCAAAGGAAGACCTGGATAAAGCTGCTTACAAATTGAGCATCAAGATCTATGGAGATAGATCAAGACGCCTGATGATACTTTCAAAGAACGCACACCTTGACATGTTTTTGAAGGAGTTTAAAATAGATCAGTCAAAGAAGGGGTTCTTACCTGAGTTGTAAGGTGTGAAGTTGAGTAAGACTCAAAGCTTGACCACGACAGAAGAAAGAGGAAGGACGAAGGTCGTCCCCTATGCTCTTGTCATAGGCTCTATACGGTATGCCATGCTGAGTACCGCACCTGATGTGTGCCTTGCCACATGTCTGGCAAGAGGGTACAAAGGTGATCTAGGACTGGATCACCAGATAGCGGTGGAAATTATCCTTAGAGGAATAAGGAAATGTTTTTCGGTTATGGAGATGATAAAGAGTTCGACGTAAAGAGTTACGTCGATGCAAGCTTAACACCCATCCGGATAGCTCTGAGTAGAGATACCGGATACGTATAATGGAGCAACAATTTAGAATAGCTCCAAGTGGAACGTGGTAGCAACATCTATGATATGACATAAAGTTTTGCGAAATACATAGGGATCTGAATATGGCAAGACCCGTTGACTACAACCTCTCTCACAAGCATAACATGATCAAACCCAGAACTCTTTGAGTGTTAATCACATAGTGACGTGAACTAGATCATTGAGTTTAGTAAACTCTTTGGATGATGATCACATGGCGATGTGACCTGTGAGTGTTAATCACATGGCGATGTGAACTAGATTATTGACTCTAGTGCAAGTGGGAGACTGTTGGAAATATGCCCTAGAGGCAATAATAAATTGGTTATTATTATATTTCCTTGTTCATGATAATTGTTTATTATCCATGCTAGAATTGTATTGATAGGAAACTCAGATACATGTGTGGATACATAGATAACACCATGTCCCTAGTAAGCCTCTAGTTGACTAGCTCGTTGATCAATAGATGGTTACGGTTTCCTGACCATGGACATTGGATGTCGTTGATAACGGGATCACAACATTAGGAGAATGATGTGATGGACAAGACCCAATCCTAAGCCTAGCACAAGATCGTGTAGTTCGTATGCTAAAGATTTTCTAATGTCAAGTATCATTTCCTTAGACCATGAGATTGTGCAACTCCCGGATACCGTAGGAGTGCTTTGGGTGTGCCAAACGTCACAACGTAACTGGGTGGCTATAAAGGTATACTACAGGTATCTCCAAAAGTGTCTGTTGGGTTGGCACGAATCGAGACTAGGATTTGTCACTCCATGTAACAGAGAGGTATCTTTGGGCCCACTCGGTAGGACGTCATCATAATGTGCACAATGTGACCAAGGAGTTGATCACGGGATGATGTGTTACGGAATGAGTAAAGAGACTTGCCGGTAACGAGATTGAACAAGGTATCGGGATACCGACGATCGAAACTCGGGCAAGTACAATACCGCTGGACAAAGGGAATTGAATACGGGATTGATTGAATCCTCGACATCATGGTTCATCCGATGAGATCATCGTGGAACATGTGGGAGCCAACATGGGTATCCAGATCCCGCTGTTGGTTATTGGCCGGAGAGTTGTCTCGGTCATGTCTGCATGGTTCCCGAACCCGTAGGGTCTACACACTTAAGGTTCGATGACGCTAGGGTTATTAGGAAGACTTGTATGTGATTATTGAATGTTGTTCGGAGTCCCGGATGAGATCCCGGACATCACGAGGAGTTCCGGAATGGTCCGGAGGTAAAGATTTATATATGAAAAGTTGTTGTTCGGGTTCCGGAAAAAGTTTGGTTTTTTCCGGTATTGTACCGGGAAGCTTCCGGAAGGTTTCAGAGGATTCCGGAGGGGTCCGGAGGTCCGGAAAATGTTCCACCACATCCAATGCAGCAGCATGGGCTGTAGGGGGAACCCTAACCTTAATGGGCCAAGGGCACCAGCCCCCCCAAGGCCCATGCGCATGGGAGAGGGGAAATCCTAAGGGGGAGGGCCTCCACTTGACTTGGGAGGCACTCCTCCCCCCCTTGGCCGCCGCCCCCAACCCTAGATGGGATCTAGGGGGGTCGGCCCCCCTCTCTCCCCACCTATAAATAGTGGAGGGGTGGGAGGGCTGCCACACCCTTGAACCTAGCGCAGCCCCTCCCCTCCAATACCTCTCCTCCTCCGCGTGAGCTTGGCGAAGCCCTGCCGGAGAACTGCCACTCCATCACTGAAGGAAATATGCCCTAGAGGCAATAATAAAGTTATTATTTATTTCCTTATAATCATGATAAATGTTTATTATTCATGCTAGAATTGTATTTACCGGAAACATAATACATGTGTGAATACATAGACAAACAAAGTGTCACTAGTATGCCTCTACTTGACTAGCTCGTTAATCAAAGATGGTTATGTTTCCTAACCATGAACAATGAGTTGTTATTTGATTAACGAGGTCACATCATTAGCAGAATGATCTGATTGACATGACCCATTCCATTAGCTTAGCACCCGATCGTTTAGTATGTTGCTATTGCTTTCTTCATGACTTATACATGTTCCTATGACTATGAGATTATGCAACTCCCGTTTACCGGAGGAACACTTTGGGTACTACCAAACGTCACAACGTAACTGGGTGATTATAAAGGAGTACTACAGGTGTCTCCAATGGTCGATGTTGGGTTGGCGTATTTCGAGATTAGGATTTGTCACTCCGATTGCCGGAGAGGTATCTCTGGGCCCTCTCGGTAATACACATCACATAAGCCTTGCAAGCATTACAACTAATATGTTAGTTGTGAGATGATGTATTACGGAACGAGTAAAGAGACTTGCCGGTAACGAGATTGAACTAGGTATTGGATACCGACGATCGAATCTCGGGCAAGTAACATACCGATGACAAAGGGAACAACGTATGTTGTTATGCGGTCTGACCGATAAAGATCTTCGTAGAATATGTAGGAGCCAATATGGGCATCCAGGTCCCACTATTGGTTATTGACCGGAGACGTGTCTCGGTCATGTCTACATTGTTCTCGAACCCGTAGGGTCCGCACGCTTAAGGTTACGATGACAGTTATATTATGAGTTTACATGTTTTGATGTACCGAAGGAGTTCGGAGTCCCGGATGAGATCGGGGACATGACGAGGAGTCTCGAAATGGTCGAGACGTAAAGATTCATATATTGGACGATATGGTTAGGCCAAGGGGTCAAGCCCATGAGGCTTTAGGTCGGTGCAAAAGGAGTTTTGCGGAGGCCAGGGGGCCAAACGCCGGAGACCCTGGCGTCTGGCCCTGGGCCAGACGCCGAGGCCCATGGCGTCTGGGCCAGACGCCAAGGATTGTGGCGTTTGGTCCTGGAGTCCGAGTGGGACCCTTGCCTTTCGGGCAAAACCGACTTTGAGGAGGCTTTTGCTCCAAGTTTCGACCCCGGGGCTCAACATATAAATAGAGGGGCAGGGCTAGCACCAAAGGACACATAAGTTGATCCACGTGAGAAATTCCTTAGCCGTGTGCGGCGCCCCAGCCACTATATTCCTCGATAATACTGTAGCGGAGTTTAGGCGAAGCCCTGCTGCTGTAGTTCATCAAGATCGTCACCACGCCGTCGTGCTGACGGAACTCTTCCCCGACACTTTGCTGGATCGGAGTCCGGGGATCGTCATCGAGCTGAACGTGTGCTCGAACTCGGAGGTGCCGTAGTTTCGGTGCTTGATCGGTTGGATCGAGAAGACATACGACTACTTCCTCTACGTCGTGTCACCGCTTCCGCAGTCGGTCTGCGTTGGGTACGTAGACAACACTCTTCCCTCGTTGCTATGCATCACATGATCCTGTGTGTGCGTAGGAAATTATTTGAAATTACTACGTAACCCAACAGTGGCATCCGAGCCTAGGTTATTTATGTTGATGTTATATGCACGAGTAGAACACAAGTGAGTTGTGGACGATACAAGTCATACTGCCTACCAGCATGTCATACTTTGGTTCGGCGGTATTGTTGGACGAGACGACCCGGACCAACCTTACGCGTACGCTTACGCGAGACCGGTTCCCTCGACGTGCTTTGCACAGAGATGGCTTGCGGGCGACTGTCTCTCCAACTTTAGTTGAACCAAGTATGGCTACGCCCGGTCCTTGCGAAGGTTAAAACGGAGTCTATTTGACAAACTATCGTTGTGGTTTTGATGCGTAGGTGAGATTGGTTCTTACTTAAGCCCGTAGCAGCCACGTAAAACATGCAACAACAAAGTAGAGGATGTCTAACTTGTTTTTGCAGGGCATGTTGTGATGTGATATGGTCAAAGCATGATGCTGAATTTTATTGTATGAGATGATCATGTTTTGTAACCGAGTTATCGGCAACTGGCAGGAGCCATATGGTTGTCGCTTTATTGTATGCAATGCAATCGCGATGTAATGCTTTACTTTATTACTAAACGGTAGTGATAGTCGTGGAAGCATAAGATTGGCGAGACGACAACGATGCTACAATGGAGATCAAGGTGTCGCGCCGGTGACGATGGTGATCATGACGGTGCTTCGGAGATGGAGATCACAAAGCACAAGATGATGATGACCATATCATATCACTTATATTGATTGCATGTGATGTTTATCTTTTTATGCATCTTATCTTGCTTTGATTGACGGTAGCATTATAAGATGATCTCTCACTAAATTATCAAGAAGTGTTCTCCCTGAGTATGCACCGTTGCCAAAGTTCGTCGTGCCCAGACACCACGTGATGATCGGGTGTGATAAGCTCTACGTCCATCTACAATGGGTGCAAGCCAGTTTTGCACACGCGGAATACTCAGGTTAAACTTGACGAGCCTAGCATATGCAGATATGGCCTCGGAACACGGAGACCGAAAGGTCGAGCATGAATCATATAGTAGATATGATCAACATAATGATGTTCACCATTGAAAACTACTCCATCTCACGTGATGATCGGTCATGGTTTAGTTGATTTGGATCACGTAATCACTTAGAGGATTAGAGGGATGTCTATCTAAGTGGGAGTTCTTAAATAATATGATTAAATTGAACTTAAATTTATCATGAACTTAGTACCTGATAGTATCTTGCTTGTTTATGTTGATTGTAGATAGATGACTCGTGCTGTTGTTCCGTTGAATTTTAATGCGTTCCTTGAGAAAGCAAAGTTGAAAGATGATGGTAGCAATTACACGGACTGGGTCCGTAACTTGAGGATTATCCTCATTGCTGCACAGAAAAATTACGTCCTGGAAGCACCGCTGGGTGCCAGGCCTGCTGCTGGAGCAACACCAGATGTTATGAACGTCTGGCAGAGCAAAGCTGATGACTACTCGATAGTTCAGTGTGCCATGCTTTACGGCTTAGAATCGGGACTTCAACGACGTTTTGAACGTCATGGAGCATATGAGATGTTCCAGGAGTTGAAGTTAATATTTCAAGCAAATGCCCGAATTGAGAGATATGAAGTCTCCAATAAGTTCTATAGCTGCAAGATGGAGGAGAACAGTTCTGTCAGTGAGCATATACTCAAAATGTCTGGGTATAATAATCACTTGATTCAATTGGGAGTTAATCTTCGGGATGATTGCGTTATTGACAGAATTCTCCAATCACTACCACCAAGCTATAAGAGCTTCGTGATGAACTATAATATGCAAGGGATGAACAAGACTATTCCCGAGCTCTTCGCAATGCTGAAAGCTGCGGAGGTAGAAATCAAGAAGGAGCATCAAGTGTTGATGGTTAACAAGACCACTAGTTTCAAGAAAAAGGGCAAAGGAAAGAAAAAGGGGAACTTCAAGAAGAACGGCAAGCAAGTTGCTGCTCAAGAGAAGAAACCCAAGTCTGGACCTAAGCCTGAAACAGAGTGCTTCTACTGCAAGCAGACTCGGAGGTGTCGTAGTTTCGGTGCTCGAACTCGGAGGTGCCGTAGTTTCGGTGCTTGATCGGTTGGATCGAGAAGACATACGACTACTTCCTCTACGTCGTGTCACCGCTTCCGCAGTCGGTCTGCGTTGGGTACGTAGACAATACTCTTCCCTCGTTGCTATGCATCACATGATCCTGTGTGTGCGTAGGAAATTTTTTGAAATTACTACGAAACCCAACAATCACCACCACGCCGTCGTGCTGCTGTTGGACTCTCTTCCTCAACCTCTCCCTCCTCCTTGCTGGATCAAGGCGTGGGAGACGTCTCCGTTCCGTACGTGTGTTGAACGCGGAGGTGCCGTCCGTTCGGCGCTAGGATCATCGGTGATTTGGATCACGACGAGTACGACTCCATCAAACCCGTTCTTGCAACGCTTCTGCTTAGCGATCTACAAGGGTATGTAGATGCACTCTCCTTCCCCTCGTTGCTAGATTACTCTATATATTGATCTTGGTGATGCGTAGAAAATTTTAAATTTCTGCTACGATCCCCAACATATACATCATACGAGGAAGTGGACGTCCAGCGTCCAGTGAACGACGGGTTCTGGGCCTCTTCTTCTCCGGCATCGTCGTCCATACCGTCGATGTATTCGGAGTCATAATCAAGTTCGTCGGTCAAATCCTCGACCGTGGCTATGAAGTGGGTGGCCGGTGGAAAGCAAAATTCTCCACCGTCAGCCCCTATTTCAAGCCGATATAGTTCGGCTGTGAGTCCTCCGCCAAGGATAGGTTTTTTAATGAGTTTAGCGCATCGCCCAAAGGCAAGTGCTGGAAGATGTCCGCGGCGCTGAATTCGAAGATCGACAAACGATCGAGCTCGGCGTCCGCGGGCTCATGTGGTTTGGAACTTACGACCGGAGACGAGTCCGGAGTTCCACTGACAAAAACGTCGTGAGAGGTTAAGTCTATGTTTGGCTCCAACGCCATGGAATCTGTGGCCTCCGCCCGTCCTTGGATGGCGCAGCTTGCTCCGGATCTAGGGCCAGAGCGGTTACAGGAGCAATCTCCTCGATGCGGCCAGATGACAGATTTAGGTCATGATCATCAGGGTGACAGGGAGAGCGGCTACCACGGTCTCAAATCCGGCGAAGATCAAGTCTCCACGGATGTCCGCAGCGTAGTTGAAGCTCCCAAATCTGACCTGATGGCTAGGGGCGTAGTTTTCGATCTGCTCTAGATGGCCAGACGAGTTGGCCCGCAGTGCGAAGCTGCCGAACATGAAGATCTGTCCGGGGAGGAAAGTTCCTCCTTGGACAACGTCATTATTGACGATCGAATGGGCCATCGAACCTTTTGGCGAAGGCACAGTGGAACTCTCAATGAAAGCACCAATGTCGGTGTCAAAACCGACAGATCTCTGGTAGGGAGTCCCGAACTGTGCGTCTAAGGTCGATTGTAATAGGAGACAAGGGACACGATGTTTACCCAGGTTCGGGCCCTCTCTATGGAGGTAATACCCTACGTCCTGCTTGATTGATATTGATGAATATGAGTGTTACAAGAGTTGATCTACCTCGAGATCGTAATGGCTAAACCCTAGAGGTCTAGCTTGTATGGCTATGATAATGAATCTCTCTATCCGGACTAAGTCCTCCGGTTTATATAGACACCGAAACGATCTAGGGTTACACAAGGTCGGTTACAAAGAAAGGAATCTACATATCCGGTCGCCAAGCTTGCCTTCCACGCCAAGGAGAGTCCCATCTGGACACGGATACAGTCTTCGGTCTTCGTATCTTCATAACCCATCAGTCCGGCCCATGGCTAACAGGCCGGACGCCCGAGGACCCCTTAGTCCAGGACTCCCTCAAGGGATCCGCCGCCGCTGCCGAGAATGCAAGATCCACCGACGTCGGAGAAGAAGTGGGGTGGGGGGTGGCAGGGCACGGTCAGCTGTTTTGAGAACCAATTAAGTTGGACCCACATGTCCTAACATAAACGGGCTTGGTTGACGACCAATTTAACCCCATTTAATACCCCATGTGGCCTTGGGCTATTTACACGCTAAAATGTGTCGCACCAGAGCCATTCATTCAAACTACATTGCACTCCTTCCAATTCACATAAAAAACGTCGCACAAAAGCTATTGGCCCATTTGTCCCTGAGTACTACTACCACATACAGCAGGGCGTTTAGAGCTTTTAATCATGCATTATTATTCTACCATCAAGGAAATGCTAATTACCAACGGATTCCACTGCATCCACTTCGGTGGATAGCAACTTCTCAACTGGCATTGCAGTACGTACAGTGTTAAATCAGTTAATACTACAGAATTGACATGATCCTCCCAGATAATAAACACTAAAACAGTGACAAATACTACATGCTGGAGCGATTAGGATACTGTTAGCATACTATATTTGTACGCTGTAGTTGTTGTTGGAAATATGCCCTAGAGGCAATAATAAATTGATTATTATTATATTTCCTTGTTCATGATAATCGTTTATTATCCATGCTAGAATTGTATTGATAGGAAACTCAGATACATGTGTGGATACATAGACAACACCATGTCCCTAGTAAGCCTCTAGTTGACTAGCTCGTTGATCAATAGATGGTTACGGTTTCCTGACCATGGACATTGGATGTCGTTGATAACGGGATCACATCATTAGGAGAATGATGTGATGGACAAGACCCAATCCTAAGCATAGCACTAGATCGTGTAGTTCGTATGCTAAAGCTTTTCTAATGTCAAGTATCATTTCCTTAGACCATGAGATTTTGCAACTCCCGGATACCGTAGGAGTGCTTTGGGTGTGCCAAACGTCACAACGTAACTGGGTGGCTATAAAGGTACATTACGGGTATCTCCAAAAGTGTCTGTTGGGTTGGCACGAATCGAGACTGGGATTTGTCACTCCGTGTGACGGAGAGGTATCTCTGGGCCCACTCGGTAGGACATCATCATAATGTGCACAATGTGATCAAGGAGTTGATCACGGGATGATGTGTTACGGAACGAGTAAAGAGACTTGCCGGTAACAAGATTGAACAAGGTATCGGGATACCGACGATCGAATCTCGGGCAAGTATCGTACCGATAGACAAAGGGAATTGTATACGGGATTGATTAAGTCCTTGACATCGTGGTTCATCCGATGGGAGCCAACATGGGTATCCAGATCCCGCTGTTGGTTATTGACCGGAGAACGTCTCGGTCATGTCTGCGTGTCTCCCGAACCCGTAGGGTCTAACACTTAAGGTTCGATGACGCTAGGGTTATAAAGGAAGTTTGTATGTGGTAACCTAATGTTCTTCGGAGTCCCGGATGAGATCCCGGACGTCACGAGGAGTTCCAGAATGGTCCGGAGGTAAAGATTTATATATGGGAAGTCCTGTTTTGGTCACCGGAAAAGTTTCGGGGTTTATCGGTAACGTACCGGGACCACCGGGAGGGTCCCGGGGGTCCACGAAGTGGGGCCACCAGCCCCGGGGGGGGGCACATGGGTTGTAGGGAGTGCTCCTTGGCCTACATGGGCCAAGGGCACCAGCCCCACTAAGGCCCATGCGCCTAGAAGAGGAGAGGGGGCAAACCCTAAGGGCAGATGGGCCCTAAGGCCCATACACCCTGCGCCTCCCTCTCCTCCCCCCTCTTGGCCGCCACCCCTTGGCCATCTAGGGCTGCCGCCCCCCCTAGGGGTGGGAACCCCAGAGGGGGCGCAGCCCCTCCCCTTCCCTATATATATTGAGGCATTGGGCTGCCCATAAGACATGTGATTCGATCTCTGCCTGATGGTGAAGCCCTCCCTCTCTTTATCCTCATATCCCGTGGTGCTTGGCGAAGCCCTGCAGGATTGCCACGCTCCTCCATCACCACCACGCCGTTGTGCTGCTGCTGGATGGAGTCTTCCTCAACCTCTCCCTCTCTCCTTGCTGGATCAAGGCGTGGGAGACGTCACCGGGCTGTACGTGTGTTGAACGTGGAGGTGCCGTGCGTTCGGCACTTGGTCATCGGTGATTTGAATCACGACGAGTATGACTCCATCAACCCCGTTCACTTGAACGCTTCCGCTTAGCGATCTACAAGGGTATGTAGATGCACTCTCCTTCCCCTCGTTGCTGGTCTCTCCATAGATAGATCTTGGTGACACGTAGAAAATTTTTGAATTTCTGCTACGTTCCCCAACAGTGGCATCATGAGCCAGGTCTATTGCGTAGATTCTATGCACGAGTAGAACACAAAGTAGTTGTGGGCGTTCATTTTGTTCAATATGCTTGCCGTTACTAGTCTTATCTTGATTCAGCGGCATCGTGGGATGAAGCGGCCCGGACCGACCTTACACGTACTCTTACGTGAGACTGGTTCCACCGACTGACATGCACTAGCTGCATAAGGTGGCTAGCGGGTGTCTGTCTCTCCCACTTTAGTCGGATCGGATTCGATGAAAAGGGTCCTTATGAAGGGTAAATAGCAATTGGCATATCACGTTGTGGTTTTTGCGTAGGTAAGAAACGTTCTTGCTAGATACCCATAGCAGCCACGTAAAACATGCAAACAACAATTAGAGGACGTCTAACTTGTTTTTGCAGGGTATGCTATGTGATGTGATATGGCCAAAGGATGTGATGAATGATATATGTGATGTATGAGATTGATCATGTTCTTGTAATAGGAATCACGACTTGCATGTCGATGAGTATGACAACCAGCAGGAGCCATAGGAGTTGTCTTAATTTATTTATGATCTGCGTGTCAACATAAACGTCATGTAATTACTTTACTTTATTGCTAACCGTTAGCTGTAGTAGTAGAAGTAATAGATGACGAGACAACTTCAAGAAGACACGATGATGGAGATCATGATGATGGAGATCATGGTGTCATGCCGGTGACGATGATGATCATGGAGCCCCAAAGATGGAGATCAAAAGGAGCAAAGTGATGATGGCCATATCATGTCACTATTTGATTGCATGTGATGTTTATCATGTTTATACATCTTATTTGCTTAGAACGACGGTAGTAAATAAGATGATCCCTCATTAAAATTTCAAGAAAGTGTTCCCCCTAACTGTGCACCATTGCTAAAGTTCGTCGTTTTGAAGCACCACGTGATGATCGGGTGTGATAGATTCTTACGTTCACATACAACGGGTGTAAGCCAGATTTACACACGCGAAACACTTAGGTTGACTTGACGAGCCTAGCATGTACAGACATGGCCTCGGAACACAAGAGACCGAAAGGTCGAGCATGAGTCGTATGGTAGATACGATCAACATGAAGATGTTCACCGATGTTGACTAGTCCGTCTCACGTGATGATCGGACACGGCCTAGTTGACTCGGATCATGTAATCACTTAGATGACTAGAGGGATGTCTATCTGAGTGGGAGTTCATAAGATGAACTTAATTATCCTGAACATAGTCAAAAGGATTTTGCAAATTATGTCGTAGCTCGCGCTTTAGTTCTACTGTTTAGATATGTTCCTAGAGAAAAATTAGTTGAAAGTTGAAAGTAGCAATTATGCGGACTAGGTCCGTAAACTGAGGATTGTCCTCATTGCTTCTTAGAAGGCTTGTGTCCTTAATGCACCGCTCAGTGTGCTGAACCTCGAACGTTGTCTGTGGATGTTGTGAACATCTGACATACACATTTTGATAACTACGTGATAGTTCAGTTAAACGGTTTAGAGTTGACGCACCGAAGACGTTTTTGAAACATCGCGAAACATATGAGATGTTTTGAGGGCTGAAATTGGGATTTCAGGCTCGTGCCCACGTCAAGAGGTATAAGACCTCCGACGATTTTCTTAGCCTGCAAACTAAGGGAGAAAAGCTCAATTGTTGAGCTTGTGCTCAGATTGTCTGAGTACAACAATCATTTGAATCGAGTGGGAGTTGATCTTCCAGATAAGATAGTGATGTTTCTCCGAAGTCATTACCACCAAGCTGCTAGAGCTTCGTGATGAACTATAATACATCAGGGACATATATGATGATCCTTGAGATATTCGCGATGTTTGACACCACAAAAGTAGAAATCAAGAAGGAGCATCAATTGTTGATGGTTGGCGAAACCACTAGTTTCAAGAAGGGCAAGGGCAAGAAGGGATACTTCATAAAACGGCAATTCAGCTGCTGCTCTAGTGAAGAAACCCAAGGTTGAACCCAAACCCGAGACTAAGTGCTTCTGTAATAAGGGGAACAGCCACTTGAGCAGAATTACCCTAGATACTTGGTAGATGAGAAGGCTGGCAAGGTCGATAGAAGTATATTGGATATACATTGTGTTGATGTGTACTTTTCTAGTACTCCTAGTAGCACCAGGGTATTAGATACCGGTTCGGTTGCTAAGTGTTAGTAACTCGAAATAAAAGCTACGGAATAAACGGAGACTAGCTAAAGGTGAGCTGACGATATGTGTTGAAAGTGTTTCCAATGTTGATATGATCAAGCATCGCACGCTCCCTCTACCATCGAGATTGGTGTTAAACCTAAATAATTGTTATTTGGTGTTTGCGTTGAGCATAGACATGATTGGATTATGACTATCGCAATACGGTTATTCATTTAAGGAGAATAATTGTTACTCTGTTTATTTGAATAATACCTTCAATGGTCTTGCACCTAAAATGAATGGTTTATTGAATCTCGATCGTAGTGATACACATGTTCATGCCAAAAGATATAAGATAGTAATGATAGTACCACCTACTTGTGGCACTGCCACGTAAGTCATATCGGTATAAAACGCATGAAGAAGCTCCATGTTGATGGATCTTTGGGCTCACTCATTTTTGAAAAGTTTGAGACATGCGAACCATGTCTATTGGTGTATATGCATGAAGAAACTCCATGCAAATGGAGTGTTTGGACTCACTTGATTTTGAATCACTTGAGACATGCAAATCATACCACATGGGCAAGATGACTAAAAGCCTCGGTTTCAGTAAAATGGAACTAGAAAGCAACTTGTTGGAAGTAATACATTTTGATGTGTGCAGTCCAATGAGTGCTGAGGCGTGTAGTGGATATCGTTATGTTCTTACTTCACAGATGATTTGAGTAGATGTTGAGTATATTTACTTGATGAATCACGAGTCTGAATTATTGAAAGGTTCAAGTAATTTCAGGGTGAAGTTGAAAGATCGACGTGACAAGAGGATAAAAGATCTATGATATGATCATAGAGATGAATATCTGAATTACGAATTTGGCACAGAATTAAGACATTGTGGAAATTGTTTCACAACTAATACAGCCTGGAACACCATAGTGTGATGGTGTGTCCGAACATCATAACTGCACCCTATTGGATATGATGCATACCATGATGTCTCTTATCGAATTACCACAATAGTTTATGGGTTAGGCATTAGAGACAACCACATTCACTTTAATAGGGCACCACGTAATTCCGATGAGATGACGCCGTATGAACTATGGTTTAGAGAAACCTAAGCAGTCATTTCTTAAAAGTTTGGGGCTGCGACGCTTATGTGAAAAAGTTTCAGGCTGATAAGCTCGAACCCAAAGCGAATAAATGCATCTTCATAGGACACCCAAAACAGTTGGGTATACCTCCTGTCTCAGATCCGAAAGCAGTAAGGGATTGTTTCTTGAATCAGGTCGTTTCTCGAGGAAAAGTTTCTCTCGAAAGAATTGAGTGGGAGGATGGTGGAGACTTGATGAGGTTATTGAACTGTCTCTTCAACTAGTGTGTGACAGGGCATAGGAAGTTGTTCCTGTGGCACCTATACCAATTGAAGTGGAAGCTTATGTTAGTGATCATGAAACTTCAGATCAAGTCACTACCAAACCTCGTGGGATGACAAGGATGCGTACTACTTCAGAGTGGTACGTAATCCTGTCTTGGAAGTCATGTTGCTAGACAACAATGAACCTACGAGCTATGGAGAAGCGATGGTGGGCCCGGATTCCGATAAATGGCTCGAGGCCATGAAATCCAAGAGAGGATCCATATATGAAAACAAAGTGTAGATTTTGGAAGAACTACTTGATGGTCGTAAGGCTATTAGGTGCATATGGATTTTAAAAGGAAGACGGACAATGATGGTAAGTATCACCATTAAGAAAGCTCGACTTGTCGTTGAGATGTTTTTCGACAAGTTCAAGGAGTAGACTACGGTGAGATTTTCTCACTCGTGGTGATGCTAAGAGTCTGTTGGAATTATATTAGCAATTACTGCATTATTTATGAAATCTTGCAGACAGGATGTCAAAACATTGTTTCCTCGATGATTTTTGAGGAAAGGTTGTATGTGATACAACCGGAAGGTTTTGTCAATCCTGAAAGATGCTAACAAGTATGCAAAGCTCCAGCAATCCTTCTAAGGACTGGAGTAAGTATCTCGGAGTTGGAATGTATGCTTTGATCAAAGATTTGGGTGTATACAAAGTTTATGAGAAACTTGTATTTCCAAAGAAGTGAGTGGGAGCACTATAGAATTTTTGATGAGTATATGTTGTTGACATATTGTCGATCAGAATGACGTAGAATTTCTGGAAAGCATATAGGGTTATTTGAAAAGTTTTTTTTTCAATGGAAAGCCTGGATTAAGCTACTTGAACATTGAGCATCAAGATCTACAAGGATAGATCAAAACGCTTAATGGTACTTTCAAATGAGCACATACCTTGACATGATCTTGAAGGTGTTCAAGATGGATCAGTCAAAGAAGGAGTTCTTGCCTGAGTTGTAAGGTATGAAGTTAAGACTTAAAGCTCGACCACGGCAGAATAAAGAGAAAGGACGAAGGTCGTCCCCTATGCTTAAGACATAGGCTCTACAGTATGCTATGATGTGTACCGCACCTGAAGTGTGCCTTGCCATGAGTCAGTCAAGGGGTACAAGAGTGATCCAAGAATGGATCACAGGATAGCGGTCAAAGTTATCCTTAGTAACTAGTGGACTAAGGAATTTTCTCGATTATGGAGGTGGTAAAAGAGTTCGTCGTAAAGGGTTACGCCGATGCAAACTTTGACACTAATCCAGATTATTCTGAGTAGTAAACTAGATTCGTATAGTAGAACAGTTATTTGGAATAGCTCCAAATAGAGCGTGGTAGCTGCATCTAGGAGATGACATAGAGATTTGTAAAGCACACACGGATCTGAAAGGTTCAGACCCGTTGACTATAACCTCTCTCACAAGCATAACATGATCAAACCCAGAACTCATCGAGTGTTAATCACATGGTAAATGTGAACTAGATTATTGACTCTAGTAAACTCTTTGGGTGTTAGTCACATGGGGATGTGACGTTGAGTGTTAACCACATATCGATGTGAACTAGATTATTGACTCTAGTGCAAGTGGGAGACTGTTGGAAATATGCCCTAGAGGAAATAATAAATTGATTATTATTATATTTCCTTGTTCATGATAATCATTTATTATCCATGCTAGAATTGTATTGATAGGAAACTCAGATACATGTGTGGATACATAGACAACACCATGTCCCTAGTAAGCCTCTAGTTGACTAGCTCGTTGATCAATAGATGGTTACGGTTTCCTGACCATGGACATTGGATGTCGTTGATAACGGGATCACATCATTAGGAGAATGATGTGATGGACAAGACCCAATCCTAAGCATAGCACTAGATCGTGTAGTTCGTATGCTAAAGCTTTTCTAATGTCAAGTATCATTTCCTTAGACCATGAGATTTTGCATCTCCCGGATACCGTAGGGGTGCTTTGGGTGTGCCAAACGTCACAACGTAACTGGGTGGCTATAAAGGTACATTACGGGTATCTCCGAAAGTGTCTGTTGGGTTGGCACGAATCGAGACTGGGATTTGTCACTCCGTGTGACGGAGAGGTATCTCTGGGCCCACTCGGTAGGACATCATCATAATGTGCACAATGTGATCAAGGAGTTGATCACGGGATGATGTGTTACGGAATGAGTAAAGAGACTTGCCAGTAACGAGATTGAACAAGGTATCGGGATACCGACGATCGAGTCTCGGGCAAGTATCGTACCGATAGACAAAGGGAATTGTATACGGGATTGATTAAGTCCTTGACATCGTGGTTCATCCGATGAGATCATCGTGGAACATGTGGGAGCCAACATGGGTATCCAGATCCCGTTGTTGGTTATTGACCGGAGAACGTCTCGGTCATGTCTGCGTGTCTCCCGAACCCGTAGGGTCTACACACTTAAGGTTCGATGACGCTAGGGTTATAAAGGAAGTTTGTATGTGGTAACCGAATGTTGTTCGGAGTCCCGGATGAGATCCCGGACGTCATGAGGAGTTCCGGAATGGTCCGGAGGTAAAGATTTATATATGGGAAGTCCTGTTTTGGTCACCGGAAAAGTTTCGGGGTTTATGAGTAACGTACCGGGACCACCGGGAGGATCCCGGGGGTCCACCAAGTGGGGCCACCAGCCCCAGGGGGCCACATGGGCTGTAGGGAGTGCTCCTTGGCCTACATGGGCCAAGGGCACCAGCCCCACTAAGGCCCATGCGCCTAGAAGAGGAGAGGGGGCAAACCCTAAGGGCAGATGGGCCCTAAGGCCCATACACCCTGCGCCTCCCTCTCCTCCCCCCTCTTGACGCCACCCCTTGGCCATCTAGGGCTGCCGCCCCCCCTAGGGGTGGGAACCCTAGAGGGGGCGCAGCCCCTCCCCTTCCCTATATATATTGAGGCATTGGGCTGCCCATAAGACATGTGATTCGATCTCTGCCTGATGGTGAAGCCCTCCCTCTCTTTCTCCTCATATCCCGTGGTGCTTGGCGAAGCCCTGCAGGATTGCCACGCTCCTCCATCACCACCACGCCGTTGTGCTGCTGCTGGATGGAGTCTTCCTCAACCTCTCCCTCTCTCCTTGCTGGATCAAGGCGTGGGAGACGTCACCGGGTTGTACGTGTGATGAACGCAGAGGTGCCGTGCGTTCGGCACTTGGTCATCGGTGATTTGAATCACGACGAGTACGACTCCATCAACCCCGTTCACTTGAACGCTCCCACTTAGCGATCTACAAGGGTATGTGGATGCACTCTCCTTCCCCTCGTTGCTGGTCTCTCCATAGATAAATCTTGGTGACACGTAGGAAAATTTTGAATTTCTGCTACGTTACCCAACAGTTGTACCGTAGACAGGTGTGCGTGTGTGCAGTTTTTCCTGTAAGCACACTCGCCCACCTCCTCTGATCGTGGTCACCCCACGACCCCGTTCGTGGCTGCGTGCCCCCTGTTGTAAACTATATCTATGCCCAAGTGCAATAGAATCGATGCGTTCGATCTCTTCTTCTGAAACATGGTATCAGATACTGAGGAAACCAACCCTTCGCTCCTGACCTCCCTCCCCCTTCCGCTGCCATGGACGGCAACCCCGTCCCCTCTCCCACCTCCTCCGACGACGGCGATCGCACAACCACTGGCCTCCTCCAGAACGCCCTCCTCCAGCCGCTCCGCGCCTTCCCCGCGTCTGTCCTCCAGACCATCGACATCCGCCATCATGTCCCCATCGTCCTCGATCTTCATGCCGGCAACTATGCGCAGTGGCGGCGCTTCTTCCACACCATCGTCGGCATGTTCGGCGTCCGCGATCATCTCATCGCCCCTGCTGCCCCGGCTCACCGTGACCCCGAGTGGGTGATGATCGATCACTGCATCGTTCACTGGCTTTACGCCACCATCTCGCCGGGGCTGCTCGACGCGGTCATGCAGCCTGAGGACACCACCGCCGTTCTTTGGGCGGCCATCGAGGCGATCTTCCACGACAACCAGCTGTCTCGCGCCGTGTACGTTGACGTCGAGTACCACGCGCTCGTCTAGGGCGATCTCACGATCATGCAGTACTGCACTCGCCTGAAGGCGTTTGCCGATCAGCTTCGGGACCTCGGCCAGCCCGTCTCCGAGACCCAGCAGCTCTTCAACATGATCCGTGGCCTCGGCCGCCAGTACCACGGTGCCATTCCGCACCTCACCTCGCGCGTGCCCCTGCCCTCCTTCCTGCAGGCTCCTTCCTTCCTGCTGCTAGAGAAACACCACGCGGAGCAGACGGCTCGTCTCCAACACGCGCACGCAATGGTGGCCGGGCGCGCTCTAGCGCCACCCACTGCGCCTGCATCGACTCCTGCGGCTTCCCCAACCACCCCGCCCCCTGACTCGGGGCGTGGCCGTGGCTGTGGCCGGTGTCGTGGTGATGGCACTCCGGGCGCGTCTTCTGCATCCGCCCCTCCACCCGCTCGTCCGCCTGCCCTCCCACGTCAGGCGCTCGGTGCCAACTCCTGGACCGACCTCGTGCAAGCTTGGCCCATGGCCTAGCGCACGCCCGGCGCCAGCGTCCTCGGCCCTTGCCCCGGCATGCCTCATCAGCAGGCCTACTTCGCCGCCCCAAGCGCGCCCCCGGCGTCGTCTGGCTACGGCATCTACGGCCCGCCCCCCGGTTTCCACTAAGGCGACCCCGGAGCCAGCTCTAGCACCGCGCCCCCGCCTCCACAACCCTGGGACATGGGGACTCTGCGCAAGGCTCTGCAGGCTGCGTCCACCTCCTCCCCCACCACCGGAAACACGTCGGACTGGTACCTCGACTCTGGCGCGGCGTCCCACATGACAACAATCCTGGTAACCTCCATTCTTTTGTCCCACACTCCTCTCTCACCCAGATCGTGGTCGGAAACGGCGATCACTTGCCGATCACGAAAACCGGCCATGGTTCTCTGATCGCCACCAACTCCTCTCTAGTTCTTCGCAATGTTCTAGTTTCGCCATCTCTCCTGACCAACCTTCTCTCCGTTCGTCAACTAACTCATGACAATCCTGTCTCCGTCGAATTTGACAAATTTGGCTTTTCTGTCAAGGATATCCGCACCCGTCAGGTGATCCTGCGTTGTGACTCGACCGGCGATCTGTACCGTGTGACGCCCTGCCGCGCGCTCCCTCCCTCGCGTCCGTTCGCCAGCGTGGAGCTATGGCACCAGCGTCTTGGCCACCCTGGGGATGATGCTCTTCGCCGCGTGCTGCCTCAGCTCTCCTTCAGTTGTGCGCCCTCGGCTGTCCACACATGCCACGCCTGTCGGCTGGGCAAGCACGCTCGTCTGCCATTCGCCACTTCACATAGTCATAGCTATTTCCCCTTTCAATTGTTGCATTTAGATGTTTGGACATCTCCTGTGGCTAGTGTGTCTGGTTTTCTGTACTATCTGGTTGTACTGGACAATTGCACTCATTATGTTTGGACCTTTCCCTTGCGTCACAAGTCTGATGTTCTTTCTGTTCTTACTGAATTCTACGCCTACGTTCAGACCAAGTTTGAGCGCCCCATCCTCGCCTTTCAGACAAACAATGGCAAGGAGTTTGACAGCGCTGCTGTTCGCTCGCTCCTCTCCACCCACGGCACCACTTTCCGCCTTTCCTGTCCATACACGAGCCAACAAAATGGCAAGGCCGACCGGGTGATGCGCACTCTCAATGACAGTGTACGCTCTCTGCTCTTCCATGCCTCCCTCCCCGCACGATTTTGGGTTGAAGCTCTCGTCACCGCCACCCTTCTCCTCAACTACAAAACGTGCACCACCTCCTCGCCGCGATCACCACACGAGCTGCTCCTGGGCGCTCCCCCGGACTATTCCATTCTCCGGGTGTTTGGTTGCCTTTGCTACCCCAACACCTCATCCACCGCACGACACAAGCTCGATCACCGGTCTGTCGCTTGCGTGTTCTTGGGTTATCCCCTTGACCACCGTGGTTATCGTTGCTACGATCCCGCCACTCGTCGCGTACTTACTTCCCGACATGTACGCTTTGACGAAACCTCGTTTCCCTTCGCCACAGCGCCACCGCCTGCCCCTAGCGCTCTGCCGCCCCCGCGTCTCGTTCCCGTGCCCCTCCAGCGGCAGCTTACGCCTGTCTCGCCGGCGCCTGTTGAACCTTGCAGCTCCAGCGGCAGCACACGCGCGCTTTCTGGGACTTCAAACTCCACCGCTGGATCCCCATCCAGCAGCCCCAGCGCCTCATCCTCTGGCGCGCACCCGCGCCTTTCAAGTGACGCCGTTGGATCTACCTCAACACCATCCAGCGGCTCCAGCCCTCCGTCGAGTGGCGCGCGCCTGCTTCCTTCAAGTGCCGCCGTCGGATCTGCATCGCGCGGCCCTGATTCAAACTCAGGCGTGCCCGCGCTGCCCCCTTCTTCCACCACAGAGGCAGCGCCTTGGATCATCACCCGTGCTCGCGCTGGCGTATTCCGCCCCAGCACACGGTACCGCGACGACTACATCTACAACGCCGCTGTCGCTCCCTCGTCGGACATCTCGCCGATCCCGCGATCTGTTCGCGATGCGCTTCGTGATCCGAACTGGGTCGCTGCCATGAAGGAAGAATTCGCTGCACTCATCGGCAACCATGCCTGGGAGCTCGTTCCTCGTCCCCCCTCCCCCCCCGTGCCAATGTGATCACCGGCAAATGGATTTTCAAGCACAAGACACGCGTTGATGGCTCCCTGGAACGCTACAAGGCGCGCTGGGTCGTCTGCGGTTTTCGCCAACGCGCCGGCGTCGACTACGGCGAGACTTTCTCCCCCGTCGTCAAGCTCGCCACCATCCGCACCGTGCTCACCCTCGCTGCCTCGCGTGACTGGCCGGTGCGCCAGCTCGACGTTAGCAACGCCTTCCTGCACGGTAACCTGCAGGAGGAGGTATTCTGCCTGCAGCCAGCCGGCTTCGTCGACTCCACCAAGCCTGAGCATGTCTGCAGACTCGTCAAGTCCCTCTACGGCCTCAAACAGGCGCCGCACGCATGGTTCCAGCGCTTCGCCACCTTCCTCTCCACGCTCGTCTTCGTCGCCACGCGCTCGGACATCTCACTCTTCCTCCTCCACGCTGGCGCTGATGCCGCCTACTTGCTTCTCTACGTGGACGACATCGTCCTCACAGCGAGCTCAGCCGCCTTTCTCCAGCGCATCATCGCCCGCCTCACTGCCGAGTTCTCCATGAAGGATTTGGGCGAGCTCCACTACTTCCTGGGCATCCGGGTGACCCGCGACGCCTCCAGCTTCTTCCTCTCTCAGTCCCAGTATGCTGAGGAGATCCTGGAGCGCGCTGAGGACAATTGCAAGACCGCGCCAACGCCCGTGGATATCAAGAAAAGTAATTTGCATAGCCCGTTCTTCACAACCTCTGGCAAAGCCTCTATCAGTTCCAACGAGGCATGCTCATCCTCCAGCACCCTCCCAGCACGAAGATTGTTTAGCTTCCGAAGCTTGATGATTGTCTTTGGCAGCATCATTATATTTGTACCTCTAATGTCTAGTGTCTCAAGCTGTCTCAGGTTACCCAATGAATCAGGAAGGTGAACAATACCTTCACATCCTCTTAGAGAAAAGTATCTTAGGTGAAGAAACTTCCCAATAGGCTCAAGGTGATGACCATGTAGGCCGGTTGCGTCTTCCAGGTCCAGCAGTCGCAGTAACATCATCTTGTCAGAAACGAAAAATGACTTCCACTCTCCGAAACATGTGATTAAACGGAGAAGGGACATGTCCACTATGCTCTCAAACTCAGACTTATTTCCTTCCCAGTTACTGCTTATAGCCAGCTGGCGCACCGCGGCCTGACTATTTGAGCTGCAACCTTCCTCGAGTGTAAAAACAAGATTTTCTTCCATCGACATAGAGACACCAATGTCACGGATAAGATCATGGACTTGGCAGGAATCAATTCCTTTAGTACTTTGAATTGATTGTTGACATGGTAGGATCATACTCCTGCTTATAAGTTCCATGAAGTAGTTGTCCGCTATTTCCTCTGCAGACCTGTTGTGCACCTCCCTTGAGTAACCCTCTGCACTCCACCGACCTGCCAAGCGGCCCCGTCCAATCTTGTAATCTTCAGGAAAGATGGGCATATAAAGGAAGCAAGACTTGAGGTGATAAGGTAAACCATCATAGCTTCGCATAAGGACAGTTCTTATGGTCCCAAGCTCTGGATTCATCTCGAACTCAGCGCTGATATGATCTTTTAATTTCCTCCATTCCAAAGATGTTTTTGGTTGGTTCGATAAGAAGCCACCTATGGTTCAGCCTGGACGTGGCGAGCGGGCTTTCGGCCCGGCTCGGGGCCCGCTATGGACCGGACCGTATGGTCTTGGCCCGCTCAAGAATATGGTTGGTCCGGTTACGAAATATCGGCCCGTAAAAGTGTCGGTCCGGTCCGGTTTTAGCTCGGTCCAACTCGGTTAACCGAAACAACGCAACTCAAAAACAATCCAGCACACGATTCTGCGATGCGCGTAATCAGCGTTCTTTTGTTTTCTTTCCTTTTTATTCTGTCCGATCCACACATCTCGGAGATCATGACCGATCGTTACGCTACACCTCCCCACGATCTGCCATCTAACTGAAGATTGATCAGAGGCAGACCAAACTTTTGTACCTGGGCATAGCCGTCATAGCCGTCATGGCACATGCAACAACCCTGCAGTGCAGACTCCTTTCGGCTCAACGGAGTTAACGTGACAGAAATCAGAATTAACGTGTCAAAAAAACAGGAAGCAACGAGGCAACACCATTAATTGCATAACACTACCTCATGAGTAACATAGCTGTGTGGCCGTGTCCATGGGATTCATCCGGGCCTCCCAGATGAAAAAACTCCAGCTACACATGGTAGAAAGGAAGAACTAGGGCACCAGCCAGAACGCACTGACGGTGACGCCGCTGCTGCTACTCGAGGCGTCCCTGCGCTTCTTCTCAACGAGCTCAGAGAAGGCCATGTCGAGTGTGGCGACGAGGCCCGCGGCTGCTTCCCCTCTCCTTCCTCTCCTTCCCATACCCTATAGACTCCCATCACTGTGCGCTGCCGCTCGTTGTCGCCGTCCGCCGCCGCTCGCCGTCGCCGTACACTAACATGGGCGGTCCACTCGGTCCGGCCCGAGCTTTACCACTGCCGGTCCGGTCCAGGAAAAGAGGACCGAGGAGCTGCTCGGTCCGGTCCGGTCTGGTCCGGTCCGCCGCCGGCCGGTCAAAACGGCGGCTCGGTAAGGGACCGGACCGGCCCAGACCGTGTCCACCCTGACCTATGGTGACTATTGCAAGGGGGAGTCGACCACACCTTCCTAGAATCAGTTTTGTCTATTCAACGAGTTCTGGATATTGCAGATCCAAGTCAGTAGTCACCTTGAATTCCTGAAATTCATGCGGTCTAATTATCCAGTTCTGTGGAAATTAAGCTAGATTGGGAACATTATTTCAGTATACTTATTGATTTAGCAGGAACTATTGGAATATGCAAATCATGAAGAGTACATTTGCTTCCATGTTGTTCGAAGTGACTGCGCAAGTGAATCAATCAAATTGGCATATACTACCAGTATGCTAGGATATCGCTAATGCTGGGAGGCATATTTGCAGAACATATTATCAGGAATAATGAACTACATTTTGGTTGCAATGCTTGAATTACTAAAAGTATAGACCATGGTTGTAGCATGGCCAAAATTAGAACATTGTGTGAAAATGCAAACATTATTTGGGGATAAAAAAGAACAAAATTAAAAATAAGAACATTATTTGAAATTGCAAAAAAAATTTGAAAAATGCAAACACTTTAAAAAATGTGAAAACAAGTTAGTACATTTTTGGAATCTCAAACATTTTTTAAAAAAGGAAAAAAATAAATTGAAAACAAGAACATTTTGAAAATTTCTGAATATTTTTTAATTGTACCTGCGAACAATCTTGACAAACACGACCAAATTTTGAAAATTTCTGAAATACTTTTTAGTATTGAACTAAAATTTAAAATCCCGAACATTTTTTTGAATATAGAGAACAAAATTTTGAAATCAAGAACAAAATTTGAAAATTAACATTTCTTAAAGCACAAACATTCTTTTAATCTTGAGAATAAATTTTGAAACAGAGAACAAATTTGGAAGCGCGAACAACTTTTTAAAGCATGCAAATTTCTTTGAATCTTGAGAACAAATTTTCAAACGGAGAACAAATTTGGAAGTGCGAACAATTTCTTAAAGCACGGACATTTTTTGAATATTGAGAACAAATTTGAAACAGAGCACAAATTTGAAAAATCCCAAAAAAAACTGGAAGCATGATTGTTTTTGAAAACCTGAACAAAAAAATGAAATCTGGTACATTATATGAATTACAAAAGTTTTGAACTTTTTTGTGTAACCAGAACAATTTTTGAATTTTGAGAACATTTTTTCGAAAACTGAACATTTCATGGAAACACAAACAAAATTTGAATATTTTGAAAAAAAAAGAGGAGAAAAGAAATAGAAAAATAAATAACAAACCAAAGAAAGAGAACAAACACAAAAACGAAAAAAGAAGAAAAGATAAAAGAAACAGAAGAACTAAAAACGAAAAGAAGAAGCAAAAAGCTTAGCTAGCAGTGGGGCCGGTCCACTGCGTCGTTCGCTCCCGCACCCCCTGTGCGAAGCTTCGGCAGTACGACGCAGCGAGCGGCGTATAGGATTTTTCCCTTTAGTAGCACCCCTTGTCTTGCACAATGGGCTTAGTGGGCCTTTAGGATCTATTAAGAATTTCTGAATTTTCTATTGGGCTATCACAAAATAGACTAAATTCCAGCATGCGTGCATACATACATACATATATATACCTAACACATAAAAAATTATATACATATAATAATACATCTATGACAGAAACATAGAAATGGTATACCCATGTATGATAAGCGAAATGATATACCTAAGAAATATATTTCCCAAACATAACGTACCCCATGATGATAAGAACAAGAAGCTCACCACGGTGGTGCTGGCGACGAGATCGCCGCGGGCGATCGACGGCGGTGAGGACGGGGACGGGGACTGGACGGCACCCTACAAATGTGCAAACTCTAAGAAATTAATTTGAGCTCAAATTGTGTATCTAATAATATGAACTCCCGCATACACTCCTCCTCTAAAACCCACAAACCACTCTACTTCTAGAGCATTTGAAATGAGCTAAACTAGCAGTGAGAGATGAAATTATGAAGTTGCTAACCTTTTAGAACACTTGCATAGTTGGTGCACCACCAAACCTAGACAAATCTTGGGGAAAATGTAGTTTGGAGGTCGAGCTTGGAGACACTGGTAGAAAAAGGGCCTATAGTCCCGGTTCGTAAGGGCCTTTAGTCCCGGTTCCTGAACCGGGACTAAAGTGTCGGTACTAATGCCCCGACCCTTTAGTCCCGGTTCAATCCAGAACCGGGACTGATGGGCCTCCACGTGGGCAGTGCACGGAGCCCAGGAAGGAGACCCTTTGGTCCACCAACCGGGACCAATAGGCATCCACGCGTCAGCATTTCTCTGGCTGGGGTTTTTTTTTTGAAGGGGGGGTGGTGGTTTTGGGTGGTTAATTTAGGTGTTTCATATATTGTGTTAGCTAGCTATAATTAATAGAGAGAAGTGTCATCTCTTATGTCCGTGCTTGGTCGACGCTACGTACTATACATACGTATAGAGAGGACTAGACACGCTGGCTAGCTAGTAAGCAAACGAAGGAAACAAAAGATCGTCATGAACATATATGCATACAGAGAGAAGTGATATCGACCACCTCTCCTTCTCCGAGAGATTGGTCGAACAACAAGTTCTCGTATATCTATCTCACACTACCGGCTACATATATACAATAATTATCTCTTACAAATATAATCATACGGACTCAGGGTCCACATAGAATTCTCCGTCTTCAGGGATCACGTGGTCAAGAAAGAATGCCGCCAATTCCTCTTGAATTGCTCGCATGCGAGCTGGTGCTAGGAGTTCATCCCGCTTCCGAAACATCTAATTTGAAGAAGGGGATCAATACATATATATATATATATATATATATATATATATATATATATATATATATATGAATGAATGAACGAAACTTAAAACAGATGATGGTAATAAAATAAAATTGTGAATGTTGTTATTTACGTACTTCATATTGTTTGTTAGAGTACCCGCCCCGCTCACAGGTCGTGTGGCAGATGGACTCGCAGATGTAGTATCCGCAGAAATCATTCCCTTGTTCCTACCACAACCACTTTACAAGAAATAGAGGTCAATCAAACTGATTAGCAAGAATGCTAAATGGTATTGATGAAACTAGCGCTTGAATCACTAGGAGATGCGCAGAACATGCTACTATAGTACTTACTTTCGGGTGTCTAAATTCCAGCTCCTTCGGCAGTCCCGGAACTGTTTTGGTGAATTTTCTCCAAACCCTGCCGGACAAAGAAAAAAATTACTTGATATCAGGAAATGAACAAAGTTGCTGATATGGTGGATAATGATCGATTTAACTTACTTCTTGAGGATTTCAGTCATGTCTGCATAGTCCTGGGGATCTTCTCGTTTTGAGTCTAAGACGGTTACTAGTCCCTGCTCAAGCTTAATCTCTAGGAGAATATAGTGGAAACTGCACACGCATGCATAACTCATGAATTACATTGCTATAACCTTGACTAATATATAAGGGAAACCAAATACGCACAAGACAGTAACACTCACTTGAAGTTGTAAGGAAAGAGTATTATATCTTTGTTTTGATTTATTACGAACGATCGTAGCAAGTTGGCCTCGGTAGCTGCGGCATGAAGTTTAACCTGAGTTGCATCTATGAGATATGTGTTAATGAACCCAATATCACCAACTTGTCTTTTCTTCAATTCGGCGATCTTCAATCTGCATAATATAGTGAGGATGATTATAAATACATGCAATGAAAGAGCTAAGCTATATAGAGAAACTTAATGACAGAAGTAGTACTACTTACAGACAGTAGCAGGCGACCGTTGTTTTATCAAGGGCCAATTGATTGAAAAACTAATAGAACTCCTCAAATGGAACAGGCAATAGATCAATTCCAACGAGGTCATGCTCCTTTTTAACTTTCACATACAAAGTACTCCTCCCCCCAGAGTCTCTGCAGATTTTCAAGTACCAATCATGCAATCTTCGCATCATCGTTGATAGAGATCTTTCATCTTTGACGAGAGGCTTCCCGTACTCGTATCTTTGTATCTGCACCTCCATGGGTTCATAATGTACATCGTCGGGCAGGTAGTCGCCAAGATTGCTATAACCGGGCACCATCCTCGGATCATTAGCGACGTTGTCGCTAGGCACCTTGAGCGGGGGGCACGATTGCTTCGCTTGTTCGCCGAGCTGGGAAATTTGTTTCCCAGCTCGTCGTTCTTTCAGCCTTTGATCACTGACAGTACTTCCTGACCGCTCCGCTTCGGCAAATTTCTTTCCAATAATGCGGTCATAGTTTCCTTTCGGCGGAGACTTCGGTGGTTTTGTCAGGGCAGCCAGAGTGCGCTTCACTTTCACCCGATCTACCTTATCATCCGGAGGTGGATGTTTCTTTGCTTTCACCCCTTCAAAGAATTTCCTCACTTCTTCTCGCACGATCTCGGCGTTCTCCTCCGGGGTCCTCTCATATGGTAACTTCTCTGGAGTCTTCAGAGAAGGACCGAATCTGTATTTCCTCCCGCCTCTGGTTGTACTGCTAGATGCCGACCGAGCAGACGGAGCGGTTGTCTTCTTTACTTGCTTAAGAGGCGGAGGAGAAGGACTACGACGCGCCGGAGCAGCTGGAGCGGCGGCAGGTCTCTTCTGCCCTTGCTGACGAGGCGGAGAAGGAGGAGGCTGGCTGCTCGGGCGCGTCGGCGCAGGCGGAGAAGGAGGCGGAGTGCCGCCACGCGCCGGAGAAGGAGCCGGCCGAGTGCCCTGATCGTCACTCGCCGGAGGAGGAGGCGGTGGAGGAGGCGGAGTGCCCTGACTTGCCGGAGGAGGAGGAGGAGGCGGAGGCGTCCAGTTCGGAAGGTTGATGAGCTCCTTGCGCCATAGGCATGGAGTCTTCAGAGCAGACCCCAGCCGAGTCTCCCCTTCACCGGTAGGGTGGTCAACCTGGAGGTCCTCAAATCCCTCCGTTATCTCATCTACCATCACCCTAGCATATCCTTCTGGAATCGGCCGGCAGTGAAAAGTTGCGTCGGGTTCAGTAGGATAAACAGAGCCAACAGCCGCCTTGACCTTCAAATTCATCCATTGCGTCATAAGGTGGCAATTTTGAGACTCCGTTATAGCATCCACGGGATAGCTGGCAGGAGCCGTCAAGGCATGCTCCAGCTGAAGCAGCTCGGTGGAAGCCACGCTGCTTCTGCGCTGAGATGGCGGGGTAGCTTCGGGGGAGGCTTCGGCAGTACGTTTGCTGCGATTTGCTTCTCGTTCCTCTATCGCTTGTACCCTTGCGTGCAGCGCCTGCAGTTCGGTCTGCTGCACTTTTTTCCTCCTCTCATGGGATTTGTAACCACCTGCGTCCGAAAACCCAACCTTCCACGGAACGGAGCCTGGCGTGCCTCGTGTCCGTCCAGGGTGCTCAGGATTCCCGAGGGCCATTGTGAGCTCGTCGTTCTCTTTGTCTGGAAAGAACGTCCCTTCCTGCGCTGCTTCGATATACTGCTTAAGCTTACTGACTGGTATGTCCATTTGTTCGTTCGTCCAAATGCACTTCCCTGTTTCAGGGTCCAAGGTTCCGCCAGCCCCGAAGAACCAAATCCGGTAACGGTCTGGCCAGTTATTTGTCTCTGGTTCGATCCCTTTATGAACCAGATCATTCTCAATCTTGGACCACTTAGGCCGGGCTACGAGGTAGCCACCTGACCCCGTGCGATGGTGAAGCTTCTTCTTCGCAGCATTTTGCTTGTTTGTCGCCGACATCTTCTGACTCTTTTCCGATGTCTTGTGGGCCACAAATGAGGGCCAGTGATCTCTGATCTTCTCATATCTGCCCTTGAATTCTGGTGTCTCATTATTTTCGACAAACTTATTATTCAGCTCTTTCTCCCACCTCCTGAATAGTTCTGCCATCCTCTTAAGAGCAAAAGACTTGATTAATTTCTCTTTAATTGGGTTCTCTGGATTATCCTCTGGCGGTAGGGTGAAATTTGACTTCAGTTCAGTCCAAAGATTGTTTTTCTGCATATCATTGACATAAGACACCTCAGGGTCTTCTGTAGCCGGCTTAAACCATTGCTGGATGCTTATCGGGATCTTGTCCCTAACCAGAACCCCGCACTGAGCAACAAATGCGCTCTTTGTCCGGAGGGGTTCAATAGGTTGGCCGTCGGGCGCGATTGCTGTGATCTCAAGCTTTTCATGCGAGCTCAACTTTTTCTTCGGGCCTTGTCTCTTTAACGAAGTTGTGCTCGATCCGGAGGGCTAGAAAAAAGAACAAAGACTTAATTAATATGTGTACATACCAAAACAATGAATGCATCAATCAGCTAGTCAGCATAGGCTTAACTAATATATATACTTGGCCGGACTCGGTTTGGTCACCGGAGCTGTCATCACGGTCTCCTTCTTGCACCGGCATTGGGTCACCGGAGCCATCCTCATGTTCTTCTTCTTGCACCGGCATTAGGTCACCGTAGCCAGCTTGTTCACCCTCTCCTTCCAGATCATCGGTTTCGTTAAGAAAGTACGTGACGGCATCACTTCCTTCTGCGATTATCTCCCTCAACAACACTTCTTTTGTTGCTTCGTCTAGGGCGGTGTCCATATTTCTACAAATATTTACAACATGGCAATTATTATTCAAACATGACAGAACGTCCCTTCCTACGCTGCTTCGATATACTGCTTAAGCTTACTGACTGGTATGTCCATTTGTTCGTTTGTCCAAATGCACTTCCCTGTTTCAGGGTCGAAGGTTCCGCCAGCCCCGAAGAACCAAGTCCGGCAACGGTCTAGCCAGTTATTTGTCTCTGGTTCGATCCCTTTATGAACCAGATCATTCTCAGTCTTGGACCACTTAGGCCGGGCTACGAGGTAGCCACCTGACCCCGTGCGATGGTGAAGCTTCTTCTTCGCAGCATTTTGCTTGTTTGTCGCCGACATCTTCTGACTCTTTTCCGATGTCTTATAGGCCACAAATGCGGGCCAGTGATCTCTGATCTTCTCATATCTTCCCTTGAATTCTGGTGTCTCATTATTTTTGACAAACTTATTATTCAGCTCTTTCTTCCACCTCCTGAATAGTTCTGCCATCCTCTTCAGAGCAAAAGACTTGATTAATTTCTCTTTAACTGGGTTCTCTGGATTATCCTCAGGCGGTAGGGTGAAATTTGACTTCAGCTCAGTCCAAAGATCATTTTTCTGCATATCATTGACATAAGACACCTCAGGGTCTTCTGTAGCCGTCTTAAACCATTGCTGGATGCTTATCGGGATCTTGTCCCTAACCAGAACCCCACACTGAGCAACAAATGCGCTCTTTGTCCGGAGGGGTTCAATAGGTTGGCCGTCGGGTGCGATTGCTGTGATCTCAAGCTTTTCATCCGAGCTCAACTTTTTCTTTGGGCCTCGTCTCTTTACCGAAGTTGTGCTCGATCCGGAGGGCTAGAAAAAGGAACAAAGACTTAATTAACATGTGTACATACCAAAACAATGAATGCATCAATCAGCTAGTCAGCATAGGCTTAACTAATATGTATACCTGGCCGGACTCGGTTCGGTCACCGGAGCCGTCATCACGGTCTCCTTCTTGCACCGGCATTGGGTCACCGGAGCCGTCCTCATGTTCTTCTTCTTGCACCGGCATTAGGTCACCGTAGCCAGCTTGTTCACCCTCTCCTTCCAGACCATCGGTTTCGTTGAGATAGTACGAGACGGCATCACTTCCTTGTGCGATTATCTCCCTCAACAATGCTTCTTTTGTTGCTTCGTCTAGGGCGGTGTCCATATTTCTACAAATATTTACAACATGGCAATTATTATTCAAACATGACAGATGGATATATTAGTGCCAAACGTAGAACTAGCTACCTAATCATAGTAAGCTATCGGGAGGGGGTATATATCGACAACGACGACACTACATCTATGTCCCTCGACGACCCTCGTTCCCGATAAAAAAAAGAGGAAGAAGAAGAAAAAAAAAGAGGAGAAGAAAGAATAGAGGAGAAGAACTCCTCTATTCTTTCTTCTCCTCTCTTTTTTCTTCTTCCTCTTCTTTTTTATCCTCTTCTTCCTCTCATGTTCGAGAGGATCGCCGAGGGGTCAGGAGGTTGCCTAGTGTCAAAGGATTCAACAAAACCATGTCTTCATCATTAGGCGAAAGTAACATGTGCATGATGGTACGAAGCTCTTCAAAGTTGTTCTGGAACGGAGTCCCAGATAGGATAATTCGCTTTTTGGTACAAAGTTCAGAAAGAGCCTTCCGAATATCGCTATTTGGAAGGCCTTTGCTGAATTCGTACCAAAAGGCGGATTATTCTATCCGGGACTCCATTCCAGAACAATTTTGCAGAACTTCGTACCAACATGCCCTGGTTACTTCCGGCTAATGATGGAGGCATGGATTTCTTCAATACTTTGACACTAGGAGAAGAAGAAAGGAATAGCTAGAGGAGAAGATCGAAGAAAAAAAAAGAAGAAAAAAAAGAGGAGAAGAAGAAAGGAATAGTGGAGAAGAAGAAAGGAATAGTGGAGAAGAAGAGAAAATAGAATATATTCTATTTTCTCTTCTTCTCCACTATTCCTTTCTTCTTCTCCTCTTCTTTTTCTTCTTTTTTCTTCTTCTTATTTATTTCTCCTCTTCTTTTTGGTAGAGGAAACCCTAAATAGCAAGTATCGTGGGTGTGAGATACATGTGGCCGTCGGTGTCAGACACTACATCCACGTCCCACAAGTGACGTGGGCGTCGAAGCCCGCGCCACTTGTGGGATGTGGATGTAGTGTCCGACACCAACGGTACATGTATCTCACACCAACGATACTTTCTATTTAGGGTTTCTCCTCTACCGCTCGGCGACCCTCGACGACCCTCGTTCCCGATAAAATAAAGAGGAAGAAGAAGAAGAAAAAAGAAGAAAAGAAAGAATAGAGGAGAAGACTTCCTCTTCTTCCTCTCCTCTTCTTCTCCCTCTTCTTCCCCTTCTTCCTCGCCTCTCTCATGAATGTCCGACGTTCTCGACCCCCCCCCCATGTGTCAAAGAAAAAAAAGAAGAAAAAAAAGAAGAGAAGAAGAAAGGAATAGAGGAGAAAAGAGAAAATAGAATATATATTCTAATTTTCTTTATTCTCCTCTATTCTTTTCTTCTTCTCCTCTTCCTTTTATTCCTCTCCTCGTCTTCTCCTTCTTCTTCTCCTTCTTTCTCTACTTATTTTCCTTTTCCTTATTTTACTGTTTCCTCTCCACTAACATCATCATATATATGAAAAAATGCATATATGAAAAAAAACATCATCATATATATCATCAACAGAAAAAAAACATCATCATATCATCAACAGAAAAAAACATCATCAACATCATCATATCATCAACAGGAAAAAAAACATCATAAACATCATCATCTTATTTAGTTCTCTCGACCCCTTGTCCCTCTCTCATGTTGTCGGGGAGGGGCTATATCGACCTCTCCGCTCATGTTGAAATTATCGGGGAGGGGGTATATCGACCCCACCCCCCTCATCATGCATATATAGCTACCACATACATATATACATTGAAAAAATTACATATATGCAACAAAAACATTAATACACATATGAAAAAAAATACATATATGAACAAAAACATGCTGTGAACAAAAACATTAATGTAATAAATCTAATAAGAAATTAATCTAATAAAAACATGCTTTGAGACGGATGGGCGCGGCAGCTCACAGCGGGGGCTCTGGCGATGGCGATGGCAGGGGAGGCAGGGGCGATGATGGCG
>NC_041380.1:12773492-12775743 GCF_002162155.2 Triticum dicoccoides
TTTTAAAATTTTGAATAGTTTAAATTGGAATTTTATAAAATTTGTGTGAATCACTAGTTTATGAATAACTTTACTATAAAAATAGAAATATTTTTCTTCTTTGCTATTTATTTTTTATTTATACTTACAATTAAATACTTATAGTTTGATTTTAGGTCATAAAAATTATATTCTTTTTGCTATTGAAGAATATTATAGTTTTATTTTAGTTGATCATAACATAATATTTTAATTGATTGTTTTTATTTTCATAAAAGTTTTGTAGTTCATTCTGTTTGCTATTTATTCATTCTTTGAGCTAAATGACTCTGAAATTGGAAAGCATTTCAAAATGAACTCTGAAAAGGTTGAAAGTTGGCATGGTATCATCATTTCACCCACATAGCATGTTCCAAAAAGTAGAGAGGGTTACGACAAAAACTTGATGCACTTCGTGTACAAAATGGACAATCACTTTCGAAGTATCAAAGTTTCGAACCATAAGACATGAAAGCATTTCAAATGAAGTCTGAAAAAGTTGAAAGTTGGGATGGTATCATAATTTCACCCACATAGCATTTGCTTATTGCGGGAGGAAGTCTTCACTTTTTCTTCGCTTGTGTCATTTGCTTATTGCGCTGTAACCATGGATAATCTTCATTGTTTATCAGGATGCTTGGGTCAGCCTTGACATTGAAGGGAGGAATTTCATGAAACTTTCATAATCTTCAGACATGTTTGTCTTGCCGTCCACTCCCAGGATGTCCCTTTTTCCTGAAAGAACTATGTGGCACTTTGGCTCATCGTATGATGTATTCGCTTCCTTATCATTTCTTTTTCTCGGTTTGGTAGACATGTCCTTCACAAAGATAACCTGTGCCACATCATTATCTAGGATGAACGGTTCGTCAGTGTACCCAAGATTTTTCAGATCCACTGTTTTCATTCCATACTGTGGGTCTACCTGTACTCCGCCGCCTAACAGATTGACCCATTTGCACTTAAACAAAGGGACCTTAAAATCAGATCCGTAGTCAAGTTCCCATATGTCCACTATGTAACCATAATATGTGTCCTTTCTGCTCTCGGTTGCTGCATCAAAGCGGACACCGCTGTTTTGGTTGGTGCTCTATTGATCTTGGGCGATCGTGTAAAATGTATTCCCATTTATCTCGTATCCTTTGTAAGTCAATACAGTCAAAGATGGTCCCCTGGACAACAAGTACAACTCATCACAAATAGTGTTGTCACCTCTGAGACGTGTTTCCAACCAACTGCTGAAAGTCCTGATGTGTTCACATGTAATCCAGTCGTCGCATTGCTCCGGGTGTTTGGAGCGCAGACTGTTCTTGTGTTAATCGACATACGGGGTCACCAAGGTAGAGTTCTGTAGAACCGTGTAGTGTGCTTGAGACCAAGAATATCCGTCCCTGCATATTATTGAGTCTCTTCCAAGAGTGCCTTTTCCAGTCAGTCTCCCCTCATACCGCGATTTCGGGAGACCTATCTTGTTAAGGCCAGGAATGAAGTCAACACAAAACCCGATAACATCCTCTGTTTGATGGCCCATGGAGATGCTTCCTTCTGGCTGTTGGAAATATGCCCTACAGGCAATAATAAAAGCATTATTATTATATTTCCTTGTTCATGATAATTGTCTTTATTCATGCTATAATTGTGTTATCCGGAAATCGTAATACATGTGTGAATAACAGACATCAACATGTCCCTAGTAAGCCTCTAGTTGACTAGCTCGTTGATCAACAGATAGTCATGGTTTCCTGACTATGAACACTGGATGTCATTGATAACGAGATCACATCATTAGGAGAATGATGTGATGGACAAGACCCAATCCTAAACATAGCACAAGATCGTATAGTTCGTTTGCTAGAGTTTTCCAATGTCAAAGTATCTTTTCCTTAGACCATGAGATCGTGTAACTCCCGGATACCGTAGGAGTGCTTTGGGTATGCCAAACGTCACAACGTAACTGGGTGACTATAAAGGTAGACTACGGGCATCTCCGAAAGTGTCTGTTGGGTGACATGGATCAAGACTGGGATTTGTCACTCCGTATGACGGAGAGGTATCACTGGGCCCACTCGGTAATGCATCATCATAATGAGCTCAGAGTGACCAAGTGTCTGGTCACGGGATCATGCATTACGGTACGAGTAAAGTGACTTGCCGGTAACGAGATTGAACGAGGTATTGGGATACCGACGATCGAATCTCGGGCAAGTAACATATCGATAGACAAAGGGAATAG
>NC_041380.1:12776137-12776684 GCF_002162155.2 Triticum dicoccoides
ACCAACCGGGACCAATGCCCTTGTGCTACCAACGCCCAAAAGTTTAGTCCCACATCGCTAGCTGAAGGGCGCCGACACTGGTTTATAAGCGCTGATGTGCCTCCCCATTCGAGCTCCTCTCTAATGGAGGCTTTCGGGCCTAAACTTGCTACTGCCTATGGGCCTATTGGGCCTCAGCGGGCCTGAATCCTGGCCCATGTAGGGTTTCTAGTCGTATTCAGGCCGTGGAGGCCCAGTAGGTGGCATTTTTTTGGTTTTTGCTTTTTTATTTCTACATTTTTTGGTTTTTTATTTTTTTATTTCTACTTAAAACTAAATACTTACAGCTTTTTAGTGATTTCTTTTTGCTTTTAGGTCACAAAAATTATAAACTTTCTGTTAGTGCCATTAGTTTTAAATTTTGAATAGTTTAAATTTGAATTTTTAAAAATTTGTGTGAATCACTAGTTTATGAATAACTTTACTATAAAAATAGAATTTTTTTTCTATTTATTTTTTATTTATACTTACAACTAAATACTTATAGTTTTTTAGTGATTTCTTTTTG
>NC_041380.1:12780215-12792831 GCF_002162155.2 Triticum dicoccoides
TTCTTCAGCTGTAAGATGGAGGAAAACAGTTCTGTCAGTGAGCACATACTCACTATGTCTGGGTTGCATAACCGCTTGACTCAGCTGGGAGTTAATCTTCCGGATGATGCGGTCATTGACAGAATCCTCCAGTCGCTTCCACCAAGCTACAAGAGCTTTGTGATGAACTTCAATATGCAGGGGATGGAAAAGACCATTCCTGAAGTATTTGCTATGCTGAAATCAGCAGAGGTAGAAGTCAGGAAGGAACATCAAGTGTTGATGGTCAATAAAACCACTAAGTTCAAGAAAGGCAAGGGTAAAAAGAACTTCAAGAAGGACGGCAAGGAGGTTGCCGCGCCCGGCAAGCAAGCTGCCGGGAAGAAGCCAAAGAATGGACCCAAGCCCGAGACTGAGTGCTTTTATTGCAAGGGAAGCGGTCACTGGAAGCGGAACTGCCCTAAGTACTTAGCGGATAAGAAGGCCGACAAAACAAAAGGTATATATGATATACATGTAATTGATGTGTACCTTACTAGTGCCCGTAGTGGCTCCTGGGTATTTGATACCGGTGCAGTTGCTCACATTTGTAACTCAAAGCAGGGGCTGCGGAATAAGCGGAAACTGGCAAAGGACGAGGTGACAATGCGCGTCGGGAATGGTTCCAAGGTCAATGTGATCGCCGTCGGCACGCTACCTCTGCATCTCCCTTCGGGATTAGTTTTAAACCTTAATAATTGTTATTTAGTGCCAGCTTTGAGCATGAACATTGTATCGGGATCTCGTTTAATTCGAGATGGCTACTCTTTTAAATCTGAGAATAATGGTTGTTCCATTTTTATGAGAGATATGTTTTATGGTCATGCTCCTATGGTGAATGGTTTATTCTTTATGAATCTCGAACGTGATGCTACACATGTTCATAATGTGAGTACCAAAAGAAATAAGGTTGATAATGATAGTCTCACATACTTGTGGCACTGCCGCCTTGGTCACATAGGTGTCAAACGCATGAAGAAGCTCCATGCTGATGGACTTTTAGAGTCTCTTGATTATGAATCATTTGACACGTGCGAACCATGCCTTATGGGTAAAATGACCAAGACTCCGTTCTCAGGAACAATGGAGCGAGCAACCGACTTATTGGAAATCATAAATACTGATGTGTGCGGTCCGATGAGTGTTGAGGCTCGCGGTGGCTATCGTTATGTTCTCACTCTCACTGATGATTTAAGTAGGTATGGGTATATCTACTTAATGAAACACAAGTCTGAAACCTTTGAAAAGTTCAAGGAATTTCAGAGTGAGGTTGAAAATCAACGTGACAGGAAAATCAAGTTTCTACGATCAGATCGTGGAGGAGAATACTTGAGTCACGAGTTTGGGGCACACTTAAGAAAATGTGGAATAGTTTCACAACTCACGCCGCCTGGAACACCTCAGCGTAATGGTGTGTCCGAACGTCGTAATCGCACTCTATTAGATATGGTGCGATCTATGATGTCTCTTACCGATTTACCGCTTTCTTTTTGGGGCTATGCTTTAGAGACTGCCGCATTCACTTTAAATAGGGCTCCGTCGAAATCCGTTGAGACGACACCGTATGAATTATGGTTTGGAAAGAAACCTAAGCTGTCGTTTCTAAAAGTTTGGGGATGCGATGCTTATGTCAAGAAACTTCAACCTGAAAAGCTCGAACCCAAGTCGGAAAAATGCGTCTTCATAGGATACCCAAAAGAAACTATTGGGTACACCTTCTACCTCAGATCCGAAGGCAAGATCTTTGTTGCCAAGAATGGGTCCTTTCTGGAGAAAGAGTTTCTCTCGAAAGAAGTAAGTGGGAGGAAAGTAGAGCTTGATGAAGTATTACCTCTTGAAACGGAAAATGGCGCAACTCAAGAAAATGTTCCTGAGGTGCCTGCACCGACTAGAGAGGAAGTTAATGAAAATGATCAAGATACTTCTGATCAAGCCCCTACTGAAATTCGAAGGTCCACAAGGACACGTTCCGCACCAGAGTGGTACGGCAACCCTGTCTTGGAAATCATGCTGTTAGACAATGGTGAACCTTCGAACTATGAAGAAGCGATGGCGGGCCCGGATTCCGACAAATGGCTAGAAGCCATGAAATCCGAGATAGGATCCATGTATGAAAACAAAGTATGGACTTTGACTGACTTGCCCGTTGAGCGACGAGCCATAGAAAATAAATGGATCTTTAAGAGGAAGACAGACGCGGATGGTAATGTGACCATCTATAAAGCTCAGCTTGTCGCTAAGGGTTATCGACAAGTTCAAGGGGTTGACTACGATGAGACTTTCTCACCGGTAGCAAAGCTGAAGTCCGTCCGAATCATGTTAGCAATTGCCGCATTCTATGATTACGAAATATGGCAAATGGACGTCAAAACGGCATTCCTTAATGGTTTCCTTAAGGAAGAATTGTGTATGATGCAGCCGGAAGGTTTTGTCGATCCTAAGAATGCTGACAAAGTGTGCAAGCTCCAACGCTCGATTTATGGGCTGGTGCAAGCATCTCGGAGTTGGAACATTCGCTTTGATGAGATGATCAAAGCGTTTGGGTTTACACAGACTTATGGAGAAGCCTGTGTTTACAAGAAAGTGAGTGGGAGCTCTGTAGCATTTCTCATATTATATGTAGATGACATACTTTTGATGGGAAATGATATAGAACTCTTGGACAGCATCAAGGCCTACTTGAATAAAAGTTTTTCAATGAAGGACCTTGGAGAAGCTGCTTATATATTAGGCATCAAAATCTATAGAGATAGATCGAGACGCCTCATAGGTCTTTCACAAAGCACATACCTTGATAAGATATTGAAGAAGTTCAATATGGATCAATCCAAGAAGGGGTTCTTGCCTGTGTTACAAGGTATGAAATTGAGCTCAGCTCAATGTCCGACCACGGCAGAAGAGATAGAAGAGATGAGCGTCATCCCCTATGCCTCAGCCATAGGTTCTATTATGTATGCCATGCTGTGTACCAGACCTGATGTTAACCTTGCCGTAAGTTTGGTAGGAAGGTACCAAAGTAATCCCGGCAAGGAACACTGGACAGCGGTCAAGAATATCCTGAAGTACCTGAAAAGGACTAAGGAAATGTTTCTCGTTTATGGAGGTGACGAAGAGCTCGTCGTAAAGGGTTACGTCGACGCTAGCTTCGACACAGATCTGGATGACTCTAAGTCACAAACCGGATACGTGTATATTTTGAATGGTGGGGCGGTAAGCTGGTGCAGTTGCAAGCAAAGCGTCGTGGCGGGATCTACATGTGAAGCGGAGTACATGGCAGCCTCGGAGGCAGCACATGAAGCAATATGGGTGAAGGAGTTCATCACCGACCTAGGAGTCATACCCAATGCGTCGGGGCCGATCAAGCTCTTCTGTGACAACACTGGAGCTATTGCACTTGCCAAGGAGCCCAGGTTTCACAAGAAGACAAGGCACATCAAGCGTCGCTTCAACTCCATTCGTGAAAATGTTCAAGATGGAGACATAGAGATTTGTAAAGTACATACGGACCTGAATGTAGCAGATCCGTTGACTAAACCTCTCCCTAGAGCAAAACATGATCAACACCAGAATTCCATGGGTGTTCGATTCATCACAATGTAACTAGATTATTGAATCTAGTGCAAGTGGGAGACTGTTGGAAATATGCCCTAGAGGCAATAATAAAAGCATTATTATTATATTTCCTTGTTCATGATAATTGTCTTTATTCATGCTATAATTGTGTTATCCGGAAATCGTAATACATGTGTGAATAACAGACATCAACATGTCCCTAGTAAGCCTCTAGTTGACTAGCTCGTTGATCAACAGATAGTCATGGTTTCCTGACTATGGACACTGGATGTCATTGATAACGAGATCACATCATTAGGAGAATGATGTGATGGACAAGACCCAATCCTAAACATAGCACAAGATCGTATAGTTCGTTTGCTAGAGTTTTCCAATGTCAAAGTATCTTTTCCTTAGACCATGAGATCGTGTAACTACCGGATACCGTAGGAGTGCTTTGGGTATGCCAAACGTCACAACGTAACTGGGTGACTATAAAGGTAGACTACGGGCATCTCCGAAAGTGTCTGTTGGGTGACATGGATCAAGACTGGGATTTGTCACTCCGTATGACGGAGAGGTATCACTGGGCCCACTCGGTAATGCATCATCATAATGAGCTCAGAGTGACCAAGTGTCTGGTCACGGGATCATGCATTACGGTACGAGTAAAGTGACTTGCCGGTAACGAGATTGAACGAGGTATTGGGATACCGACGATCGAATCTCGGGCAAGTAACATATCGATAGACAAAGGGAATAGCGTACGGGGTTGATAGAATCCTCGACATCGTGGTTCATCCGATGAGATCATCGTGGAGCATGTGGGAGCCAACATGGGTATCCAGATCCCGCTGTTGGTTATTGACCGGAGAGTCGTCTCGGTCATGTCTGCTTGTCTCCCGAACCCGTAGGGTCTACACACTTAAGGTTCAGTTACGCTAGGGTTGTAGGGATATGTATATGCAATAACCCGAATGTTGTTCGGAGTCCCGGATGAGATCCCGGACGTCACGAGGAGTTCCAGAATGGTCCGGAGGTAAAGATTTATATATGGGAAGTCCTGTTTCGGGCATCGGGACAAGTTTCGGGGTTATCGGTATTGTACCGGGACCACCAGAAGGGTCCCGGGGGTCCACCGGGTGGGTCCACCTGTCCCGGGGGGGCCACATGGGCTGTAGGGGGTGCGCCTTGGCCTAATGGGCCAAGGGCACCAGCCCCACATAGGCCCATGCGCCTAGGGTTTGAAGGGGGAAGAGTCCTAGGAGGGGAAGGCACCTCCTAGGTGCCTTGGGGGGGGGGAGGGAAACCCCCCTTGGCCGCCGCACCCCCTAGGAGATTGGATCTCCTAGGGCCGGCCACCCCCCCTTGGCCCTCCTATATATAGTGGGGGAGAGGAGGGACTTCATACCTGAACTCCTTGGCCTTTGGTTGCCTCCTTCTCCCTCCCCAACACCTCCTCCACCTTCATAGTGCTTAGCGAAGCTCTGCCGGAGTACTGCAGCTCCATCAACACCACGCCGTCGTGCTGCTGCTGGTGCCATCTCCCTCAACCTCTCCTCCCTCCCTTGCTGGATCAAGAAGGAGGAGACGTGGCTGTTCCGTACGTGTGTTGAACGCGGAGGTGTCGTCCGTTCGGCGCTGGTCATCGGTGATTTGGATCACGTCGAGTACGACTACATCATCACCGTTCTTTTGAACGCTTCCGCTCGCGATCTACAAAGGTATGTAGATGCATCTAATCACTCGTTGCTAGATGAACTCCTAGATGATCTTGGTGAAACGAGTAGGAAAATTTTTGTTTTCTGCAATGTTCCCCATCACTGGCCTAGCGCGGTTATGGACATATTTCTTTAGGACTCCCATGAACCTCTCAAAGGGGAACATATTGTGTAGAAATACGGGCCCTAGGATGACAATCTCGTCGACTAGATGAACTAGGACGTGCGTCATGATATTGAAGAAGGATGGTGGGAACACCAGCTCGAAACTGACAAGACATTGCGCCACATCACTCCTTAGCCTTGGTACGATTTCTGGATCGATCACCTTCTGAGAGATTGCATTGAGAAATGCACATAGCTTCACAATGGCTAATCGGACGTTTTCCGGTAGAAGCCCCCTCAATGCAACCGGAAGCAGTTGCGTCATAATCACGTGGCAGTCATGAGACTTTAGGTTCTGAAACTTTTTCTCTGGCATATTTATTATTCCCTTTATATTCAACGAGAAGCCATTCGTGACCTTCATACTGAGCAGGCATTCAAAGAAGATTTCTTTCTCTTCTTTCGTAAGAGCGTAGCTGGCAGTTCCTTTATACTGCTTCGAAGTCATGCCGTCTTTTTCGTGCAAACGTTGCAGGTCCTCCCGTGCCTCAGGTGTATCTTTTGTCTTCCCATACACGCCCAAGAAGCCTAGCAGGTTCACGCGAAGGTTTTTCGTCACGTGCATCACGTCGATTGAGGAGCGGACCTCTAGGTCTTTCCAGTAGGGTAGGTCCCAAAATATAGATTTCTTCTTCCACATGGGTGCGTGTCCCTCAGCGTCATTCGGAACAGCTAGTCCACCGGGACCCTTTCCAAAGATTACATAGTGTAAATCATTGACCATAGCAAGAACGTGATCACCGGTGCGCATGGCGGGCTTCTTCCGGTGATCTGCCTCGCCTTTGAAATGCTTGCCTTTCTTTCGACATTGATGGTTGGTCGGAACAAATCGACGATGGCCCAGGTACACATTCTTCCTGCATTTGTCCAGGTATATACTTTCAATGTCATCTAAACAGTGCGTGCATGCGTGGTATCCTTTGTTTGTCTGTCCTGAAAGGTTACTGAGAGCGGGCCAATCATTGATGGTCACGAACAGCAACGCCTTAAGGTTAAATTCCTCCTGTCTGTGCTCATCCCACGTACGTACACCGTTTCCATTCCACGGCTATAAAAGTTCTTCAACTAATGGCCTTAGGTACACATCAATTTCGTAGGGCCTTGGATGAGAACTGGCATCATAATGAACTTCCGATTTATGCACATCCAAGGAGGAAGGTTATACATACATAGAGTCACGGGCCAGGTGCTGTGATTGCTGCTCTGCTCCCCGAAAGGATTAATGCCATCCGCGCTTAAAGCAAACCATACATTCCTTGGGTCCTTTGCAAACTCATCCCAGTACTTTCTCTCGATTTTTCTCCATTGCGACCCGTCAGCGGGTGCTCTCAACTTCTCATCTTTCTTTCAGTTCTCACTGTGCCATCGCATCAACTTGGCATGCTCTTCGTTTCTGAACAGACGTTTCAACCGTGGTATTATAGGAGCATACCACATCACCTTCGCAGGAACCCTCTTCCTGAGGGGCTCGCCATCAACATCACCAGGGTCATCTCGTCTGATCTTATACCGCAACGCACCGCATACCGGGCATGCGTTCAGATCCTTGTATGCACCGCGGTAGAGGATGCAGTCATTAGGGCATGCATGTATCTTCTCCACCTCCAATCCTAGAGGGCATACGACCTTCTTTGCTGCGTATGTACTGTCGGGCAATTCGTTATCCTTTGGAAGCTTCTTCTTCAATATTTTCAGTAGCTTCTCAAATCCTTTGTCAGCCACAGCATTCTCTGCCTTCCACTGCAGCAATTCCAGTACGGTACCGAGCTTTGTGTTGCCATCTTCGCAATTGGGGTATAACCCTTTTTTGTGATCCTCTAACACGCGATCGAACTTCAGCTTCTCCTTTTGACTAATGCATTGCGTCCTTGCATCGACAATGACCCGGCGGAGATCATCATCATCGGGCACATCGTCTGGTTCCTCTTGATCTTCAGCAGCTTCACCCCTGGCAGCATCATTGGGCACATCGTCTGGTTCCTCTTGATCTTCACCAGCTCCCCACGTTGCAGCATCACCGTATTCAGGGGGCACATAGTTGTCATCGTACTCTTCTTCTTCGCCGTCTTCCATCATAACCCCTATTTCTCCGTGCCTCGTCCAAACATTATAGTGTGGCATGAAACCCTTGTAAAGCAGGTGGGAGTGAAGGATTTTCCGGTTAGAGTAAGACCTCGTATTCCCACATTCAGTGCATGGACAACACATAAAACCATTCTTCTTGTTTGCCTCAGCCGCATCGAGAAACTCATGCACGCCCTTAATGTACTCGCGGGTGTGTCTGTCACCGTACATCCATTGCCGGTTCATCTGCATGCATTATATATAATTAAGTGTCCAAATTGATAGAAGTTCATCATCACATTAAAACCAAAGTGCATACATAGTTCTCATCTAATAACATATAGCTCTTCAGAGCATCTAATTAATTAAACCATACATTGAAACTATGTAAAACATTTCAATGCGAAAACAAATGCGATCATAATCGCAACCAAGGTAACAATTGATCCAACGGCATAATGATACCAAGCCTCGGTATGAATGGCATATTTTCTAATCTTTCTAATCTTCAAGCGCATTGCATCCATCTTGATCTTGTGATCATCGACGACATCCGCAACATGCAACTCCAATATCATCTTCTCCTCCTCAAATTTTTTTATTGTTTCCTTCAACAAATTGTTTTCTTCTTCAACTAAATTTAACCTCTCGACAAGGTCGGTTGGCATTTCCGATTCACATACATCCTAGATAAATAAAATCTATGTCACGTTGGTCGGCATAATTTTCATAAACAATAAATGAACCAATAGTTATAAAGATAATATACATACCAAATCCGAATCATAGACAGGACGAGGGCCGACGGGGGCGGATACCAAAACCATCGCACTATATAAGATGCAATAAAAAATGTAAGAAAATGATACAAGTATCTATCTAAACATACAAGTAAGAATATTTTTCCTTTCAGACAGAAGATAAGAACAAGAGGCTCACCACGGTGGTGTCGGTGATGAGATCGGCGCGGGTGATCGACGGTGGTGAAGACGGGGACGGGGCGTGACGGACCGCTAAATCTAGAGAAATCTCGAGGAAAATGGAGGTTGGAGGTCGAGCTTCGAGAGGAGAAAGCTTAAGTAGTGTGGCTCGGGCATTCCATCGAACACCTCACGTGCATAGGAGGTGAGCTAGAGCACTACCAAGCCCTCTCCCCCTCGGCCAGAGAAAAACAGAGCACTGGGGTGCTCTGCTCGCGAGCGAGGGGTATATATAGGCACCTCATTGGTCCCGGTTGGTGACATGAGCCGGGACTAAAGGGGAGCCTTTGGTCCCGGTTCAAGCCACGAACCGGGACCAATGGTGGTGGGCCAGGAGCGAGGCCCATTGGTCCCGGTTCATCCCACCAACCGGGACCAAAAGGTCCAGACGAACCGGGACCAATGGCCCACGTGGCCCGGCCGGCCCCCTGGGCTCACGAACCGGGACCAATGCCCACATTGGTCCCGGTTCTAGACTGAACCGGGACTAATGGGCTGAGCCGGCCTGGACCATAGCCCTGTTTTATACTAGTGAGAGGAGAAAGCTTAAGTGTGGCTCGGGCATTTCATCGAACACCCCATGTGCATAGGAGGTGAGAACAGAGTAGCACACACCTCCCACACGCTTGTCGGCCAAAACAACGAGTAGTGTGCGGGCAAGGACGAGCATATATATAGGCATTTTTTAGTCTCGGTTGGTGTCTGGAACCGGGACTAAAGGCCAGACACCAACCGGGACTAAAGAGGTTGCGCCAGGAGTGAGGCCCTTTAGTCCCGGTTGGTGGCTGGAACCGGGACCAAAAGTCCTAGCCGAACCGGGACTGGTGCCTGCCAAGGCCGGGCCGGCGTCCTGGCCACTCAAACCGGGACTGATGCACGCATTAGTCCCGGTTCGTAAGTTGACTGAGACTGTTGCTCTGATCTGGCAAAAACCAATGCCCGGTTTTCTACTAGTGACTTCCTCAAAAACGAGTTCTTTCCCTACCTCGGCAACCTCTTCATTAACAACAGGGGTGATAATTTCAATGCCAACTGTTCTGCTCCCGTTGCACCGTATGATTCTATCCTCCTTGTTTGAGACTATGCTAGAATTTCTATTTCTAGTCTTTGTCATAGATCTGATCTGTTCATCTATTATGCTAATTCGCATGATTAGTTCTATCTCTGTTATTTCCGTCATGATTTATTTACTGTTTATTTAGATTAAAACTCGTAGTAATTTTCTTATATATTCAACAGTCCGTTGCTGTCATCTGGCCTGGAAACAACAAAATTAAACACCCAATGTTAACTTGGCCAGGAGATCGATCGCAACAAAAAAACTTATTAATTAGACGAAGACGATCACAGTAATTTTACCAAAGTGCAACTATGTTCTCACATGACCAAATATCTTGACAAGAAAACATTACAAATGTAACAGTTTGTTTTACATTTAGCAGCACAAATATGCGGGACTCCCAGCTAGTTTAAGAATGGAAAGACAACTATAACATCAATATAAGCAAAAGCAATCGATGAGATACCTAAGTAGAGTGAAAAACTGTTTGATGCACACAATGCGATGGAGGAGCTGCTTCAAGATTGTTTTGTTCTACGAGATGTGATGGACTGGGCAAAGAACGTGGCAAGTATTTACAAGGACAGGAGTGGAGGAAGGAATAGATATCGATGGATGGAAGCATGCATGCACCGTCCAGTAGATGCTCCTCTCTCTCTCTCTCTCTCTCTCTCTCTCTCTCTCTCTCTCTCTCTCTCTCTCTCTCTCTCTCATGCATGCATGCATCACATTAACCAGTGGGAGTATAAATTGTTGATTCCGTGAGATGCGTGGAATTGTTACCCTTTTCTTTTCTTTTTAGCGAATACAGCCCACTGTTTTGCGAAACCAGCTGGTATACTTCACTATTGCAGCCGGTTAGTTTTCTAAACCAACCAAAGATATAGTTTCAGAGTACTATGTTAACAAAACATACTTGGTGTAGCCTATCAAACATGTATTTCAGATGCATAGGCCAGTTACTACGTCAAGCCCCAGGTGAGCTGCCACCGATCCATGATCGGCTTCCTCGTCTCCGGTGAAGCGCTAGGCACTAACCTCAGTGAACTTTTGTAGATTTCATGTCACCCATGTTCTTTAGTAATTATACCTAAAGTTGATGTAAAAATCCATTAAGAATTGCATTAGTTTTGTTACAATAGATATTCAATATGTGTATCGGTGTAGTTTCCTCTATATAACAGTAAGGCGAATGTATACCAACCATTTTCCTTGGTGTAATTTTCTAAGGTCTTGTCTATTCCACATATGTTTTCAACAAACCTGTTTGAGTTAGGATGTGGGTTTGAAAGTGACTGTACTAGTATTACAATCTTCAGAGTTCCCTTCTCGGAAAGAGGCACCTTTGCATCTTATTGTATAAATAAATGATTGACTTCACAAGCTCACTACCCACAAACATAATAAAGAAAAAAAATCACAAGCTCACAATCTAGTGGCAGCATACGTCATTTCGTAATACGTCATTGCACCATACCTGCGTCAGTTTGTAGTGATAATCTTATGCACATTCAGCAACTTCTTTTTTCTATTGTTGAGTACACATTGTTCTATATGTGCCAGCTTGACAGTGTGCTGCATCATGCAACCACTCTTTTTCTGTTTGACACAGCATTGCTATTTTTGTTTAGTCAATAAGAAGCTTATTAGCAGCCCAAACTTGATTATTAAGGAATCAATCATAACAGTGTTTGTCGTACTCTTTGACTAATAAAACCTATATTGACCACCAACTGGAGCAGGAGCCACAAGCCAACAAGGACGTAACATGCAAAAGACAAATCATACAGTACCATTTTGCTTACGTCCACATACCATATAGAGAGAGATGGTACATGTGCATTTTGGATATGCTTCGCACCTGGGAAAACTTCTGTGAGCCATGTTTAGGTTAGGGGTAGTTTAGAGATTCGGTGAGGAAAAAGTCGAATGTAGGAAGGAAGTTTCCTTCCTAGTTGCCTGCCAGTGTTTGTAAGGTTTCCGTCATTTTTGTTATTGATTGACTTGGTCTGATAGTTCCCAGAAATTAGCAAACCTTGCTCCATTCTAAAAAAAAGTTACTATCCAGCATGGTGCAACCAGCCTAGAGACTAAAAAGTATCCACATTATGGATCAACCGGCCGGTTTCCTGAAAGCATTGTCTGTGCGCCCAACGCACGGACGCATCACGCTGCTGTCTAGCGAAGTGGAGAACCGGTATGACCATCGTACCTAGACGGATGAAAACCGACTGTCTCTGTTGTCATGGAGGAGCTGGGCGACGGGCGATGTGGAGGGCGGACGGCCTACAAGCCTGTACTAACCGTGGCCATAATAGCGACTGAGAGAATGGCCGGTGAGGGTCGACACAATCCTCGCATGAGGAGAGCGTGCGCCTTGGCGATGATGGCTTCCTTGTCCTTGATGGCGGCCTTGTGCTGCGTGGCCTGCAGCATGGCGGCCTCGGCGGCGAAGTCGGCAGTGTTGACACAAGTATGACATAACATGGTACGAAGCGCGCACAGGACATGGTGCCTGAATAAGGTACGGGACAAAGCTTGGTACATGCCATTGTACATATATCACGGCACAACATATGGCAGATTAATTATTGGATACGACACCCACAGCGACAGTATGAACCCCGAGCAAGCAACTGCCAACGGATGGAAGTCGGCAGGATAAACTGTTATTCCAACAAGTTGGGGGGCGCCAACACAGCTGCCAGAACAAGGACTCAACGCAGAAGATCACTAGAAAGGAGTCACGTCAGCAACAGAAGGACCACACTGTCAAAGGAAGAGAAGAAAACTGAAAGATAAGAACGGAACAAGAGAAAAACGAAGGAAGAAGAAGATGAACAGTGCAATGAACTTGTGGAACAGAGTATGTAACAAAATAGGAGATGTATCATACACACACGGAGAAACTGCAGGTAAACGTTTTACGCCAGCGCACCGGCCGAAACGTTCGGCCGGTGGCATCGCGCGTGTTCAATACACATGGATCCAGCCTGTCTCGCGCGTCCTTCTCCCAGTTTTTTTCCTTTTGCCTTATCTTCTTCTTCCTTCCACCA
>NC_041380.1:12793408-12794231 GCF_002162155.2 Triticum dicoccoides
GCCGCCGAGCGTTGCGGCTTCTCCGGCGAGGCCACAACCGGCGGACCCCATTAGGTTGCTGCACGAGAGACCTGCCGACGATGGTGTCGCGAATGCTACAATCATGTACTACAAAGCTACAATAAGCTTGCAAAGATGCTACAACGTGTGCACAACAGAGCTACAATCGGCAACGTGTGTCGTCAAATGCTACAACCGTTCGACAAAAAAGCTACAACCATGTTCGTCAGAGCTGCAACCCGAGTTCGCCGGAGTTTGTAGCCACTATGATCCAGCGATATTTGCTACAACTAGTGTCGATTTTTGCTACAACCGGTGTCTCATTTTGCGGCTTTGCCATAGTCGGCGTCGGGAATTTTTTGCTACAATGCTGTCATGCCGTGCTACAACCAGCACTTCAATTTGCTACAACCGGCACACGAGAATGCTACCACCGCTACCACCGCTACCACCGCTGACAAAAAAGCTCCAACCAGAGATACATGGAAACTGAGGCAGGGCGCCATGGAAGCTCTGCAATGGGCACCTGAGAAGGTACAACTGTTGATGGGAAAAGCTCCAACCGGCAAACAAAAATGCTTCAACTGGAGGTGACAGAAGCTATGGTCGGAGGACGAAAGCTGCAACCGGCTATGGCAAAGCTACAACCAGTGTTTGCAGAAGCTTCCACCATGTATGATGATGACCATGGCGAGTTTTCGAATCGACAAGCCGGCGGGCTGCAACTGATGTTGCCGACGACCGTGTCGGGACGACTGAGCGACCCCGGTGAGCGTCGACCACCAGCGCTGTGACCGCGGGTGATGGCGTCATGGCTATGGGG
>NC_041380.1:12794445-12818538 GCF_002162155.2 Triticum dicoccoides
GATATCGTGGTTGTAGCAGCACATCCAACGGCAGCCGGGGGCGAGCGCACGGCAAATCTGAAGCAGAGGGAAGGGGGAAGAAGATGATGACGTGGAAGAGTGGGGATCGAACGGCTCTTATCCCATGCATCGGATGGCTGGGGCTAGTCCGGCCGAACTGTTAGGCCGGACTGCCGGCGCTTATCACTGCCCGAAACTGTATCGTATTCAGACATTTAAGAATGTCTATCTATTTTTCAACCACCATAAATAAATGTGTGCAAATCACGGAGCAAATGGACGGCTGCAGAAATTATTGCGTGAGCAAATTTTCGCACGGAGGAACAGGTCCGGTCGTTATTAACTTGTCCAGACGGACAGGAGCAAGTAAATAAATTCACGGGCGGTAGAGGTAGAGATGCAGCGGCAGGCGTGGCTTGGCGTGCAGCACCAGCGGCTTAGCCATGGAGAGATCGTGCTTGGACTCGGTGAGCTGAATGTCCCGCACCTCCGCGGGCTTCATCCAGGTGAAGCCATGGAGGAGCCTGCCGAAGAGCATGACGCTCATGGCCATGCCGAGCATGGGCGACGCAGCCGCGGCGGCCTGTACTGAAGGAGATGAAGCGCAGCTCGTTCTCGGTGAGCTCGAGGTTCCCTCCTCCTCCTCCCATGTGGCGCTCGGGGTTGAAGCGGAGCGGATCTTCCCAGGTGGCTGGGTTCCGGCCAAGGCCCAGGCGGCTGAGGAGTACGTGGCTGCCCTTAGGCACGCGGTAGCCGGCGACGACGGTGTCTGCGAGGGCGACGTGCGGCACGTTGAAGGGGGCGATCGGGTGCAGCCGGAATGCCTCCCGGATGCAGGCCTTGACGTAGTTGAGCTGGGCGATGTCCGACTCCTGCACCTGCCGCTCCCTGCCCACCACCCGGTCTAGCTCCTTCACCGCCCGCGCCAGCAGCTCCGGCCTCTTCACCATCTCCGCCAGCGCCCACTCGGCGGCGTTGGATGGGTTGTCGACGGCCGCGAGATTGATGAGCTGCATGCGTACGTTGCGTTGCCCTTAGTGACTGCTCCAGTCCAGGTGGTGCTGGTACATGCATGCATGCATTGCTACGTAAGTTACGTTTGCGTTATGTACCTTGGCCTGTGCCTTCACCTCCTCCATGCTCAATGTCGGCTCTCTGAGCGTAATGAGCACGTCGAGAAAGTCGTCGACCTCTTTCCTCTCACCGGTATTCCACTGCCTCCGCCTCTCATCGATGACCGCGTCGTGCAGCCTGTCCAGCGTCGCGTTAGCCTCATTGACAATCTTCTCGTGGCCGTCCAGGTCGAGCCCCAGCAGCGACAGCAGGTAGTCGCTGACGCAGAAGGAGTAGAGGATCCCCTGCGCGGCGAAGGAGGCGTCCATGTGCTCCATCTCCAGCTTCCCGGGGCCGCCGCCGCCGCCGGCTTCCCCGAAGTAGCGCCTGCCGAAGAGGAGCCGGCGTATGACGTTGCCGCAGTAGTGCCGCGCGAGGTGCCTGACGTCCACGTTGCTGCCCTCCTCGCCGGTGAGGTGGTACATGTACCACGAGAAGTTGTCGGCCTCCTTGGCGCGCTTGTCGTGGAGCCACTTGTGGCGGGACGGGGAGACGATGTGGGAGGTGAGCACCCGGCGCATCTTGGTCGACTGCGCGCCGAAGGGCGCCAGCGCGGCTTCCACGTACCCTCCGCTGGCCACGCACGAGGCGAAAGTCACTGGACGGGATGCGAAGATCTCGTCCTGCTTCCTAAGCACCTCCCTGGCGATCCGAGGGCACGTGATGGGGATGACGTGGACGCCGCCCAAGCGGAAGCAGGCGATGTCGGTGCCCATCTGCTCCATCACCTGGTGGATCCACCGGAACGCCGGCTTGTTAACCATCAGCTCGGGGAGTGTGCCTACCACCGGCCACGGCAACGGCCCCGGAGGGAGCGACCCGGATGAGCATGTCCACATGGAACTCAGCCTCCGGACCACGTATATTACGACCAGCATCACCAGCACAGAGAGCCCCACCATTGTGTATGTAGGTAGCTAGGGCTCGCTAGCTCCCCGATCTGCTTGCTGCTCTCTGCTCATTAGGCTCCATCCCTCATTTATACATACGGACATGCTAGTGAGAACGCCGTTTCGGTGACCAAGTCGTTTGGTCTTTTGGTCCCAATAAGAAGTTCACTACCAAATCATTGTATCAGCACCTCGAAAAGAATATTGCTGGCTGTGACTTTAGATGGATCTGAAAAGCTAAAATGGGAAAGTCTCCTGTTGATTTCCTCAAAACGATCTCCTCTGCACCTCCTGAGCAGATAGGACACAACTTCCTCAAAACTTCGTACGTCCTGTTCTCCCACCAAGCCTCCTATTGATTTGATTCATTGTCCATCGCCTCTAATGTTAGTCTCCGGCGGCAGCCGGCCGTGCATGCACTCAATTGCCAAACACGAGTAATCTGCTGCCGCGTCATGGGAGCTCCGTACGTCGGCAATGCTGCCAATGTCATTCTCAATTGAGAAAAGCGCTCACCTCTTCCTACTGTATCTATAAGTATAACGCTTGTTAGTCTCAGCATGCAGAAGTAAATCTACATCTTAGAGTAATCCAGTGATTTTTATACTTTGTTCTGCTGCACCAGTTTTTCTAAACTACTTATTGGATGCTAATACTGTAGCTTCTATCTACTCCAAGGGGTTGTTTGGATAGCGAGATTGTAGAGAATCAGATTTGCATAAACACGATTTCAGTTGTAACAGCCTAAAACTACGTTTGGATCATCTAACTAAACCATGGATAAGTACTTCCCAGTTTTCTACAAGCCCAAAAACGAGCTTTTAGAAAAACGAGTCAGTCGTTTTTCTAAAAACGAGTTATCTGTATACTCGAGTAGTATCGTCCACGTACGACCTATTTGGATCGATGGACCAACATCGGCGAGCTCCACACATCATCTTCATAGTACATGCTAGTGGCCATGCCGGCAGCGCGGTTCCAACGCCGGCACCGTCGTACATGCTAATGGCCGCACCGGCGGCGTGGTTCCAACGCCGGCACCATGACAATGGTAACGTTGAGCTTGTTGGCATCGACGAGGTGACGGTGGACAACAACGAACTGCTGCAAGAGTTGGTTCGCCACGCCCGTGCTCGGCATCACCGTGCCCAGCTGGGCCACGCCTCCGCCCTGCCGTGCACTGGTGTCGCTGCCGCTGCTGCTTCCGCCTGCTGCGTGGCATCGTGTCCAACCCTCGCAGGGTTTCTAGCAGGCCAGCACCATGGCTTATGCTCCCGTGCTCGTTCTTGTGGGCAGCGTCAACATGGAAGCCATTGTTGTGGTTCAACTACGTCCAGTGTACTGGTGTATGCATACTACAATGTTGTCCTCGTCACGCAGCATGCAGCATGCAGAGAAAGGGGATGTTGGAAGCATGCAGGAGGCGATCAGCAGACAGCAGAGAGAGTCATGCCTGTGGGAGGAGCAGGAGGCTTAAATGTGTTAGAGCATCTTCAATAGATGGTCGAAATTTTGACGGTACAAAACCGAAGATGTAAATTTTGGACCGCCAAAAAGTGCGTTTTGGAGCTCCGAAAAAAGGCCAACTCCAACAAATGGTCTAAATTCATGGTCCAAAAGAGCAACTTCAGTAGATGGTCCAAATTCATGGTCCAAAACCGGCCAGCAGCCGGCCGGCTGCTGTTCAGCCGATGTCCAGAAGATGGCCGCCGGTTGGATTGGCTGCTGCAGACGGCTGCGGTCGGCTTCGGATGGCGGTGGTGATAAGAAATGAGGTAGAAGGCCGGCCAAGAGGAGCTTGGCGGGCGGCTAAGACTAGTTCGGCAGCCGGGCGGAGGGCTTGGTGCGGCGGTTGTGCGGCCGGCGCAACGGCCGTGGACAGACTCACGGCCGACGGGAGGAGGTCGGCGGCAGCCTATAAGACCCGGCGGAGGCCTACCGCGGTAGCCGGACCGCCGGAGGGGCCGAATCCCGCGCCGGCGGCCACCCGATTTGGCGGTGTCCGGGCGGCGGCGGGGAGGCGATGGGGACGACGGCGGCGGAGGGCGGCGGCGGGGATGTGGGGTGGTCGCGGCGACGACGGCGAGGTTTTGGGCGGTCGCGGCGGCGGATTCCTGCCGGCTGTTCTTCGGGCGGGCGGGAAAGGAAATGAAGTGGCGGTTGGGCGTTCGCGGGCGGCGGCTGGTTTTGGACCAGATGCATCTCGTGATGTACATTTGCACCGCGAGGTGTTGTATTTTACACCACGAGGAGGCCGCGGTCTAATTTTTTTTGCATATGGACCGTCTGTTGAAGCAACGTTTTTTGCCCCAGACGGTCCAAAAGTTAGGTATTTTTACAGTTGAACCATCTATTGAAGATGCTCTTATCCTATCTTTTTTCATCCAAACGAGGTATTGTATAGCCTGATCTTAACAGAAAAAACTAACATAAATAGGTTTTTCCTAAAAATCCTCTAAAAACCAGTTTTCCAAGATCTCACGTCTAATACTTCATATCCAAACAACCACCAAGTGTAGCTTGTTAAACATGATGTAACGTTGTACATGACAGTTGTAACGTGGCAGGAGTCTTGGGTTCGCTTAGGGTTTAGAGGCGCATAGCTTATATCTTGTAACAACTTCCCTCTATCTCTATCTTTCTTGTTCTCCAAGATGTAAAACCTCCTCAACTGTATGCGCTATCTTGGGAGGCGCGCCCCTGCCTATAACATGTACGACGCCCCCCTCGTTGAGGAAAGACGTTTTCGCTATCGCACATGGTATACAGAGCATCCCTCTTCCATCGATCTAGCATCTCCATCTCCATCTACTGCACAGCCGCCATGTCGCCATCCAGCCAACTCTCAACGGCGGAGTCACGGAGAAACTCTCCCGCATCAATTACGTTCTGTGGCAGACTCAGGAGAAACTCTATCGCACATGCAAGCAACTATAAGTTCTACATGTCTATATAATCGAGTTTAACTTCATTTTGTACGTGTGCATGTGGCAAAAATTTAGTTTAAAATGTTATATATTTGAGCCTTATGAGATTATTATTTTTTGCCAAATTTGGTCGGTAAGTTATCTAAGGCATTCTCCAACAGACCCAACGCCACAAATATTTTCCTCCTGCAGCACGGGGTGGACACAAAAGTTCCCACTTTGCTGGTACATCAAGAACCAGAGGTGTTGCGAGATGTTCCAACGTCTATGCTATTTTACAAAACACCAGGGGCGTTTGCTGTAGATTCAACGCCGCTACTAAGCTTTACCTCTGGCATTTACTTTTTTCCGGATGCCGGTGCTATTCTGTGAAAATAGCGCCGACATTCAGAAACAGTGCAGCGCCCCTAATTACTTAGTCCATAAGGGTTTTCCTACTAGTGTTCGGTACTACGTCTTGGAGGTGCAGAGGGCTTACTGTGGTGAAAAATGTATTTGGTTATGTCAGGCGGATGCACCTGTGCATGTGGGCTCCTCGTTGAAGGCAGTGTCGTTGTTCCTCTGCGCCTTCTATGTTTCTTCGACGGAAACCTCAAATCCCTGGATCGGGTTGGATCGGGTGGTGGCGGCACTTAGATGTCGTGCCCTTCCTGAAGTTGCCGCCTTGGAGCATCTAGGTTATCGTGCATGGCTTCGTCTCTTCGCAGTGACTCATTGAAGGCTCCAACAACTTGAGGCTATTCCCTTTCTTCCTACTTGTAGTGTGATTGCAGTGGTTTGGGGTTGTGTAGCCGCTTAAGCACATTTTATCTATTCCTGAGTGTGTTGTGGTGTTGTCGTGTCGAGTTGTACGGTTGTTGTTGCTTTATCTATAAACCAGAACGCGATCCTTTTTGGTAAAATAAAAACTATTTTTATGATGTGGGTTGTGACCTAGCCATGTGGCATCCACGGTTGCTCTAAATTCCTTCATTATCTAGGGTCTCCACACATTTTCACTGCCATATGCCATTGTTACACCCTCGCCAATTCCTCTCCTCTCTAGGTGATTTCATCCTCCACCTCGTTATTATTTTTGTGGCTGAGTTGCCATTTTTCATTTGGCAAGTACCACATATCCACATGTCCGATCCTACTGAATTCTGAAGCGGTCTTGAATCTTGATCGAGCTTATTAAGGAACGAAAGTAGCCAACTGACGTGTTCTTGATCAAGCTCCTCTTTTTCTCATTTTATGAAAAACAAGGCGTGATTAGATTCTATGTTATTAGGCATTATTCCCATCTACTGCATGTTTTGCACTCATCCTAATGGAATATACCCACCCAGCATCCTAATTTCCCATCCTCATTGGAGCGTCATGAAGCACATGCCTCCCTGCTAATCTAAAGTTTAATTACAAGGACTTGGACCCAGCACAGCCTCGAGTCTTAGTCTTCATCTTCTTCCTCTTCTTCTAATCTGCAATTTGCAATGTGACGTTTAATTACTAGGACTTGGAGCCAGAGCAACCTCGAGTCTTAGTCTTCTTCTTATTGTAACAATAATTGTTCAATTTACTACAGAAAATTAGGGGCTCTGTAATCTAGCTCTTCCCAACTTCTTGGGCCAAGCCAGCTCATCCTTTTAACCCATATATACCAGCTTCTGTATCTACACAACACTCAGCATTCCCGCATGCACGCATAATCATTATTAGTACAAAGGGAACATATTATAATAGAATGGCCTGATTGAAGATGGATTTGTATTAATATATGTCAACAATGTAACTGGACTGACATGTTTGTCAGAAAAAGTAATATGATCTTTTGCAATGTTGATGTCTGAGGTACATCTATGCATGGTAGGGGCAATTAATACATTGGTTGGTCGATCTACTATTCTTTTTATTTGTGAAAGTAAAAATTAAATGGAAATATCGCTTTGATTGATGAATTTTGGGTATATATAGCCTGGTACAAAAGAGGTTCCAAGAGTGGTTTCAAAAGTGGATCCAACATAGGCAGGGATTAACCCTTTAACTAAATTAATAAACTAATTCCTAACACCCCCCCTAATCAATGCTTGTCTTTGTGAACATAAATTATCTTGGTAAAAACTTGTCTATGTATTTGTTTGCCTTTGAGAATGTTCATCATCTTCATCTTGAGAAATACTGCTCCAAAAATACTACGGGAAAAATATGAGAATAGTGGTACTTGACATGTTGTTAAAACTGTTTTATACCCAGTGGAAAAAATAAGGAGAAAATGGTACAACATATAATTATTATTGTCTGTTTATAACTCGTATGAAAAGACCTTTTATGAAGCAGAAAACTCGTTTATGCGTTTGGAGAACAATAAAGAAATTTATTTTAAATCCAATGGGAAAAATATAAGGAGAAACTGATATAACATATGTTAACACTTGTATCTATATTGTCTCTTTAAAACCCTTTTCTAAGGAACCATTAGGGAAAAACTCATGAAGGAAAAAAGAGTATAATATATGCAAACTAATTATTATTATGTAGTTATAATTTTTTAGTTTACTCCCCCTAAATATTGCAAATCTAGTGTGTCATGGAATGTAGAAGTTGGTAATGGAACTGTGAATAATCTGTTACATCTTCACAATTTTTTTTCAAATTATCTTCTCGCTTTTTAATAATTGACGAGGATAAACAATTTATGTGCAGTTTGTTCATGAAATTAATCTTCATGTAACCCATAGATATTGCTATGATATAAGGGATACCTAGATAATAATATGTGATTCTAATGAATCTTAGCCACATGATTTTGAGTGTGGTCAATCATTCTTCCGATCCAGAAATATTTCGCAATTCTTCGGATAAAGAATTTATGTCACAATGATAAGTGGAAGTAGTCGTTCAACTATATTTATATGACATTCATAAGAAGGCTATTCGAGCAAATCCAGTTATTCATATGGCATTGTCGGGATCAAATAAGTGGTCAATATCATTATATCATATCATGGTTGTATGTTGATTTTCCTTATGAAATTAATCAAGATACATTATAAGATTGACATATAAGCGGATATCCATTAAATATACTTTTGGGGGAGTTGCACTCTGAATAAACATAGGAAATATAGTCTCAAGCGTGATGCAGCTTGCAATTATATGAGTGCTTCAGTGTTAGTGAGATATGGAACTTCAGGTGCATATATCACTTCATTACCACCCCTAAGTTTGAATGGATTTGTATTCCTGCCAAGGAAAATATGACTATAGATGTATTTATTGATATAATATTTTCTTATTTAACTTCTCATATGTTTTAGATATTTATAGACTGAAATGTAATGCTCAGGTTGTAAACTTAAGAATGTCTTTGATTGAATCCAAATTTCCGTCTAAAGTTGATTTTGTTTATGTTTATGTCTTTTATAGACTTTGATGATGAGTTCATCGATATACACTAATATAAGGTGATACAAGGAAATAAAATTTGGGATTCCTTTAGTAAGCACGTAAACAATCATCATTATTTGACTAGTCTATCTGAAGGAGAAACTCATTTAGTCGATAGTACCTTATGATTTCCGACTATTTCAAGTCATTGAATGACTTTTGAAGTTTTAGACAAAACATGTTACAATTTGCTTATATATATAGGAAAATGGTTGTGTACTCCTGGGAGTACGTACTCCCGCTTCTCATATACCACATAGATGAATCTTTTATACCTTTTTATTATTTTTAATATACTTCATTAGTAATTATTAGATACCCCAAAATGAGTTTTACGAAAAAATTCATGTGAGTCTATGTATTTTTAAATATTTACATATATACTGATGTGTTCGTACGTGAAAAGGTATATTACAAAAAGTACGTCGCAGATGATATTTTTTGAACTAAACTCATATTGGGGTATCTTAGAATATTTAATGAAGTATATTGAGAATAATGAAGAGGTATAATTAATGCGTATATGAGGTATATTGAAGATGGGAGTACATACTCCCAAGAGTACAGAAGAGGAGTCTATATATATATATATATATATATATATATATATATATATATATATATATATATATATATATATATATATATATATATATATATATATATATGTATAACTGACACATATGAGTATGTATTCACTGCATATATTAGTTGCATGGATAAAGTATTTTTACTGTCAACTATATTTTGTGTCGAAACATAATTCCACACATACCGGGAGGGTATGTTACATTGTAATAGATGTCGGATCTCTACGTGAACCCTTTTGCTGCAAGCCTCACTTTCTCACCACCTCATTTACTTTGTCTATTAATGAGTAGTTACTTGTAATATGTATGGAAAATACTTATCAGGAGTATGTATTATTGCGATAAATACAACTCTTTTGTTGATCGAGTGCTACTATACTATAACTTGCTTCCTTTCATGTGAACCAATATGAGGACAGTACCCACACTATGGAATTTTTTTGATTAGGTCCCAAAAGGTTTTTGCAAATTGAGAAGAAATTTATGTCTACAAATGTAGTCGTTGTGTTATATGATTCTGGTGGAATCGATAAAATTTGGGGAAATGTATTTCTACGACAATGGAGTCAAGGTGTTTCGATTTCCCAACACCAAAACATTTTGTGCACATTTATGTCAGGGCTTTGGTTGATGAGCATCCCATGAGGTGTCTTCCAACTTGACATTGAATTACATTTACTAGTTGAGGATCTAATTTTCTATATTTCCGTGGAAGCATATAAGAAATTTTATCTCTTGTGTGGTGAGATTTCTTCCCTCTTCCTCTCATTTGGGGAGAAGAGTTCTCTATAAGGTACTACCACACTTTCTGACACTATATTACAGGAACATAAAATTTAATGCCAATGTTCTCATCAGTAAATGTATGTGGCAAATTTGCAACAAGTTGCAAATATATAATTCTCTAAACTTCTAATTCAAATTCGTTGAATACGTGGATATAAGGATTGAGTGTCAATAATTTTTCCAATTTATTTCTTGGCATTATTTGTAGAACTTATCTACCCCTAATGTCAAAAATGTCCTTATTCTTGATGCAATCAACATACGGGCAATAATTTACAGGACTCGGACCCAGCGTAGCCTCGAGTCTTAGTTTTCTTCTTATTTTGATACAAATTGCTCAATTTACTATGCCAAATTAGGCAACTTGTGGATACACTGACTCTTGCGGCCAAGCTAGCTCGTCCTTTTAACCCACTTTCGTATCAACTTTCGTATCTACACAACACCTAACATTCGTACAAAACAAATCCACACAAACCACTGTATACATTGTTTCTTGCCTATCTCCCTTCACCTACTCCTCTCTATATACTGGCCGGCCCTTGGCCATTGAGTAATAAAAGTTCCAATCCTCCTAACACACCCAAGCCCCAATATCTATAATTAGTTTGGTGGGACTTGCACAGATAGACCATTTTTTAAACAAGTCAACTGCATAGCCAACAATGCTGTTGAGGCATCCCACTGCCGGCTGATTGGATCCAGTCAGTCCACTGCTGGCCGATTGGCCTCAGTCGGCCCACTGCTGGCGGATTGACACCCAGTCTGCTTCCTCTAGGCCGACAGGTGCATGCACCCATTTTTCTGTTAAATATGTATTTGAAAAATGTTGAAGAAGTATTTGAAAAAAATGTTGATCATGCATATAAAAATGTTAATCAAGCATTTAAAAAAATATTGAACAAGTATTTTAAAGATGTTGAACAAATATTTGAAAAATGTTGAATAGGTATTTGAAAAATATTAAAGAAGCATTTTAAAAAATGTTGATCATGTATATAAAAATGTTAATCAAGCATTTGCAAAAAATGTTGAACAAGTATTTCAAAAAATGGTGAAAAAGTATTTGAAAAAATATTAATTATGTATATAAAAATGTTGAACAAGTATTTGAAAAAAATATTAATCATGTATATAAAAATGTTGAACAAGTATTTGTAAAAATGTTGATCATGTATATAAAAATGTTGAACAAGTATTTAAAATATGTTGAACAAGTATTTAAAAAATGTTAAACAAGTATTTTTAAAAAATTGAACAAGTATTTGAAAAAAAGTTTAACATCTGGAAGCTGGTGGGGTAGTTATTAGCTAACTTGGGGATCGATGCCTGGTCTCCATGGCAATCAGCAGAGCAGCTAACCACCCCATTAGTTTCCAATTGCTGGTCAGAAAAGGGATCGCGGCCAACTAGAGGTGACTGAGCCGGTCTTCTCCATTATTTCATTCTTTTTCTTTCTATATTATTTTTTCAAATACTTGTTCAACATTTTTATATACATGATCAACATTTTTACAAATAATTGTTCAATATTTTTATTTACATGATCAATATTTTTTAAAATACTTGTTCAATATTTTTTCCAAATACTTGTGCAACATTTTTTTCAAATACTTTTTCAACATTTGTCGCAAATGCTTGATTAGCATTTTTATATATACATGATCAACATTGTTTAAAATACTTCTTCAACATTATTCAAATACCTATTCAACAGTTTTCAAATATTTGTTCAACATTTTCAAATACTTGTGCAACATTTTTTTAAATGCTTGATTAATATTTTTATATGCATGATCAATATTTTTTCAAATATTTCTTCAGCATTTTTCAAATACCTATTCAACAGATAGATGGGTGCATGCACCTGTCGGCCTAAAGGAAGCACACTGGGTGCCAATCGGCCAGCAGTGGGCCGACTGGGGGCCTTTCGGCCAGCAGTAGGCTGACTGGATCCAGTCGGCCAGCAGTAGGCCAACTGGATAATATTTTTTTAAATATAATTACGGCATAATATTTCTGAAATTTAATATAAAAATTGTATTATTTTTAAAAAAAATTAGCTCTTACTTGCACACATAATGAATATTATTATGCAGGGAATATATTATAACAGAATGGTCTGGTTGAAGATATATTTGTATTAATATGCCACCACTGTAACTGGACCGGCATTTTTGTCAGAAAACAAAATATGATCTTGTGAAATGTTGATACCTTAGCGAAAATCCACTTCCGAGCCCAGGCTCATCTGCACCCGCGCTGATGAAAAAATCAAAACAAATACTAGAAAAATAAAAAAATCCATTTTTTTGCATGGTAGATAATGTCATGCATGAGGTCCGCTCCAATTTTCAAATCATTTGAACATCCGAGCGGCTCTCGGCAAAAAAGACAAATTCGGGGTCTTTAAAAAAGTTTATTGTTCATGCATTGTTCTGATCCGATTTGTGTTTTTTGCCGAGACCTGCTCAGATGTCCAAATGATATGAAAGTTGGACCGGACCTCACGCACTAAATTTTCTACCATGCAAAAAAATGGAATTTTTTGAATTTTGTTTTAATTTTTGTGATTTTTTTCTGACCAGGTGCAGATGAGTTTGGGCACCGAAACGCTGCACTCAATGCTTCCTACCACCTAATTCTGTTAATCAATATAATCTATACTGCCCAAGTAATTCTGTTAATAAAATAATAGTATATCGACCACCCAATGTATTAATTGCCCCTACCATGCATAGATGTACCTCAGGCGTGAGCTGCTATTTCGGCTCACTTGATGGAAAAGTAAAAGTAGTGTTTGTTCAAAACTGTCTGTTTAGTGGAAAATTTCAGTTTTGGTGTAGACGTTGGCTGCATCTGGTGCCGTGGTATGATAATTCAGTTTTTTTCGTCAAGATTTTGCCAGTTTTGCTGTTTGGCTAACTATTTTCTTTCTTTTATCAGCGCTATTTTTCTGGGGTAGATTACAAGATAAGTTAGCACACCACAGTTCGGCAGTCACAAACTGAGCCTATCTGCTCAGATCAGTTCCCTTTCCAAATGTTGCAGGTTGAGCTCGTGTAAACCCGTTTCAAGCAGTTTGCCTCAATTTGCCGTTCCTAATCGTGGTGGTGTGCTGACCTTATTTTCAGATGAAACAATTATCACTTCTGCTTCGGTACACCCCCTAAACACATCACTTAAAAGTACGTCGCCTGCACCAATACGCGGGACCTCGTATACGAACTGCACAGGCGCGAGCAACTGGGCCGGTCCATTAATTCATGAATCGCCTACCACGTTTTCATCAAAGCGGTGTAAAAATGCAGAGGAAAACAAGAGGTTGCAAGTTTTTTTCTTTTTCGAAAAGGGGGTTTACCCCAGCCTCTGCATCAGAAAAATGCATACGGCTCATATTATTAAAAGGATAATCCAGTAACAAAGTCTCCAAGTAACGTGGTGCGAAAATAAACAAAAGCTCAAAAGAGCTAAAAACCAAAGCCACAACCGGCTGGCAAATACAATAGGAGCACTACATGCCTATCCTATTACATGACCGCCATCTAAACCGGTTGAAAATATCCCGAGCTACCATCTCCCATCGGGTAGACGCAGTAACCAAACGCTCTCTGGCCTCCGTCGGAGTGAGTAGCGACCACATACGGATGAACGCCGTGGCCCTGAAGATAACCTGCAAAAAATGAATGTTTGTTGATCTGTTAAAGACTAAATCATTTCTACATTTCCATACTGCCCAAAATACAGCACAAACGCCAACACGAATGTGTCTTGCAGTATCGAAATCGACCCCATCAAGCCATGTTCCAAATAACATGTTGATAGAGGTGGGCTGATTAATATTAAACGCAATATGAATCGACCGCCACAGAATCTTAGCCAACGGACAATCGAGAAAGAGGTGTTTGATGTTTTCATTATGATCGCAAAAGCTACACCTAGAAGAGCCCACCCAGTTGCGTTTTGCCAGATTATCCTTAGTCAAAATGACTTGTTTATGCACAAACCACATAAAGACTTTGATTCGTAAGGGAACCTTTACTTTCCAAACGTGTATTGAGGAAGGGATGACGCTAGAGTTTATGACATCCAGATACATTGATTTGACCGAGAACACTCCGTTCTTAGTAAGTTTCCAATACAGCTGATCTGGCTGCTGGGACAGCCGGAGTTCCATTAAACGTCTAACAAGATGGAGCCAGGCCTCCCAACGATTTCCAACTAGCGTCCTCCGAAAACTAATATTGAGGGGAGTGGATTGTAAAACAGTTGCAACGTAGGCTTCTCGACGTCGCACAAGGTTGTACAAAGTAGGATATTGAAGTGCAAGGGGGGTCTCCCCAAGCCACGTATCCTCCCAAAACCTCATAGTAACACCATTCCCGATAAAAAAAATTGTCTTGTTGAAAAAGAGTTATTTGACTCTCATCAAACCCTTCCAAAAAGGTGAGTCGGAAGGCCTCACATTCACCTGGGCCAAGGTTTTAGCATAAAGATACTTATTACGCAAAATCTGTGCCCAAGTAGCCTCCGTCTCAGACGACAGTTTAAATAGCCACTTGCTAAGGAGACATATGTTTTTGACTTCCAGATTTTCAATACCTAGACCCCCGTGGTCCTTCGGCCTACAGATTATATCCCACTTAGCAAGCCTATACTTTCGTTTAAGCTCATCATTCTGCCAAAAGAATCGAGATCGGTAGAAATCTAACATTTTCCTGACACCCACCGGAACCTGGAAAAAGGATAAGAGAAACATAGGCATACTGGTAAGGACCTAATTAATCAGAATCAATCGTCCTTCGTATGACATGAGCTTCCCTTTCCAACAGCTCAGTTTCTTTTCAAAACGATCCTCGATGCATTTTCACTCAAAGTTAGTCAGCTTACGATGATGAATGGGTATACCTAAGTACGTAAACGGTAATGAACCCAATTCACAACCGAACAATTGTTTATACGTTTCCTGGTCCTCATTTGCCCTTCCGAAGCAAAACAATTCGCTCTTGTGGAGACAATTGTTCAAATAAGCATAACAGCAGCTTCATGTTTCTTGCTTTCGCCAAGTCGTGCTCCATAAAGATAATAGTATCATCAGCATAGTGAAGAATGGATATCCCTCCGTCAACTAGATGTGGAACCAGGCCACCTACCTGCCCTGCATCCTTTGCCCGACCTATTAAAATAGTCAGAATATCAGCCACTATGTTAAACATGATCGGTGACATCGGCTCTCCTTGCCTTATCCCCTTGTGTGTTTGGAAATAGTGTCCTATGTCGTCATTCACTTTAATCCCTACACTCCCTTTTTGCGTAAAGGAATCAATCTGGTTTCTCCAGGCCGGATCAAAACCTTTCATACGCAAAGCTTGTTGAAGGAAAGGCCATTTAACTTTATCATATGCTTTTTCAAAGTCCACTTTAAAAACTACGCCATCAAGTTTTTTTGAGTGGATTCCATGGAGCGTTTCATGCAAGACAACAACCCCTTCAAGGATATTTCTATCAGGCATGAAAGCAGTCTGGGACGGATGAACTACAGAGTGCGCAATCTGCGTAAGTCTGTTCGTCCCGACCTTGGTGAAGATTTTGAAACTCACATTAAGCAGACATATAGGCCTGAACTGCTCAATGTGAACAACCTCTGTCTTCTTAGGAAGAAGAGTTATCGTTCCAAAATTCAGCTTAAACAACTGAAGCTGTCCCTCAAAAAACTCCTGAAACAAGGGCATCAAATCTTCCTTAATAAAATGCCAACACTTTTTGTAGAACTCCGCCGGAAACCCATCCGGTCCTGGAGCCTTGTTATTCTCCATTTGTGCAATGGCCTCAAACACCTTTGTCTCCGAGAAAGGAGCAGTCAGGAGCTCATTCTCCGCAGTCTCAAGTTGAGGAACATCCTCAACCCTAGACTCATCTAACGACACAAAATTCTCTTCCGGGGGACCAAACAACTGCTTATAATAATTGGTAATGTAGACTTTCAGATTGTCTTGACCAACTATCGTCCCTTCGTCTTGTTCTAGTTGGAAAATTCTCTTTTTACGATGCTTCCCATTAGCAATCATATGAAAGAATTGAGTATTATCCTCGCCTTGTACTATTTTGCGAACCTTAGCTCGCAACGCCCACTTCAATTCCTCCTCGCGAAGAAGCTTTTTAAGTCGCATCTCCGCCTCTATCTTTGTTTCCAACTCACTGGAATCCAAGATAGAAGTTTCTGCTTTAACTTCAAGGTTTTGAATAAGTAGAAGAAGTCTCTCCTTCTCCGCCTTATAAATTCCATGCATGTGCTTAGCCCATCCACGAAGGAACCTTCGGAGATGACGAATCTTGCATTGCCATCGCTGGATAGGCGTCCTTCCTCCTGAGTCTTTAGCCCACTCCCGAGCTAACAACTCGAGGAACCCTTCTCTTTCAAACCAAGCAAGTTCAAACGAGAAAATGTTCTTGTTGCCCACAAAAGTTTGAACTCCGGAGTCGACTAGTAACGGTGTATGATCAGAGACACCTCGTGTCAATGCCTGCACTATTACCAAAGGAAACTTCTGTTCCCATTCGACACTTGCTAGGACATGGTCAAGTTTCTCAAACGTCGGTACCGGTAACGAATTAGCCCAAGTGAATTTCCTACCCGAGAGCTCTATCTCTCTGAGATCCAAGCTTTCGATAATAGTGTTAAACATAAACGACCATCTGCCGTCAAAATTGTCATTATTCTTTTCCTCTTTTCTTTGGATAATGTTGAAATCCCCCCCCCCTCCTAAGAGAGGAAGCTGTTCGTTACCACAAACACGAACCAGATCCGCCAAAAAATCTGGCTTGAGCTCTGTTGCGCAGCTCCGTAAACCGCCACCAAAGCCCAATCAAACCCATCTGCCTTAGTTCTAACTCGAAACTTGACAGCAAACTCCCCCAAAACTACACTCCGAACTTCCAACGTTTCGCACTTAACCCCAAGTAAAACCCCACCGGATCTTCCTCGAGGGGGGAGGCAATGCCAGTCAAAATCTACCCCCCCGGACAAAGTGACAAGAAATTGTGAAGTGAAGTTGCTTCTTCCAGTCTCAGACAATGCAATAAAATCCAAATGATGTTCAAGAGAAGCGTCCGCTAGAAACCTTCTTTGAGCCAAGTCTCTAAGACCTCTGCTATTCCAGAAAATGCCTCTCATAATTCATCATGAAATTTTTTGGCAGTACGTATCCTAGCACTCCTACGTGTTGTCGAGGATGGATAAACCTTTCGTTTCCACGTCCATTTTGGCTTAATGTGACCATCAGCCTGATCACCACACTCATTCTCTGCTTCTAGCACCAGCGGCTCATCTACATGAAGAAACGTCTCAGGATTGGTGTCCTCCTCCATCTCGGGTAATGCAGGGTCAAGATCGGCACACAAGCCACCAAGAACCCTAACCCCAAGCGCATCTATCTCCGAGTCGTTCATAGGTTTAACTGCAGTAATGAGACGAATATATCTACCGCACGTTCAGCTTCCAAATCAAGAATGTCGTTAACCGACCTAGATATCTCAATATCATTATTACCAAGTGAAACTCCTATTTGATTTGCATTATGAATAATTTCATCATCAGTAAAATGCAAAATGGAATTCAACTTATTAACAGACATACCAGTGGAGATCTCGACGTCACGCAACTTGGCAGCCCTCAAAGCACACCTGAGCTGCATGTCATCAACGTCAGGCTGCTCCTGCATCCTCCCGCTGACCCGCCTCCCCTGGGAGACAGGATCCGGGATACCGCCAAAGGCGATGATCTCCTCGCGTGAAGCTCTGCTAGGGGAAAGGCCTCCTTCCCGTCCCCCAACAGCGGTGCCCCGGGCCGTAGCCACCGGGGCAGGAGAACAAAACGGCGACGACTCCCGTGGCTTGTTCACGGGCGACCCGTCGACAGCAGGGACCGGGGAAACCCTCGCGCGGTGCTCTGGAGAGGAAGCCGGTGAGACGGCCGCGTCACCCGACCCTCCCACCGCAACGGGGCACGGAGTGACGGCAGCCTCCTGCATGGCCACACCTCCGCCCGTGCGCGGTGACGTGGAGATGAATGCCGAGCCCGTCGTGGGCGCCGTCGGCGTCATCATCACAGGGGACCGGGCCTCCTGCCCGCATGCCCCACCCATACCCGCCGGAGAGCCCAAGGAGCCCCTAGCCAGCGTGCAGGCCTTGGGCCCCCTCGAGGTCGGTGCAGACGTAGCACAAGAGGTCGGGTCCTCCCGCCCGCCCATATCCGCTGAAGCGTCCAGCGAGGCCGTCACCTCCATCCTAGGCAACGGAGATGAAGGAGGAGTAACATGAACCTCCTGTCTAGTGGTTCCTCCCGGTCCGTCGAAGATCAAAACAGAGTCATGCCCCGTAATCACCGGCGGCAAATGTTCGGACGGATCATCCATATCCACGCGATCACTCCAAAGACGAGGAGGCACTGAAAAAGCTCCTATGGATCCAAGCTGCAACATATTAGACGGAACAGTCAGCGATTTCCCCCTGAGCAGACTCTCCTGCCTTAGTCGAATCCACAGGCCCGGAAGCCTTGTCACCATCATTTTGTGCACTACCACCCTGGTTCCCAGGAGCACCTCCCCCTCAAAACACTAGTAGAAAACAGGGCTTTGGTTCCAGGCCGGGTCAGCCCATTAGTCCCGGTTCAGTCCAGAACCGGGACCAATGGGGGCATTGGTCCCGGTTCGTGAGCCCAGGGGGCCGGCCGGGCCACATGGGCCATTGGTCCCGGTTCATCTGGACCTTTTGGTCCTGGTTGGTGGGATGAACCGGGACCAATGGGCCTCGCTCCTGGCCCACCACCATTGGTCCCGGTTGGTGGCTTGAACTGGGACCAAACGCTCCCCTTTAGTCCCGGTTCATGCCACCAACCGGGACCAATGAGGTGCCTATATATACCCCCTCGCGTAAGAGCAGAGCACACTGCTCTATTTTTTTCTGGCCGAGGGGGAGAGGGCTTGGTGGTGCTCTAGCTCACCTCCTATGCACACAAGGTGTTCGATGGAATACCCAAGCCACACTACTTAAGCTTTCTCCTCTCCAAGCTCGACCTCCAAGCTCAATTTTCCACAATATTTGTCTAGGTTATTTAGCGGTCCGTCACGCCCCGTCCCCGTCTTCACTGCCGTCGATCACCCGCGCCGAGCTCATCGCCGGCACCACCGTGGTGAGCCTCTTGTTCTTATCTTCTTTCTGAAAGGAAAAATATTCTTACTTGTATGTTTACATAGATACTTGTATTATTTTCTTACTTTTATTATTGCATCTTATATAGTGCGATGGTTTTGGTATCCGCCCCCGTTGGCCCTCGTCCTGTCTATGATTCGGATGTGGTATATATATTATCTTTATAACTATTGGTTCATTTATTGTTTATGAAAATTATGCCGACCAACGTGACATAGATTTTATTTATGTAGGATGTATGTGAATCGGAAATGCCAACCGACCCTATTGTCGAGAGGTTAAATTTAGTTGAAGAAGAAAACAATTTGTTGAAGGAAAATATAAAAAAAACATTGAGGAGGAGAAGATGATATTGGAGTTGCATGTTGCGGATGTCGTCGATGATCACAAGATCAAGATGGATGCAATGCGCTTGAAGATTAGAAAGATTAGAAAATATGCCATTCATACCGAGGCTTGGTATCATTATGTCATTGGATCAATTGTTACCTTGGTTGCGATTATGATCGCATTTGTTTCTGCATTGAAATGTTTTACATAGTTTCAATGTATGGTTTAATTAATTAGATGCTCTGGAGAGCTATATGTTGTTAGATGAGAACTATGTATGCACTTTGGTTTTAATGTGATGATGAACTTCTATTAATTTGGACACTTAATTATATATAATGCATGCAGATGAACCGGCAATGGATGTACGGTGACAGACACACCTGCGAGTACATTAAGGGCGTGCATGAGTTTCTCGATGCGGCTGAGGCAAACAAGCAGAATGATTTTATGTGTTGTCCATGCACTGAATGTGGGAATACGAGGTCTTACTCTAACCGGAAAATCATTCACTCCCACCTACTTTACAAGGGTTTCATGCCACACTATAATGTTTGGACGAGGCACGGAGAAATAGGGGTTATGATGGAAGACGACGAAGAAGAAGAGTACGATGACAACGATGTGCCCCCTGAATACGGTGATGCTGCAACGGGGGGAGCTGGTGAAAATCAAGAGGAACCAGACGATGTGCCCAATGATGCTGCAACGGGTGAAGCTACTGAAGATCAAGAGGAACCAGACGATGTGCCCGATGATGATGATCTTTGGCGGGTCATTGTCGATGCAAGGACGCAATGCGAAAGTCACAAGGAGAAGCTGAAGTTCGATCGCATGTTAGAGAATCACAAAAAAGGGTTGTACCCCAATTGCGAAGATGGCAACACAAAGCTCGGTACCGTACTGGAATTGCTGCAGTGGAAGACAGAGAATGCTGTGGCTGACAAAGGATTTGAGAAGCTACTGAAAATATTGAAGAAGAAGCTTCCAAAGGATAACGAATTGCCCGACAGTATATACACAGCAAAGAAGGTCGTATGCCCTCTAGGATTGGAGGTGGAGAAGATACATGCATGCCCTAATGACTGCATCCTCTACCGCGGTGCATACAAGGATCTGAACGCATGCCCGGTATGCGGTGCATTGCGGTATAAGATCAGACGAGATGACCCTGGTGATGTTGACGGTGAGCCTCCCAGGAAGAGGGTTCCTGCGAAGGTGATGTGGTATGCTCCTATAATACCACGGTTGAAACATCTGTTCAGAAACGAAGAGCATGCCAAGTTGATGCGATGGCACAGTGAGAACCGAAAGAAAGATGGGAAATTGAGAGCACCCGCTGACGGGTCGCGGTGGAGAAAAATCGAGAGAAAGTACTGGGATGAGTTTGCAAAGGACCCAAGGAATGTATGGTTTGCTTTATGCGCGGATGGCATTAATCCTTTCGGGGAGCAGAGCAACAATCACAGCACCTGGCCCGTGACTCTATGTATGTATAACCTTCCTCCTTGGATGTGCATGAAGCAGAAGTTCATTATGATGCCAGTTCTCATCCAAGGCCCTGGGCAACCCGGCAACGACATTGATGTGTACCTAAGGCCATTAGTTGAAGAACTTTTACAGCTGTGGAATGGAAACAGTGTACGTATGTGGGATGAACACAAACAGGAGGAATTTAACCTTAAGGCATTGCTGTTCGTGACCATCAACGATTGGTCCGCTCTCAGTAACCTTTCAGGACAGACAAACAAAGGATACCACGCATGCACGCACTGTTTAGATGACACTGAAAGTATATACTTGGACAAATGCAGGAAGAATGTGTACCTGGGCCATCGTCGATTTCTTTTGACCAACCATCAATGTCGAAAGAAAGGCAAGCATTTCAAAGGCGAGGCAGATCACCGGAAGAAGCCGGCCATGCGTACCGGTGATCACGTACTTGCTGTGGTCAATGATTTACATGTAATCTTTGGAAAGGGTCCCAGTGGACTAGCTGTTCCGAATGACGCCGAGGGACACGCACCCATGTGGAAGAAGAAATCTATATTTTGGGACCTACCCTACTGGAAAGACCTAGAGGTCTGCTCTTCAATCGACGTGATGCACGTGATGAAGAACCTTTGCGTGAACCTGCTAGGCTTCTTGGGCGTGTATGGGAAGACAAAAGATACACCTGAGGCACAGGAGGACCTGCAACGTTTGCACGAAAAAGACGGCATGCCTCCGAAGCAGTATAAAGGTCCTGCCAGCTACGCTCTTATGAAAGAAGAGAAAGAAATCTTCTTTGAATGCCTGCTCAGTATGAAGGTCACGACTGGCTTCTCGTCGAATATAAAGGGAATAATAAATATGCCAGAGAAAAAGTTTTAGAACCTAAAGTGTCATGACTGCCACGTGATTATGACGCAACTGCTTCCGGTTGCATTGAGGGGGCTTCTACCGGAAAACGTCGATTAGCCATTGTGAAGCTATGTGCATTCCTCAATGCAATCTCTCAGAAGGTGATCGATCCAGAAATCATACCAAGGCTAAGGAGTGATGTGGCGCAATGTCTTGTCAGTTTTGAGATGGTGTTCCCACCATCCTTCTTCAATATCATGACGCACGTCCTAGTTCATCTAGTCGACGAGATTGTCATCCTGGGGCCTGTATTTCTACACAATATGTTCCCCTTTGAGAGGTTCATGGGAGTCCTAAAGAAATATGTCCGTAACCACGCTAGGCCATAAGGAAGCATCTCCATGGGCCATCAAACAGAGGATGTTATCGGGTTTTGTGTTGACTTCATTCCTGGCCTTAAGAAGATAAGTCTCCCTAAATTGCGGTATGAGGGGAGACTGACTGGAAAAGGCACTCTTGGAAGAGACTCAATAATATGCAGGGACAGATATTCTTGGTCTCAAGCACACTACACAGTTCTACAAAACTCTACCTTGGTGACCCCGTATGTCGATGAACACAAGAACAGTCTGCGCTCCAAACACCGGGAGCAGTGCGACAATTGGATTACATGTGAACACATCAGGACTTTCAGCAGTTGGTTGGAAACACGTCTCAGAGGTGATAACACTGTTTGTGATGAGTTGTACTTGTTGACCAGGGGACCATCTTTGACTGTATTGACTTACAAAGGATACGAGATAAATGGGAATACATTTTACACGATTGCCCAAGATCAAAAGAGCACCAACCAAAACAGCGGTGTCCGCTTTGATGCAGCAACCGAGAGCGGAAAGGACACATATTATGGTTACATAGTGGACATATGGGAACTTGATTACGGACATGATTTTAATGTCCCTTTGTTTAAGTGCAAATGGGTCAATCTGTCAGGCGGCGGGGTACAGGTAGACCCACAGTACGGAATGACAATAGTGGATCTGAAAAATCTTGGGTACACTGACGAACCGTTCGTCCTAGCCAATGATGTGGCACAGGTTATCTATGTGAAGGACATGTCTACCAAACCGAGAAAAAGAAAAGATAAGGAAGCGAATACATCATACGATGAGCCAAAGCACCACATAGTTCTTTCAGGAAAAAGGGACATCCTGGGAGTGGACGGCAAGACAGACATGTCTGAAGATTATGAAAAGTTTCAGGAAATTCCTCCCTTCAATGTCAAGGCTAACCCAAGCATCCTGATAAACGATGAAGATTATCCATGGTTACGGCACAATAAGCAAATGACACAAGCGAACAAAAAGTGAAGACTTTCTTTCGCAACTATTATGATGATACCATGCCAACTTTGTAACACACGAACATGCTACCATTGTCCGTTTTGTACATGCGCATGCTATGTGGGTGAAATTATGATACCATGCCAACTTTCAACTTTTTCAGATTTCATTTGAAATGCTTTAATGTCTTATGGTTCGGCCCTCGTAATACCATTATTCAAATTTTAACTATTCAAATTTGAAAACTAATGGCACTAACAGAAAGTTTATAATTTTTCTAAAACTGATGGCACTAACAGAAAGTTTATAGTTTTTCTGACCTAAAAGCAAAAAGAATTAAAAAATGCAAAAAACAAAAGAAAATAAATAATGCAAAAAAACTGGAAAAAGTAAAGTTAATCACAAATTTGTGATTCAAACAAATTTCAAAGAATTCAAATTTTAACTATTCAAATTTGAAAACTAATTACACTAACAGAAAGTTTATAATTTTTCTAAAACTAATTGCACTAACAGAAAGTTTATAATTTTGCTCCTCGCCCCTGGCCCATGACCATTAGTCCCGGTTTGTGCCACAAACAGGGAATAAAGGGTTGGTCCTCGTGCGGGCAGAGTTTAGTCCCACCTCGCCAACCGAAGGGGGCTCACACCGGTTTATAAGCCCTTCCCTCTGTGCCTTGTTGAGCTCCTCTCAAAGTGAAAATAGATGCCCTAATAGAGAAACGTTTAACCTAAATTCATAGTGAATTTCTCTGAAATTCATAGAAATTTACTATGAATTTAGGTTGAATTTTCTCTATAAGCGCATCTATTCTCATTTTTTTAGTAAGTTAATCACAAACTTGTGATTCACACAAATTTCAAAGAATTCAAATTTTAACTATTCAAATTTGAAAACTAATGGCACTAACAGAAAGTTTATAATTTTTCTAAAACTAATGGCACTAACAGAAAGTTTATAATTTTGCTAACCTAAAAGCAAACAGAATTAAAAATTAAAGCAAAAAACAAAAGAAAAAAATAATGCAAAAAACAAATCAAAAAAATAGGGAAAAAAACTATTTTTATAGTAAAGTTAATCACAAAAAAAAATTAAGCAACAAAGAAAACAAAAAAACTAAAAAAATGTTTTCAA
>NC_041380.1:12819024-12821244 GCF_002162155.2 Triticum dicoccoides
AAAAGCAAAAAGAATAAAAAAATAAAGCAAAAAACAAAAGAAAATAAATAATGCAGAAAACAAAACAATAAAACTGGAAAAAATAGCAACAATAAGTATTTTATTGTAAGTAGAAACAAAATAAAATAAATAAAGCAAAAAAGAAAACAAAAAAACAAAAAAAGTGTTTTCAAATTTGAAAACTAATGGCATTAACAAAAAGTTTATAATTTTTCTAAAACTAAAAGCATAAAGAATTAAAAAATAAAGAAAAAAAAGAAAAAAATAAATAAAGCAACAAAAAAAATGCCACCTACTAGCCCCCCACGGCCTGAATACGACTAGAAACCCATCCAAGGGCCAGGATTCAGGCCCGCAGGAGGCCCAGTAGGCCCACAGACATAGCAGTGACAATTAGGCCCATAAGCCTGCAATGGAGAGAAGCTCGAGAGGGGTGCGGCAGTGGGGCTTATAAACCACTATGCACCCCTCTCCACTAGCGAGGTGGGACTAAACTTTCGACGTCGCAGCAGCACAAGGCCTTTGGTCCCGGTTGGTGGCACCAACCGGGACTAAAGGGGGCATTGGTCCCGGTTGGTGCTACCAACCGGGACCAAAGGCCGCGGCTTCCCGCCCTTTGGGCTGCTGAAAATTGGCATTTGGTCCCGGTTGGTGGCACCAATCAGGACTAAAGAGGGCATTGGTCCTGGTTGGTGCCACAAACCGGGACCAATACTCTGTGTATATAAGCAGGACTTAGGAAAATTTGACGAACTCATCGCCAATTGCCCCCCGGCCCGCCCGACGATGCCGAGCTCATCGACGCCGCAAGGCTGCCCAGATCGACGCCGTCCGCTGCCCCCCGAGCCCGTGCGCCCCTGCCCTCGCCCCCGAGCGCGCCTTCACCGTCCGCCGTCCCCGAGACTTCCTCGTCGCCGACGCCACCTTGCTGTGAGCGCCGCCCATTCCCCTGCTCCTCCCCTTGTATTGGCCGCCGTTGCCACCGCCCCTGCCCTTCGCTGCCACCGCACGCTGCCCCGCCACGCGCCTCCCCTGCCCTGCCGTGCCACCGCCCCTGCGCGCCCTTCATTTTTATTAGTTTAATTTTTTTTGTTCATATATATATATATATATATATATAATGTATATGTGTATGTATGTAGCTATGATTATGTATATGTTCAAAATGTATAACAAATTGTTCAGAGCATGTTTTTGTTCATATATGTATTTTTTTGTTCATATGTGTATTAATCTTTTTCCATATATGTAATTTTTTTGGTTCATAGAAAGAAGAGGAAGAAAGAAGAAAATTTTGTTCATAGAAATTGTGTTCATATATATATAGAAAGTTTTTTGTTCATAGAAAGTTTTTTGTTCATATATAGAAAGTTAGAAGAAAATTTAGAATATGCTAAAATTTAGAAGAAAAAGAAGGATATGAAAGAAGAAAATAAGAAGAGGAAGAACGAAAGAAGAGGAGAGGAAGAAGAGAAGAAATAAATAAGAAGAGGAAAAAAGAAGAAAAAGAAGAGGAGAAGAAGAAAGGAATAGAGGAGAAGAAGAAATTTTTCTACCCCCTCCCTGATAACTTCGACATGAGGGGGGGTCGAGAACTAGTTTAGGGGGTCGAGGGTTGAGAACTAGTTTAGGGGGTCAAGGGTCGAGAACGCCGGACATTCATGAGAGAGGCGAGGAAGAAGGGGAAGAAGAGGGAGAAGAAGAGGAGAGGAAGAAGAGGAAGTCTTCTCCTCTATTCTTTCTTCTTTTCTTTTTTCTTCTTATTCCTATATGTATTAGTTTTTTTTAGGTTGTTCATTAGTAGATATTAATTTTGTTCATATATGTATGGATGCATGTGATATGTATGTATGTATCGGGTATGTCATTGTCGATATACCCCCTACCCGATAACTTCGACATGAGGGGGTCGAGAGGGGGTCTAGGGTCGCCGAGGGGTCGAGGGTCGTCGAACATCAGAGGAAGAAGAGGATAAAAAAAGAAGAGGAAGAAGAAAAAAAAGAGGAGAAGAAAGAATAGAGGAGAAGATCTCCTCTATTCTTTCTTCTCCTCTTTTTTTTCTTCTTCCTCCTTTTTATCGGGAACGAGGGTCGTCGAGGGTCGCCGAGCGGTAGAGGAAACCCTAAATAGCAAGTATCGTCGGTGTGAGATACATGTGGCCGTCGGTGTCGGACAGTACATCCATGTCCCACAAGTGACGCGGGCTTCGACGCCCACGTC
>NC_041380.1:12821538-12832125 GCF_002162155.2 Triticum dicoccoides
GACCCTGACCCTCGACGACCCTCGTTTTCGATAAAATAAAGAGGAAGAAGAAGAAAAAAAGAGAAGAAGAGAAGAAGAAGAAAAAAAAGAGGAGAAGAAAGATTTCTTCTTCTCTTTTTTTTTCTTCCTCTTTATTTTATCGGGAACGAGGGTCGTCGAGGGTCAGGGTCGCCGAGCTGTAGAGGAAACCCTAAATAGCAAGTATCGTGGGTGTGAGATACATGTGGCCTGTTGGGGAACGTAGCAGAAATTCAACATTTTCTACGCGTCACCAAGATCAATCTATGGAGTAATCTAGCAACGAGGGGAAGGAGAGTGCATCTACATACCCTTGTAGATCGCTAAGAGGAAGCATTCAAGTGAACGGGGTTGATGGAGTCGTACTCGTCGTGACCCAAATCACCGATGATCCTAGTGCCGAACGGACGGCACCTCCGTGTTCAACACACGTACAGCCCGGTGACGTCTCCTACGCCTTGATCCAGCAAGGGGAGAAGGAGAGGTTGGGGAAGACTCCATCCAGAAGCAGCACGACGGCGTGGTGGTGGTGGAGGAGCGCGGGACTCCAGCAGGACTTCGCCAAGCACTACGAGAGACGAGGAGGGAGAGGGGTAGGGCTGCTCCAATAGGGAAAGCAAATCACATATGTTGGGCAGCCCCAAACCTCAAGTATATACAGGGGAAGGGGAGGGGCTGCGCCCCCACCTAGGGTTCCCTCCCTAGGGGTGGCGGCAGCCGCCAGATCCCATCTGGGTGGCGGCCACAAGGGGGAAAGGGGGAGGCGCACCTGGGGTGGGCCTTAGGGCCCATCTGCCCTAGGGTTTGCCCCCTTCCCCTCTTGGAGGCGCCTTGGGCCTTGGTGGGAGGCGCCCCAGCCCACCTAGGGGCTGGTCCCTTCCCACTATTGGCCCATGTAGGCCTCCGGGGCTGGTGGCCCCACCTGGTGGACCCCCAGACCCCTCCGGTGGTCCCGGTACACTACCGGTGATGCCCGGAACACTTCCGGTGGCCAAAACCATACTTCCTATATATCAATCTTTACCTCCGGACCATTCCGGAACTCCTCGTGACGTCCGGGATCTCATCCGGGACTCCGAACAACATTCGGTAACCGCGTACATACTTTCCCTATAACCCTAGCGTCATCGAACCTTAAGTTTGTAGACCCTACGGGTTCGGGAAACATGCAGACATGACCGAGACAACTCACCGGTCAATAACCAACATCGGGATCTGGATACCCATGTTGGCTCCCACATGCTCCATGATGATCTCATCGGATGAACCACGATGTCAAGGACTTAATCAATCCCGTATACAATTCCCTTTGTCTAGCAGTACGATACTTGCCCGAGATTCGATCGTCGGTATCCCGATACCTTGTTCAATCTCGTTACCGGCAAGTCTCTTTACTCGTTCCGTAACACATCATCCCGTGATCAACTCCTTGATCACATTGTGCACATTATGATGATGTCCTACCGAGTGGGCCCAGAGATACCTCTCCGTTTACACGGAGTGACAAATCCCAGTCTCGATTCGTGCCAACCCAACAGACACTTTCGGAGATACCTGTAGTGTACCTTTATAGCCACCCAGTTACATTGTGACGTTTGGCACACCCAAAGCACTCCTACGGTATCCGGGAGTTGCACAATCTCATGGTCTAAGGAAATGATACTTGACATTAAAAAAGCTTTAGCATACGAACTACATGATCTTGTGCTAGGCTTAGGATTGGGTCTTGTCCATCACATCATTCTCCTAATGATGTGATCCCGTTATCAACGACATCCAATGTCCATGGTCAGGAAACCGTAACCATGTATTGCTCAACGAGCTAGTCAACTAGAGGCTTACTAGGGACATGGTGTTGTCTATGTATCCACACATGTATCTGAGTTTCCTATCAATACAATTCTAGCATGGATAATAAACGATTATCATGAACAAGGAAATATAATAATAACCAATTTATTATTGCCTCTAGGGCATATTTCCAACATGGCCGTCGGTGTCGGACAGTACATCCACGTCCCACAAGTGACGCAGGCTTCGACGCCCACGTCACTTGTGGGACGTGGATGTAGTGTCCGACACCGACGGCCACATGTATCTCACACCCACGATACTTGCTATTTAGGGTTTCCTCTACCGCTCGGTGACCCTCGACGACCCTCGTTCCTGATAAAAAAAAGAGGAAGAAGAAAAAAAAGAGGAGAAGAAAGAATAGAGGAGTAAGCGTTGTCGAGGCCACCCCAAACCCTAGAGAAGCAGCATCAATATTTGTTGTCAATATTTGAATAATATATCCATCTGTCATGTTTGAATAATAATTGCCATGTTGTCAATATTTGTAGAAACTATGGACACCGCCTGAGACGAAGTACAAGAAGAGTTGTTGGGGGACATAATCGCACGAGGAAGTGATGCCGTCTGCTCGTTGTTTCTCAACGACACCGATGGTCTAGAAGCAGTTGGCTATGATTATGATGGCTCGGGTGACCTAATGCCGGTGCAAGAAGGAGACCGTGATGACGTCTCCAGTGACCGAACCGAGTCCGGCCAGGTATATATATTAGTTAAGCTTCTGCTGACTAGCTAATTGATGCATTCATTGTTTTGGTATGTACACATATTAATTAAGTCTTTGTTCTTTTTTCTAGCCCTCCAGATCGAGCACAACTTCGGTAAAGAGACGAGGCCCGAAGAAAAAGTTGAGCTCGGATGAAAAGTTTGAGATCATAGCAATCGCGCCCGACGGCCAACCGATTGAACCCCTCCGGACAAAGAGCGCATTTATTGCTTAGTGCGGGGTTTTGGTTAGGGACAAGATCCCGATCAGCATCCAGCAATGGTTAAAGCCGGCTACAGAAGACCCTGAGGTGTCTTATGTCAATGATATGCAGAAAAATGATCTTTGGACTGAGCTGAAGTCAAATTTCACCCTACCGCCAGAGGATGATCTAGAGAAGCCAGTTAAAGAGCAATTAATCAAGTCGTTTGCTCTTAAGAGGATGGCAGAACTATTCAGGAGGTGGAAGAAAGAGCTGAATAAGTTTGTCGAAAATAAAGAGACACCAGAATTCAAGGGCAGATATGAGAAGATCAGAGATCACTGGCCCGCATTTGTGGCCCACAAGACATCAGAAAAGAGTAAGAAGATGTCAGCGACAAACAAGCAAAATGCTGCGAACAAGAAGCATCACCATCGCATGGGGTCAGGTGGCTACCTCGTAGCCCGGCCTAAGTGGGCCAAGACTGAGAATGATCTGGTTGATAAAGGGATCAAACCAGAGATAATTAACTGGCCAGACCGTTGCCGGACTTGGTTCTTCGGGGCTGGCGGAACCTTGGACCCTGTAACAGGGAAGTGCATTTGGACGAACGATCAAATGGACATACCAGTCAGGAAGCTTCAGCAGTATATCGAAGCAGCGCAGCAAGGGACGTTCTTTCCAGACAGAGAGAACGACGAGCTCACAATGGCCCTCGGGATTCCTGAGCACCCTGGACGGACACGAGGCACGCCAGGCTCCATTCCGTCGAAGGTTGGGTTTCCGGATGCAGGCGGTTACAAATGCCAGGAGAGGAGGAAAAAATTGCAGCAGACCCAAATGCAGGCGCTGCAAGCAAGGGTACAAGCGATAGAGGAACAAGAAGCAAATCGCAGCAAACGAACTACCGAAGCTACCCCGCCATCTCAGCGGAGAAGCAGCGTGGCTTCCACCGAGCTGCTTCAGCCGGAGCATGCCTTGACGGCTCCTGCCAGCTATCCCGTGGATGCTATCACGGAGTCTCAAAATTGCCACCTTATGACGCAATGGATGAATTTGAAGGTCAAGGCGGCTGTTGGCTCTGTTTATCCTACTGAACCCGGCGCAACTTTTCAGTGCCGGCCAATTCCAGAAGGATATGCTAGGGTGATGGTGGATGAAATAATGGAGGGATTTGAGGACCTCTGGCTTGACCATCCTACCGGTGAAGGGGAGACTAGGCTGGGTTCTGCTCTGAAGACTCCATGCCTATGGCGGAAGGAGCTCATCAACCTTCCGAACTGGACGCCTCTGCCTCCTCCTCCTCCTCCGGCAAGTCAGGGCACTCCGCCTTCTCCACCGCATCCTCCTCTGGCGAGTCAGGGCACTCCGCCTACTCCACCGCCTCCTCCTCCGGCGAGTGACGATCAGGGCACTTGACCGGCTCCTTCTCCGGCGCGTGGCGGCACTCCGCCTCCTTCTCCGCCAGCGCCGACGCGCCTGAGCAGCCAGCCTCCTCCTTCTCTGCCTTGTCAGCAAGGGCGGAAGAGACCTGCCGCCGCTCCGGCTGCTCCGGCGCGTCGAAGTCCTTCTCCTCCGCCTCGTAAGCAAGTAAAGAAGACAACCGCTCCGTCTGCTCTGCTGGTGTCTAGCAGTACAGCCAGAGGCGAGAGGACATACAGATTCGGTCCTTCTCTGAAGACTCCAGAGAAGTTACCATACGAGAGGACCCCGGAGGAGAATGCCGAGATCGCGCGAGAAGAAGTGAGGAACTTCTTTGAAGGGGTGAAAGCAAGGAAACATCCACCTCTGGAGGAGAAGGTAGATCTGGTGAAAGCGAAGCGCACTCTAGCTGCCCTGACAAAACCACCCAAGTCTCCGCCGAAAGGAAACTATGAGCGCATTATTGCAAAGGAATTTGCCGAAGCGGAGCGGTCGGGAAGTACTGTCAGTGATCAAAGGCTGAAAGAACGACGAGCTGGGAAACAAATTGCCCAGCTCGGCGAACAAGCGAAGCAATCGTGCCCCCCGCTCAAGGTGCCTAGCGACAACGTTGCTAATGGTCCGAGGATGGTGCGCGGTTATAGCAATCTTAGCGATTACCTGCCCGACGATGTACATTATTATTTCATGGAGGTGCAGATACAAAGATACGAGTACGGGAAGCCTCTCGTCAAAGATGAAAGATTTCTATCAACGATGATGCGAAGATTGCATGATTGGTACTTGAAAATCTGCAGAGACTCTGGGGGGAGGAGTACTTTGTATGTGAAAGTTAAAAAGGAGCATGACCTCGTTGGAATTGAACTGTTGCCTGTTCCATTTAAGGAGTTCTTTCAGTTTTTCAATAAATTGGCCCTCGATAAAACAACGGTCACCTGCTACTGTCTGTAAGTAGTACTATACTTCTGTCATTAAGTCTCTCTATATAGCTCAGCTCTTTCATTGCATGTATTTATAATCATCCTCACTATATTATGCAGATTGAAGATCGCCGAATTGAAGAAAAGACAAGTCGGTGATATTGGGTTCATTAACACATATCTCATAGATGCAACTCAGGTTAAATTTCATGCCGCAGATACCGAGGCCAACTTGCTATGATCGTTGGTAATAAATGAAAACAAAGAGATAATACTCTTTTCTTACAACTTCAAGTGAGTGTTACTGTCTCGTACGTATTCGGTTTCCCTTATATATTAGTCAAGGTTGTAGTAATGTAATTGATGAGTTATGCATGCGTGTGAAGTTACCACTATATTCTCCTAGAGATTAAGCTTGAGCAGGGACTAGTAACCGTCTTAGACTCAAGACGAAAAGATCCCCAGGAATATGCGGACATGACTCAAATGCTCGAGAAGTAAGTTAAATCGATCATTATCCACCATATCAGCAACTTTGTTCATTTCCTGATATATCAAGTAATTGTTTTCTTTGTCTGGCAGGGTTTGGAAAAAATTCTCCAAAAAAGCTCCAGGACTCCCGAAGAAGCTACAATTTAGACACCCGAAAGTAAGTACTATAGTAGCATGTTCCGCGCATCTCCTATTGATTCAAGCGCTAGTTTCATCAATACCATTTGGTATTCTTGCTTATCAGTTTGATTAACCTCTATTTCTTGTAAAGTGGTTGTGGCAGGAACAAGGGAATGATTTCTGTGGATACTACGTTTGCGAGTCCATCCGCCACACGACCTGTGAGCGGGGCTACACTGACAAACAATATGAAGTACGTAAATAACAACATTCATAATTTTATTTTATTACCATCATTTGTGTTGAGTTTCATTCATTCATATATATATGTATTGACCCCCTTCTTCAAATTAGATGTTCCAGAAGTGGGATGAACTCCTAGCACCAGCTCGCATGCGAGCAATTCAAGAGGAATTGGCGGCATTCTTTCTTGACCACGTGATCGCTGAAGACGGAGAATACTATGTGGACCATGAGTCCGTATGATTATATTTGTAAGAGATAATTATTGTATATATGTAGCCAGTAGTGTTGGATAGATATACGAGAACTTGTTGTTCGACCAATCTCTCGGAGAAGGAGAGGTGGTCGATATCACTTCTCTCTGTATGCATATATGTTCATGATGATCTTCTGTTTCCTTCGTTTTCTTACTAGCTAGCTAGCCTATCTAGTCCTCTCTATACGTTTGTATAGTACGTAGCGTCGACCAAGCACGGACATAAGAGAGGACACTTCTCTCTATTAATTATAGCTAGCTAACACAATATATGAAACACCTAAATTAACCACCAAAACCCCCAACCCCCCCCCCTTTCAAAAAACAAACAAAAACCCCAGCCACAGAAATGCTGACGCATGGATGCCTATTGGTTCCGGTTGGTGCCACCAACCGGGACCAAAGGCCCTCCTGCCAGGGCTCCGCTCATAGGCCACGTGGAGGCCCATCTATCCTGGTTCTGGATTGAACCGGGACTAAAGGGACAGGGCATTAGTACCGACCCTTTAGTCCCGGTTCAGGAACCGGGACAAAAGGCCCTTACGAACCGGGACAACAGGCCCTTTTTCTACCAGTGGAAGTATCCATATGATGAATCTCCTCAAATACCTGAAACAGATAAGGGTCCTCATATTCGACATCCAACATATAAGCAATGCCCTCGTAAGTCCATCTTACCACATCTGGCAGGAACTCGATGTTAGCCACACTAACCAGCAAGCACGCCACACCATGAGCATGCGTGAAGGGCATATCCACCTGCTCCGTCTTACCGAGCAAGGATCCCAGGCTCCATGTGACCAAGAAGTTATCCAGAGGTTCAGATGGCGCCCCCGAAAAACGAACCCAAATCTGAGTCAGCGGCATACCCTGAGGCTCCTTCTTTTTCCACTCATCGAACTGTAACACAAAACTTGTGCCAGTAACTCTACTCATGCCAAACTTGAGAATCCTCTTCTGATCCTCCTTAGATGGAAAGTCCACTTTGAAAGTCTGTTCTGATAACTTCACCAGAGACCAGTTAAAGTTCCCCAGTGCCAACTCCCGCAACTGCTGAATAATCTGAGCTTCAGTGAGAGGTCCATTAACCACCTTAACCACCCCCAGGGAAGGAGGTTTCAATGACAGGAGCCACTGGAGCCACACTTGGTGTCTCAAAAAACATCAACTCAGAACAACAAAGCCCATAGATGTTAACCGTCAGTTTGGGCCCAAGAAGAAGCGGACACTCCGCCGCCACATGTTTCGGTTTCCGACAAATATCACATAACTCAGTAGAGCAATCAACCATAAAGTGTCCCATCTCACCACACCGGTAACAGAGCAGATTTTTCTTCTTAGTCGCCCATTTGGACGGCTTGTCACCCCCGGCCTTCTCCGAACCTTTGTCGGAAGCAGCATCATCAGGCTGAGTGGTCACCAGTACTGTCACATCGGCGAGGGCCTGAACCGTCTCCACCGCAGCCTGAGTAAGACCAGCATCATCGGTGGACATCTCCTCAAGTGTCGTGACCTGCCCCGTGGCAACGGGCAGGTTGCGCGGAGGAGGAGGCCGCCGGTGACCACCACGACCACCTCGGTAGCGTCTCCGGAATCGATTATTCGGGCCAACCGCACCCTCAAAAAAATTCCCCGGTGGTCCTTGAAACCCTCGACCGGTTGCACCGTGGTCATTCCAAGCATAGCCCCGCCCACCACCGGTGGACGACGAACCGCGATGAAGGCCATGTCCATAAGCGTTGTAGCCATCATCACCCCACTGACCACAGGGAGGGGGGAGGGGGGTTGCGGCTGTTACCTGCGAATGCGCCCGAACCACGGCCACCTACGCCATTGTCAGCACCACCCCGCACGCCAGCCATCTATCTAGGCCAACACTACGGTAGAGGGGGCGCAACTACTGGCGACGGCTGCGCCGCAGCCCTGGCAGCAGGAACCGCAGCTCGCGCTGGCGCCGCAGCAGCCGGCACAGCCGTAGTCTGGGCCCCCAACGCCGCTTGAGTCTTCGCCGATGGATGAGCCTTGGGCGGCATCTCGTTCTCGCCTGCAGTCGTCACAAGCGCGCCAGAGTCGCCCGATGCCCGCCTCGCTCGTCCACGCACAACCGAAGGAAAACCGACCCGTCCGCGGCGGCGAACCCTAGCGATAACAACATTTCGGCAGAGAGGACCCAATCGTGCATGCGACGACACGCCGACCGGTGCGATCTCATGCACGTAAGCCTCCACAGCCCGTTCACACCAGCCGGTTTTGCCTGGGCCTTTAGCCCCGCTAATCCCGGCCGAGTACTTGACTTCGCAGTTAAGGCGGGCATTGCTAGCCACATCACCTTACCGCTGCTTGTGGTGTTCTATAACGTGAAATATATAACCACACATAACAACATTCATATATATGAAAATATTTCTGAAAAAATCAAAACTTTTATTCAAAGAAAATGTGAACAAATTTGAAATACCAAATAGTTCTTGAATTTATTAACAACATTCCAAAAGACAAAAAAATTTGAAATTCGAACAAAATTTTAAATAGTGAACAATTATAAGAAAATTAAACATCTTTTGAAACATGAGTAATTTTTAAAACTTGTGGTTTTTTTTTTCAGTTTCTGTTTGTCCTGTTTTCCTTCATTTTCATTTTTCTCTTTCTTTTTCTTTATTCATTTTCATCCATTTTTAAACATCGCAAACTATTTTAAAAGAAGTTTTTTTCTTAAAGCCATGAAATATTTTAAACTCATAACATTTTCATAAATTCATGAAATTTATTTTCAAATCCTTGAACATTTTTCCAAATCAGCAATCTTTTTTCAACTGTTGCAAACTTTTTTCAAATCCCGTTATTTTTGTTTTCAAATTCGTGACCTTATTTTCAAAATTTATGAATTTTTTTTAATCCGCGAATGCTTGGCCCGGCCCAGTGGTCACCCAACGGGAGCGATGCGGTCGCCTAGTTGGGCCAAGGCCTAAGGTTATTTTCCTTTTTCTTTTCTTATTAATTTACTTTTCTCCTTTTTGAACTTTTTTCTTTTTGAAACCTGTTTAAGAAATTTAAATACTGTTTGGAATACCTTAAAATGTTCATGTTTGCAAATTTTCTTCTTAAATTTAAAATATATTCAGGAATTTCAAACACTGGCCGCGTTTCTTAAATACTGTTCATGTATCGAAACATGTTCGTATTATTTTTTTTGAAAAAAATCATGTTTTAAATTTTCGTCAAATTTCAAAAAATGTTTGTTTTTTAATTTTTTCATAAATTCATAAAATATTTGGGATTTCGAAACAATCACATTTGTTATAAAAAAATAAAAAAAATTCAGAAATGATTTCATATATATGTCGTTGTGTTTTCTTATATATTTCGCTCTATACAACACCACAAACAGCATTGAGGTGAAGTGGCTAGTAGCCTGTGCTCTCCTGATTCTCTTTATTTGTACGTCGCTTACATAGAATGTGGTAGAAGGGACATAGCTTAATGGGCCGGCCTAGTTGCTCGCGCTTCTGCATGGAGACACATACATTACATGAACCATGGCTTCCATAGCTAATCTTATGAATTCAAAACATGTGATCATCAGAAATGGAGACTACATTGATCAATACATTGTTTTCCATACGGAAGCAGAGCGTTGCAACAAGATAGTAGCAGCAGTAGTATACTATCCTTGGATGGATGCACTGGAGGTCGGACCATCTTCAAGGAGGGCCAGTTTCGATTCTTGGCAAGCACGGCCTTGCATGTAACAACAACTCATGTAACAACAACAAGGAGGTCGGACCATCTTCAAGGAGGACCATGAACAACTTCACGTGCACAGTCACACAGACCAGGGACTACATTGTCATTTTTCTTCACCAATAATAGAAGAACAAGAATAACCAAAATTACAACTTGCTGGGACTGATACACAACGAATAGCAAAACTTGCGTTGAACACACACAAAAATGAACGTACACTTACATTGCTTACGAATTGAAATAAGACGAAATAAAAAATACAAGCCAGAAGGAGCAGAGGCCGATATGGGGAGCAGGGACAAATTATCGGGCTCGGGCTCGGAACCTCTTCAGAACGGGTCCATTTTGATTCGCGCCAAGCTTGCCCCGCAATTCCTCCATGAAGTCTTGCTTGGACCAACTTTGGGATTCAAACTCCAACTGCTGAACCTCAGCAGCTCAAGCTTAGGGGCTAGCTGCTCCTTGTTCAAACTCCAACTCCGCCGACCTTCCATCTTGTCGACAGCATAGCATCCGACAGGCTTTGAGACTGTTGGAAGCATGCCTACCCCTGACTGAACTGGATGTTCAGACTGGACGCATGCCAACGATTCAGATACACACATGATTACAT
>NC_041380.1:13068033-13149133 GCF_002162155.2 Triticum dicoccoides
GTACGTATTCGGTTCCCTTTATATATTAGTCAAGGTTATAGTAATGTAATTGATGAGTTATGCATGCGTGTGCAATTACCACTATATTCTCCTAGAGATTAAGCTTGAGCAGGGACTAGTAACCGTCTTAGACTCAAGACGAAAAGATCCCCAGGAATATGCGGACATGACTCAAATGCTCAAGAAGTAAGTTAAATCGATCATTATCCACCATATCAGCAACTTTGTTCATTTCCTGATATATCAAGTAATTGTTTTCTTTGTCTGGCAGGGTTTGGAAAAAATTCTCCAAAAAAGTTCCAGAACTCCCGAAGAAGCTACAATTTAGACACCCGAAAGTAAGTACTATAGTAGTATGTTCCGCGCATCTCCTATTGATTCAAGCGCTAGTTTCATCAATACCATTTGGCATTCTTGCTTATCAGTTTGATTAACCTCTATTTCTTGTAAAGTGGTTGTGGCAGGAACAAGGGAATGATTTCCGTGGATACTACGTTTGCGAGTCCATCCGCCACACGACCTGTGAGCGGGGCTACACTGACGAACAATATGAAGTACGTAAATAACAACATTCACAATTTTATTTTATTACCATCATTTGTGTTGAGTTTCATTCATTCATATATATATATGTATTGACCCCCTTCTTCAAATTAGATGTTCCAGAAGCGGGATGAACTCCTAGCACCAGCTCGCATGCGAGCAATTCAAGAGGAATTGGCGGCATTCTTTCTTGACCACGTGATCGCTGAAGACGGAGAATACTATGTGGACCATGAGTCCGTATGATTATATTTGTAAGAGATAATTATTGTATATATGTAGCCGGTAGTGTCGGATAGATATACGAGAACTTGTTGTTCGACCAATCTCTCGGAGAAGGAGAGGTGGTCGATATCACTTCTCTCTGTATGCATATATGTTCATGATGATCTTCTATTTCCTTCGTTTTCTTACTAGCTAGCTAGCCTGTCTAGTCCTCTCTATATGTATGTATAGTACGTAGCGTCGACCAAGCACGGACATAAGAGAGGACACTTCTCTCTATTAATTATAGCTAGCTAACACAATATATGAAACACCTAAATTAACCACCAAAACCCCCAACCCCCCCCCCTTTCAAAAAACAAACAAAAACCCCAGCCACAGAAATGCTGACGCATGGATGCCTATTGGCTCCGGTTGGTGCCACCAACCGGGACCAAAGGCCTCCTGCCTGGGCTCCGCGCATAGGCCACGTGGAGGCCCATCTGTCCCGGTTCTGGATTGAACCGGGACTAAAGGGACAGGGCATTAGTACCGACCCTTTAGTCCCGGTTCAGGAACCGGGACAAAAGGCCCTTACGAACCGGGACAAAAGGCCCTTTTTCTACCAGTGGAAGTATCCATATGATGAATCTCCTCAAATACCTAAAACAGATAAGGGTCCTCATATTCGACATCCAACATATAAGCAATGCCCTTGTAAGTCCATCTTACCACATCTGGCAGGAACTCGATGTTAGCCACACTAACCAGCAAGCGCGCCACACCATGAGCATGCGTGAAGGGCATATCCACCTGCTCCGTCTTACCGAGCAAGGATCCCAGGATCCATGTGACCAAGAAGTTATCCAGAGGTTCAGATGGCGCCCCCGAAAAACGAACCCAAATCTGAGTCAGTGGCATACCCTGAGGCTCCTTCTTTTTCCACTCATCGAACTGTAACACAAAACTTGTGCCAGTAACTCTACTCATGCCAAACTTGAGAATCCTCTTCTGATCCTCCTTAGATGGAAAGTCCACTTTGAAAGTCTGTTCTGATAACTTCACCAGAGACCAGTTAAAGTTCCCCAGTGCCAACTCCCGCAACTGCTGAATAGTCTGAGCTTCAGTGAGAGGTCCATTAACCACCTTAACCACCCCCAGGGAAGGAGGTTTCAATGATAGGAGCCACTGGAGCCACACTTGGTGTCTCAAAAAACATCAACTCAGAACAACAAAGCCCATAGATGTTAACCGTCAGTTTGGGCCCAAGAAGAAGCGGACACTCCGCCGCCACATGTTTCGGTTTCCGACAAATATCACATAACTCAGTAGAGCAATCAACCATAAAGTGTCCCGTCTCACCACACCGGTAACAGAGCAGATTTTTCTTCTTAGTTGCCCATTTGGACGGCTTGTCACCCCCGGCCTTCTCCGAACCTTTGTCGGAAGAAGCATCATCAGGCTGAGTGGTCACCAGTACTGTCACATCGGCGAGGGCCTGAACCGTCTCCACCGCAGCCTGAGTAAGACCAGCATCATCGGTGGACATCTCCTCAAGTGTCGTGACCTGCCCCGTGGCAACGGGCAGGTTGCGCGGAGGAGGAGGCCGCCGGTGACCACCACGACCACCTCGTTAGCGTCGCCGGAAACGATTATTCGGGTCAACCGCACCCTCAAAAAAATTCCCCGGTGGTCCTTGAAACCCTCGACCGGTTGCACCGTGGTCATTCCAAGCATAGCCCCGCCCACCACCGGTGGACGACGAACCGCGATGAAGGCCATGTCCATAAGCGTTGTAGCCATCATCACCCCACTGACCACAGGGAGGGGGGAGGGGGGTTGCGGCTGTCACCTGCGAATGCGCCCGAACCACGGCCACCTACGCCATTGGCAGCACCACCCCGCACGCCAGCCATCTGTCTAGGCCAACACTGCGGTAGAGGGGGCGCAACTACTGGCGACGGCTGCGCCGCAGCCCTGGCAGCAGGAACCGCAGCTCGCGCCGGCGCCGCAGCAGCTGGCACAGCCGTAGTCTGGGCCCCCAATGCCGCTTGAGTCTTCGCCGATGGATGAGCCTTGGGCGGCATCTCGTTCTCGCCTGCCGTCGTCACAAGCGCGCCAGAGTCGCCCGATGCCCGCCTCGCTCGTCCACGCACAACCGAAGGAAAACCGACCCGTCCGCGGCGGCGAACCCTAGCGATAACAACGTTTCGGCAGAGAGGACCCAATCGTGCATGCGACGACACGCCGACCGGTGCGATCTCATGCACGTAAGCCTCCACAGCCCGTTCGACACCAGCCGGTTTTGCCTGGGCCTTTAGCCCCGCTAATCCCGGCCGAGTACTTGACTTCGCAGTTAAGGCGGGCATTGCTAGCCACATCACCTTACCGCTGCTTGTGGTGTTCTATAATGTGAAATATATAACCACACATAACAACATTCATATATATGAAAATATTTCTGAAAAAATCAAAACTTTTATTCAAAGAAAATGTGAACAAATTTGAAATACCAAATAGTTCTTGAATTTATTAACAACATTCCAAAAGACAAAAAAATTTGAAATTCGAACAAAATTTTAAATAGTGAACAATTATAAGAAAATTAAACATCTTTTGAAACATGAGTAATTTTTAAAACTTGTGGTTTTTCTTTTTTTTTCAGTTTCTGTTTGTCCTGTTTTCCTTCATTTTCATTTTTCTCTTTCTTTTTCTTTATTCATTTTCATCCATTTTTAAACATCGCAAACTAATTTAAAAGAAGTTTTTTTCTTAAAGCCATGAAATATTTTAAACTCATAACATTTTCATAAATTCATGAAATTTATTTTCAAATCCTTGAACATTTTTCCAAATCAGCAATCTTTTTTCAACTGTTGCAAACTTTTTTCAAATCCCGTTATTTTTGTTTTCAAATTCGTGACCTTATTTTCAAAATTGATGAATTTTTTTTAATCCGCGAATGCTTGGCCCGGCCCAGTGGTCACCCAACGGGAGCGATGCGGTCGCCTAGTTGGGCCAAGGCCTAAGGTTATTTTCCTTTTTCTTTTCTTATTAATTTAATTTTCTCCTTTTTGAACTTTTTTCTTTTTGAAACCTGTTTAAGAAATTTAAATACTGTTTGGAATACCTTAAAATGTTCATGTTTGCAAATTTTCTTCTTAAATTTAAAATATATTCAGGAATTTCAAACACTGGCCGCGTTTCTTAAATACTGTTCATGTATCGAAACATGTTCGTATTATTTTTTTTGAAAAAAATCATGTTTTAAATTTTCGTTCAAATTTCAAAAAATGTTTGTTTTTTAATTTTTTCATAAATTCATAAAATATTTGGGATTTCGAAACAATCACATTTGTTATAAAAAAATAAAAAAAATTCAGAAATGATTTCATATATATGTCGTTGTGTTTTCTTATATATTTCGCTCTATACAACACCACAAACAGCATTGAGGTGAAGTGGCTAGTAGCCTGTGCTCTCCTGATTCTCTTTATTTGTACGTCGCTTACATAGAATGTGGTAGAAGGGACATAGCTTAATGGGCCGGCCTAGTTGCTCGCGCTTCTGCATGGAGACACATACATTACATGAACCATGGCTTCCATAGCTAATCTTATGAATTCAAAACATGTGATCATCAGAAATGGAGACTACATTGATCAATACATTGTTTTCCATACGGAAGCAGAGCGTTGCAACAAGATAGTAGCAGCAGTAGTATACTATCCTTGGATGGATGCACTGGAGGTCGGACCATCTTCAAGGAGGGCCAGTTTCGATTCTTGGCAAGCACGGCCTTGCATGTAACAATAACTCTAGGACCATGAACAACTTCACGTGCACAGTCACACAAACCAGGGACTACATTGTCATTTTTCTTCACCAATAATAAAAGAACAAGAATAACCAAAATTACAACTTGCTGGGACTGATACACAACGAATAGCAAAACTTGCGTTGAACACACACAAAAATGAACGTACACTTACATTGCTTACGAATTGAAATAAGACGAAATAAAAAATACAAGCCAGAAGGAGCAGAGGCCGATATGGGGAGCAGGGACAAATTATCGGGCTCGGGCTCGGAACCTCTTCAGAACGGGTCCATTTTGATTCGCGCCAAGCTTGCCCCGCAATTCCTCCATGAAGTCTTGCTTGGACCAACTTTGGGATTCAAACTCCAACTGCTGAACCTCAGCAGCTCAAGCTTAGGGGCTAGCTGCTCCTTGTTCAAACTCCAACTCCGCCGACCTTCCATCTTGTCGACAGCATAGCATCCGACAGGCTTTGAGACTGTTGGAAGCATGCCTACCCCTGACTGAACTGGATGTTCAGACTGGACGCATGCCAACGATTCAGATACACACATGATTACATTGGAAATATTAAGGACACCGGCGGAGGCAACTTATTCATAATTACAGGTGAAATGTTACTTCGAAACAAGTCATCGTCCAGCACGAATGGATGAAGATGTGGAGGCTGCGGAGGGTGCTTTCAAGAGCATGGCCGATGCGCGCCCTGACATTCAGAGATTTGAAGGTCTCATGAATGCTGCACGAGTGTAGGCAATGCTGAACTCTTATTTCTCGTTTCTTTTTCAGCATTCATAACAGGGCGTATATCAAAAGTTAGACTGGATTTTGATCCTCCTTCAATACTGCAATAGTTAGTGATGGCGATGTTCTATGCTTTCTGTTGAATCACCTTAATTTGGCTCCAGTATTACCATGTACATGGAACTACAGTCTCAGTGTTATATATAGATCACTGCAGACAGTCAGCGTTGCTCAAAATTTGTTTGTGATTCAGCAGCATGCATGCAGAAGCCAGAGCTGTCACTATTGCGAAGCCCGAATCCTTCACTAAATGCACATATACGACGAACACAACATTACACATAATTCCAGAGTTGGCTGCCATCCCATATGAAGAATAGACAAACATAATGAGGTGATATGTAACTTATACATAACTCTCAGGACACCAGCTGGCGTCGCAACCTATACATAACTACAGGTGATATGTGACTTTGAAACAAGCCATCAACCAACACGAATGGAAAGATCAACAATTAACTGCTCATAGATATTCTTCACAAAAAGAAAACTGCTCACAGATACTGCACACAAATGAAAACACAGACAATACTCCTAGCTTGCCTTGGATGTTTGCGCGTGATTGACCTCTCAAGCTCGATCAGACCCTCTTCACAACGGGTCGATGTGGATTCTCAGCGATCTCAGCCCTCAGGTATGCCAATTCAGGGTCATCATACTTACCTTCGAGCACAACTTCCTTGAGGGTCGCGAGAGATGGTAGACCCAAAACGGAACTGCTGTCGATGTATGTAGTCGTACCAAACTTGAGCACCTCAAGCTTCATGGTTGTTCCTTGTTCAAACATGACGGACTTGAGCCTTCCTTCGAGTCCCATGCTCAGCTCCAGCACCGCCAGGCTCGGGAACATCCCCGGCTGGAAACTGAGACGGACCTCTTCACCCTCGATTGACTTCTCCAACATATGCAGGAACTCCAGATGGGGTAGATTCCCAAGGAGTTGTATTGTTGTATCATGCTCTGTTATCCTGGAGCTCCGCAGCTTCAGCTTCACCAGATTCTTGAGGCCCTGGACCCATTCCGGCAGTTTGACCAGGTTGCCGTACAGCTTGAGGCTCTGCAGTGCCTCTGGAAAAGAGAATTTTCCATCCAAGCAGTCACATAGACCTGGCTCCCCCTCTGACCGGATTGACAATGACTCCATCCGGCTGAGACCAACAATTGCTGAGCACAACTCTTGTCCGTTCTCCTTCTTGACGCCAGTCACTCCAAACTTGCGCAACTGCGTGAGTTCTTTTATGTCCTGTAGAACGAGCTTCCCTCGTTGTCCGATGTTCACAACACCCAGTGTGTGCAGGGTTTTAAGTTTTCTCATTCCTCTTTGCACTAGCACACCATCCAATTCCAGGCGCATCACAACAGCAGGGAGCAAGGAAAAGCAAAAGTAAGTGCATACAGTTCGGTGGCGCATGGTATTCTGTTCATCATCAAGATACAGTATATAACAACATCCCGCCATCCATAAAAGTAAATTGCAGAGTCGGTTCTTCAATGCCTGTGGCAAATCCTCTGACATATCCCAGGAGAACCGCTCATCCTTCGATGTCTTCCCAGCACGAAGATAGTTTAGCTTCTGAAGGTTGATGATGGTCTTTGGCAACATCAATATGTTGGTATCTCTAATGTCTAGTGTCTCCAACTGTCTGAGGTCACCCAATAAATCTGGCAGCTGAGTAATACCAAGACATCCTCTTAGAGAAATATATCTTAGGTGAAGAAGCTTCCCAATATGCTTCAGGTGATGATCATGTAGAGTTGTTGTTATGTCTTCCAGGTCCAACACTCGTAGCAACCTCATCTGGCGAGAAATGTAAAATGACTTCCACTCACCAAAACATGTAATTGACCGGAGACGGGACATGTCCACTTTGCTCTCAAACTCACGCTTGTCTCCATTCCAGTTGCTGCTTATAGCTAGGTGGCGCACCATGGCTTGGCTATTTGAGCTGCAACCTTCCTCCAGTGTAAAAACAAGATTTTCTTCCATTGACTTTGAGACACCAATTTCACGAATAAGATCGTGGACTTGGCAGGAATCAATTCCTTTTGCATTATGAAGGGATTGTTGAGATGGTAGGATCATACTCCTACTTATAAGTTCCATGAAGTAAGTATCCGCTATTTCCTCCGCGGTCTTGCCGCGCATCTCCCTTGTGTAACCCTCTGCACTCCACCGACGTGCCAAACGTCCCCGGCCAACCTTGTAGTCTTCAGGAAAGATGGGCATATATAGGAAACATGACTTGAGGTGATACGATAAACCATCATAGCTTCTCATAAGTACAGTCCTTATAGTCCCAAGCTCTGGATTCATCTCCAACTCGGCGCTGATATGATCATTCAATTTCCTCCATTCCAAAGAGGTTTTTGGTTGGCTAGCCAAGAAGCCGCCTATGGTGACTATTGCAAGAGGGAGCCGACCACACTTCCTCAAGATGAGTTCTGTCTGTTCAACCAGCTCAGGATATTGTGTATCCAAATCTGTAATCTCCTTGAATACCTAAAATTCATGTGATGAACTTATTTATTATTGTGAAAATTAGATAAGGTTGGTAGCGATATTTTAATATACTTACTGAAATATAAGGACATAGAGATTAATTAATTTATACTCAAATTAATCACTAAACACAGCGTGATATGGAACGGAGCAGCTATAGACTTCTGTGGGCATGCAAGTGGCTGGTGGGTGCGTAGGTGACCCGTGACCAGTGACTAAAATATAAGGACAGTTGCTTCCTTGTTCAAAGTTAATGTGCAACTGGACCAACCAAATGGTAAGCATATATGTGATTGCATAGCTTATAACTATTTATAAAATAATGTTGGCAGTCATGAAATACAATAATGTTGGAATGCATGAATTACTCCCAGTAAAGCCCATGGTTGTAGCAATGGCCAAGACCGGAGAGAAAGGTTGCGTGGTGGATCAAATTACGTTCAAAATACAGCTGATCATTTTGGTTTGATAGCTAATAAGATGGAAACAATAATGACATATGACTATGACACGTAAAAATAAGGAAGATAATACTTTGTCATTGAGTACCTTCTTAGTGAAGAGGTCATGTGCATCCTTGTATTCTAGATTTTTGAGCATGTATATATTTTCTTTGTTCTCTGAACAAAGATCAGCAATATTTTTTTCCCTTGTGATGACTATGATCCGGCTTGTTTTTTCCATTCCATGGAAAATTGGTATTATCATGTTCCATTCTGCGGTAGATGAGAGATCATCAAGAACAATCAAGCACCTCTTTCCTTCTAAAAGCCTTGCCAGTTCCTTGCTCAATTCTGCAAGTGGCATCAATAATAATATGTTCTTTGTGCTGCCCATCAAACCCGCCACATCCTTCTTTTCAGAAGATTCTCTATCTAGTTGCATAATTAAGCTTCTAAGAAGACCTTCAAGATTGAAAGGATGCATAACTGTGATGCAAGCACGCTTCTCAAACATGCTACTCAGCTCTTGGTTTTGGTAGATATCTTTGACTAGAGTGGTTTTTCCAAGACCACCCATTCCCCACACAGTGATCACCTGGAATTCTTGGGTAGGTTGATCTGAAATTAATTTGACAATCTCATCCTTTTCTTTCTCTCGCCCAACAAGGTGAGATTCCTCCAAAGCAGTCACCGTCGTCCTGAGGCGGGTGAAGCTCTTTTTTACTATAGTTTTTTCATCTGCACCCTTTGACTGGTCCTCCGATATTTCACTCGTAGTAGAGTTGTTATCTGTACTGGTAATGGCACGGTTTGAGCTTGATTCTGTCTTAATTAAATCTGTTTCATCTTGAGAAACCTGTTCACAAGCGAGCAATGTTTAATTGTTTATCCATGTTGAGAATCCTATACATGAATGAATGTAAAATAATGCTAAATAAGTAGACTATGAAATCGATTGAATAATTCAGATGCAAACTTTCCCATAAACTGAAATCTTCACATCCCATTTCCTGAAAAACCTAGAATACATATTAAATTCAAACAAACATGTGCAGGTATACACACAGGTCACAACTAGAATGGAAGTGTGCATTCTGTTCTCAAAAGGATAACCTAGAATTTTGAATTTTTTTTACCATTGAATGCTACTTCAACACAAACATTTTTTACTTCTAATTTTAAATGTGGTGAAATAGCGCTGCTTCTTTGGCAATAACATCACTAGTATTACTGGGACCAAACAATGTTGTTTATTTAGGCAAGGATAAGATGGTACAAAATGATGTACTAATTACTAGAAACGATAAACCTAATGTGACACACTCGTTTGGGTCGTTGTTGTCAAAGAAGACCTGTATTATAAATGAGTAATCATGTAATTAACTCCACAAGCAATCCGCTAGCGAAGAGGCTGATCTACACGAACGGCATAAGGTGGAACTTTGAATATTACCTTCTCATGGAAAGCATAAATATTTTGATCAGCAGACAGTTGCCTGAGCTGTGATGCCATGCTTCCTTGCCCTGCACATAAGCTTCCAACTTCAACTTGAGCTGTAGACACTATGATCCTGCTCCCCATATTGTTGTTTGGGAAGCACTTTTTAATCCGATCCCACTCCTCAATGGTGGATAGGTCATTAAGCACAATCAGGTAACGCTTCTTGTTCACACATCCATTGAATTCCTCGATCAACTCTTGGGACGTCTTCTCTGTCTCCAACAAAACATCAACACCTATGGCTGCGTGAAACTGCTCGACCAAACACTGAACGAAGTCTTTTAGATCACCCTCAGGTCATTCTCCTTCTGGTTGATCAGCTGAAAAAGATCCAGTTTGGATTTCTCTTGCCTTGACATGCACCTTGCTTCATTAATGCCAACCAGTGCTGCAGAAGTAATGCTAGACTGCTCAGCCATGGTGGCCTTGGATCCAGAGCCCTTGATGAGATTGTAGCGCATGTTTCTCTGGCTGACATCCTCAACATTGGCTCTGAGCTCCTTCATCTGCATTGCCACACGACGCCGGTCGAGTAGGTTTCGACGGATACGCCACCAAGACTGCTTCTCGAGGCGCACGGCGAACTCCTGGAGGGTGTCCTCGACGTCATAGGCCACGTCACGGACTTGCTTCACCCAGACCTTGACCACCCTGTTGTCATCTCCATCGTCATGAGCAGACATGAGGAAAGCCTGCATCATCTCGAGCTCGTTGGTGATGAAGACCTGGTCACGCCGGACTCCGAGCTGCAGGGCCACCTCCTCCGCCAGGGCAGATGTGGCATATCTAAGTGCTCCACTCAGCACGGACTTTCCAACACTCAGTGCCGTCGCCTCCATTAGTTCAGCGTTTGTGCGGAATTATTGGTTGTGGCCGGTGGATGAAGTGCTGCTAATACAGGGTGTCAGTACAGTACCTGAGCTTGAGCAAAATCTTAAGAGGGGACAAAGAACACGAGAAGATTGGGGAGCAAACTCACAGTTGCGGTCAATGGTCACCGCGACCGGCGGCAACAGTAACCGTCACAGCAACCTCGAAGGAATAGCAACCTCCCAGGCCAATCTATTCAGAGAGAAAAAACAATATCGAAAGATAAGATTTAATAATCGAACAAGTCAGCAGATTAATAAGAATGTGTGGATGTGAAAATTTTCAGTGGAGCAGAATAGTAAGAAAGGTGAGACTGAGTTACCAGGTAGCCGGGTCAGTAGATTCAACGCGTCGCTCTCTGACCGACCAGAAACTCCATTCTTCTTGCTATTTCACTGCCACCCTAGATTTAACCAACACAAATCAGACTGTAAAGCAGGAGATCTGACATTTTAACTCCAAGCATTGCTATTTTAACAGGGAGAAATCGACAGGATATATACCCAAAATGTGCCCCGTCCACAGGTGTCAAGGGCTGTTCCTTGCAAAACCTTACAAGCAAATCTTTTCTGAGAACCTTGCTGTTCCACTGCCAGCCCTGGATTCAATCAACACAAATCAGATCAGACTCTGAAGCAGGAGATCTGACTTTGTAGCTCCAAGCAAAGCATTCCTACTTTAACTAGAAAAAAAATCGACAGGAAATATACCCAAAATGTCCACCGGCCTTCTCCCCTCTCCACAGATGCCAAGAAGGACCATGTTCCTCTCAAGATCTCTAGCAGTGTTGAGCTTGGAGGTTGGATGAGATCACCAACAAGGCGGATCACCAATGGAGGAGAGGACCGAGATGGTAGGAAGGGAGCACTCAGTGGAGACGAGGAGCAGAGGAAGACCAAGAACAGCAGTCAAGACAAGAGACAGGCCTTCAGAGAAATATAACTCCATAGGGTCAGTCCACCTACCAAGCTTCATTGCATTTACTGCTCTGTGTACGTGCAGGCTGCAGACCCACCTATGGCAGTTTGTCTAGTTCAGAAGCAATAACTACTCTCTACCAAGCCGAAATTTTCGAAATGGATGGGAGGGACTTAATATACATACTTACCAGCGTCATTAACTGATAAAATGCAGCTAAACCCCCAACCCCTAAAATTTGCAGCACATTCAAATTCAAAATCTGAAACGAATCTTTAACTACTAGTCCCAACTCCACACCAGTCAGTTCTACTCTCTTACACTGCCTGCGTTTTGCAATTCTGTTGCCACAACCTGCTTGAATTTACTTTTCACACGGGAGCTAACACAACTTAATGGCGATAAATAACAGAAATATACGCATATTACACTAATGGAGGCAACAAAATCGGGTTTCAGCTAACTCTTGTCGCTTCAGGCTACCATGGGCACAGGTGCAGAAGGATCACTCAAATTTGTTACTTCCAGCGTTTTTGTGATGCTGCAGATATGCATGACATGAACAGGATAATGTTCTTAGGGTGTGTAGACTGCAGGTGTGAAAAGTTAGCTGCTCCGCTGGTGATACTAGTCATTTCTGTAAGTGTTCTGGACAGCTATCATCCTCTGATGGCAGCTATTTACGGATGCAATGCATAATTCAAGCATTCAAACGCGTGTTCAGCAAGTGTGGCAACTCCAATTTGACAAGGGCATGGCGTGCTGTTTTACAGAAAGGAGGTCTTTCTGATAATAAAAATGCAACAATCAGATCCTCTGAATGGCAGCCCACTCAGTAAAGACAAGGACCAGAGGAAGACCAAGAATATATAGCAGTAAGGAGCAAAAACGAAAATTCAATATATATGGCTCATAGCGGCATGTGCTCTTATTATCTGGACCCATAGCCGACCTAGGGATAGGAGCTTGTTGCTGTATATCCCACCGTATTGCTGTTGCTGGCAATTGTATTGAACAGTTGTAATGGCCCACATGTGGTTCATATTTGTTGGGGGGAATAGACAGCTCGTCGTCTACAGTTGTCTATCTGCCAGACGGCCACTTCCAGGACCCGGATGTGTGATACATCTGGACCGTGCTCGACCCGTCCATCTCCATAAGCATAGGTTTCAGTTTACGCACGATGTTACGGTGATGGCAGTTTAATTATCATAAAGAGTGCGAGCTAGCTTGCTTTTGCAGCAGCTGTGTACGAGCACCTTGTCCCGATCCTTTGTTGATCTCTGTTAGTACATAGATCATCCATAGTGTTCACTTAATTTGCCTCTATATTTCTCACTTTTTTTATTAAAGATATTGCATGCATTCTCTGCCCAATTCTTCATCAAATTTAGGTTCTTAAATTTCATTTTCCTGGTATCCTTGGAGTACTTCGACATTTAAAAATAAACATATTTTTAATTTAAATGACCTGATTTTTTCAATTTCCCATAGTTTTTTGGGGTTTATTTTTTTGCCGGCTTGTCATCACGTCATTTGCTTATGTTCCAAAATCACCTTTTTATATGAGCGGTCAGCAAAACCTTCTTAACCCTTAGTGATACATCAAAGGGTTGTTAAAATGGTCAGAATTCGAAAATATAGGTTGAGAAGGCTAATGTGTCTCCCCACGAGAATTCGATATGACTCGTACCAGCATATGCATGCTCTTATTTTGAAACAAGGCATATGCTTATTATCGACTTCTCTAGTGCGCCCATCCTTCTTGCACACGTGTCCTCTCCAGCAGATCGGCACCTACTCGGACCCTACGATTCAACATTGCCTCTTAGTTTACAATCTCAGAATTGCACTCCTCTAGTAAACATGAGGAAGACAGCAAGGAACTGTACAAAAAAAATGGGAATGCTATCCATCCAGGTAATTGAGCTGACGTGACTAATCCAACTTCCAAATCGATATTCAGCATATGTTGAGTGCAACAAATCTTACCTCTAGAACCAACTCGGTGGTCGTGGATCTGGCTTGGTAGCAGACTCGCCTGAGTCGGCCGCTTCGCTGCCTACTGTGTTGGCTTCTGAACAAGTTTCTCCCCCTCAAGCAGCCCCATTTGGGACGAATCTGGTCCTGTCGCCTCCTGCCGGCTTCGGCTTTCCACCTTGCTAACTCCATTCAGATCCAAGCGCGGCGGCGTTCTGATGTCATGGAAGATGGGCAGCCTGATATTCGTAGCTCGGGTGGAGTTATAAGTAACGATCAACGCTCAGGTGCCCATGGCCATGGAGGACGATAGAGAAGCAGAGACGTACCTGCAAAATGGATCTGCCAGGAAATCCATGGCGGCGCAACCCCCTCTTCCTCGCAGGCTGAATCATCTTTCGATTTTCCCCCTTTTCAGCACTGACATCTATCCCCTGCTCGTACCATTATGGAGCCGAGCAGTGTAAGCGACGGCTAGTAAATTGGAAGGGGTAGCTCGCGTAAAATTCTGGACCAAGGTCCAGCAACAACGCACCTAGACCAGCCGTCTTGTCCGTCACCTGCGAGCCGTCCCAACAACCAAGATTCCTACGGGGTAGCCATACCCGTACCCCCCCTTCGTACCTCTTTGTCATACGGCGACCAGGGAATACACCCTTTTCTAGCGCTTGCGCATGTATCATTTAATGCCTCCCCACCTACCAATCATGCCTATCCAATGGTCCAGATAATGCTACTATATGCAAGTATGAGCCATATCGCTGCTTCCGGAGAAAAAACACTACTCTCTCCGGAAATTACTGCTGAGACAGAGAGCACCTTCATTGTGGCTGATGTATTTATTCTGTGGGTCATAGAGAGACAGGGATTCAGAAAAATACAATGGATTACCTATGGTCCAGCCATGCTTCATTGCATTTACTCTCCTCTCGTTACTCTGAATCGCTCTCAGTTGGTTGGTCAGTCCACCAGCCATGCTTCATGCATCTACAACTCAGTTGCTAGTACCTGCAGACCCTTGGTAGGTGGTGATTACGTAGTAGTACAAAGATTATAACAATCTACAAAACGAAAATTTTGAAATGGATGGAAGGGACTTGATTCATTACCAGCTACAAAGAAAATATCAATATGTATATTTACCAGCGACATGAGCTGAAATGCAAATTCATAAAATTTGCAGCACATATCCAAATTCAAAATACCTAAGAAAGTGCAGCAACTCCAATTCGACATGGGCCTCACGTGCTATTTTACAGAAAGGAGGTCTCTGGTAGTAAAGCATGCGGCAATCAGAACATAGAAATGGTAGCATACTAGGACAAGACAAATAATAACCTTGGTGTGATGATCAGAATCAATAATGGATATGGTTCGAGCAAATCTTTGAGAGGATCGCAGGGAATAAACAAGCTTATAGGTTTACTGGCAATTTACCTTCCAACTACGCCCTCTGAAAGCAAGACAAGCCGTTATTGTCCAAAATATATAACAAAATTATGCACAGTGCACAACCAATACTCCCTTCGTTCGAAAATACGTGGTGTCTTTTGTTTCGTTAGGATAATCAAATACTCCCTCCGTCCCATAATATAAGAGCGTTTTTAACACTACACTAGGGATGGAGGGAGTAGTTAATTACTCACAATCAATAGGCCAAGTGAAAGCAAGATTCGAATACTTCCATTGCCTGAAAGCAAGCACAGTGAGGGAGCTCAGAACATTCTTGAAAGGCACTGGGGAGTAGGTATTGTAAAACAGTGATTCCTAAACAAACGATAACATACAATCCATAAGTTATAATTCTATCCAGGCATTTTATGATGTCGTCTGAATCATACATGGTTATCCCTGTGTTTGCATCCACCTGCAACATAAAGAGTGATTTTGCTTTCATCACAAATCGTTTATGTTGAACAAGGGAGCAGAGCACCCTGTTTTCATTTGGTAATGAAAAGCAACGTAGGCACATAGATACAGAACGAACAAAACCCGCGTGAAATATGTAAGCATAAGCATACATGGGACACACACGACGGAATTCAGTCATCCAGATGTAAAAGTAGCATCAAGTTTTTGTTCGACGACAGACTAAAGTTAAAGTAACTAGACATTATCAGCTAGTTAGTCAATGAATTTGGGTCGGGTGTCAGTTCAGCTGAATCTGCACATGAATTGGGTGTCAGCTCAGTTAGCACAAAGCTCAGCATTGGTTCTCATCAAAGTAAAATTGGGTCTCAGTTCAGCTAGCACAAAGTTTAGCGTTACTTCTTATCAAAGTAAATTGGGTGTAGTGTTCAGCTAGCACAAATTTCAGCGATAGTTAGTTGTCATCAAATTGGAGGGACACAAAATCTAATACAAGTACAAATACGAAATCAATCGGCCGGGGTAGTTAGATTTGGACGGGGAATGGAAGGACGCGTGCGAACCCTAGGGCGAAGACGGGGGTGCTGAAGGCAGGGGCGAATCTACTAGGGGGGCTTTAACAGGCTTCAGGCCCCCCTCCAGCACTGCAAGATTTTTTTTACTACTAGTTTCATGGCCCAATTCAGCCACTTGCAAGCCCAACCCAACAGATATTGGCATGATACAGGCTTTGAGCCCACCCTCCAGTTTCTGTCTAGATTCGCCACTGGCTGAAGGGGAAGGGGAAGGCGCCGGCGATGCTGCCCTGCTGGCCGTGCTTGACCTCGACCCGCTTGTGCGGGAGGTTGAGGCGGTGGTTGTGTCTTCGAGCTGCGTGGCGACCCTGCTGAAAGCGGGATGAGGCTTGCCGGTTCAACCGATGTCACATGCGCCACGCGTGACCGCGAAAGAGAGAAAGTCGGGTGGCTTGCCGGTTCAGATAACCCGTGTGACTAAACTGCACCCGCAACGCAAGTTCTATGACGGCTTTTTCTGGTTTGCAAGTACCATGACTAAAGTGCACCCGCAATACAAGTTCTTAGACCGCCAGTGACATTTACTCCATAATGAGGCTTCCATAATCTTGGGTCTACAAACGAAGCTCTTGGCAGCCCCGAAGATCATATCACCCCCTACATACATAAAGGGGTGTTGTTACTTTGGGGGGTTTTTCATCGGTTTTTTTGTTTTGCTGCATGCGGGACAGAAAAAAATCGGTGGAAGACATGGGATGATGGGAGGGAGATCAAACGAGGGATGGAGGGACGAACAACATACAAACTCCCCTTTAGGAGTAGAGATTAACAGCAACATGTCAAGTACTTGGTAGCTAGTACAACATCAGTTCAGTAAGCCTTGAGATACAGTAACTGAACTGGGATATGTTATCCTCCAAGACAAATAACGAACACATACCGGAGACATTTGCATATAGCTATCAGGAAACCCTATCGACATGACCTTCATAGTCGCCAGTCTGCATTAATACACACAAAAATGACCGACATGAATATAAATACATCCATCACAAGTTTAAACCGAAGAAGGCAACTAACAGGTGAGGAGCTCAATACAACTTTAAACCCGAAGAATTACACAACCGACATCCATTTTTTATACCAAAAATGGAAGAGCAAAAACCATCAAATATATATTCTTGCACCTAACAGGGAACTAATCAAGAAAGCATAACGAGATGAAAGTTCTCTTGATTTTTCTACCTTGGTCCCTCTTCAGAGCAGGTTTATTTTGATTCGGAGCGAGCTGGATCCGGAGCAGCGCAACAAGCCTTGCTTCCTGTTCTAACTCTATTCTGCTGCTGCATTCTGAAATTTAACGTGCAGCCAGACCAGAGAACCCGATTCCATTACTTACAGCGCAAGTGACTCTAAAACAAGTTACCAGACATTGCCCTAATTATAAGAACACAGAAATACAAAGTTAACACTGCAAGAAAATGGAAACAGGGGAATACTGCAACAGCAATCCTAGCTTGGCCTTAGATCGATGCATAGGACTGACTCTGGTCTAGAGCGTAATTTGCTTGAGGCTGGAGAGTGACGGTAATCCCCGAACGCAAGTAGGAGAATGAAAAAGGTAGATGCATCATTGTCAGGACTCAGTGCATGTCCCTTTTACCCAGTAGCCAAAATAGTTCAACTTCTGCTTTTGTTCTTTACACAAAATTAAACAAGAATATACAACTGTGTGAGCCTAATACTCCCTCCATTCCAGAATAAGTGTCGTTGTTTTAGTTCAAATTCGAACTAAAACAACCACATTTATTTTGGAACGGAGGGAGTACATAACATATAGTAATGGGCACAAACTTATTAATAGTGGAACAAGTAATCGATGAATGCTACATACATCAATACCTGGTATACTACAATCAAAAGGAAACAGAGCAATACAATATTAATCCTAGCTTGCCTTGGATCGCTGTTGTTCGATCAGACCCTTCCACGACGGGTTGATACGGATTCTTGGCCAGCTCGGCCACAGGTATTCCAACTCAGAGCTAGCCATGATAGAGACCTTGGAGCACAACTTCCATGAGGCTCGAGAGATATGGTAGCCCGGAAAGCTGAACGAACTATTGAAGGCTGCAGAACAAAACTTGAGCAGCTCAAGCTTGATAATTGTGTGTTGCTCCACCATCGTACTCCAAGATTCGAATCAAATAAGCATTGTCTTCCTTATCCACCATGAAGCTTCTGGAAGGGAAACTGACATGCACTCACCAACAGGTGGCCAATACAGGTCACAGGAGATTCGATGCATCATCTGCAGAAGCATTTCGGATGATGTTAATTTGTCTTCGGTAGTACAAACAGTTAATGGATAAACAGCACAAACAGTTCAGATACATGGACCAACTTGCGTACGTGAAGCTGGAGAGAGATGAAGCAGGTAGATGCATCATTGTCAGGGCATGGTTCAAAACTAAAAAATATATACAACTGCCTGGGCCTAATACACAAAACATATAGCAAAGCCTTTTTTGCTTCTCTTTATCTTGAGGGAGAAAGCAAATTAAGTGTTCTGACTTCTGACAGAACACCCTTTCAACAGCAGCCGGAGCTCAAACTGAAGGGAAAACATATTTCATTTTATCAGAGTAGCAAAAAATAATAACATTATTACACCTTGACCGGCGACTGTGCACGAAGGGTCTATGTTTCAAGTACAGAGGACATATAGTTACAGCTGGGCAATGCAACAAGGAAGCACGCAAACTGTTTGAAGATTAACACTGTTAGCAATAATCTTGAGTTAGTAGTACTTTATGTCAAGTAGTAGTCTGATTAAGGTGGCCGCTTGTGTTTTGGTTAACTAGGATAAGTTGCACGTGGGTTAGTAGCATGCATGGACTTGTACGTGAGGACTTGGGTCCTTACCCGTGTGGTGTTAGGAAAGAGAAGGAGTACTGGTATGTCACGTCTAGTAGTCCGTCTAGGTTATTAGTAGGAGTCCCATTAGAATTGGGTCAGGTGTTCAGGCGTTGGTATGTGTATATATACACAGACGTGTGCGTGAGTTTTGTATCGTGTACAAGAAAACAGAAAATAAAAAGAGGAGAAACAAAGGGCACGACAAGAGCCCTTGGCTATAAAAGTTTTGTGCGTGCGTGTTCATTGTGATTTGATGTGATCGATCCTGTGGGCGAGTTCCAACAAACACAGGAAGCAATTAATTCAGATGCAGCTCAGGACGTAAAACAACAAGACCTTACTTATATGATTAAAAAGAGGAAACTCAAGACAAATGCTAGTATTAAACATAGTTTATACGGGGAGCAAGGTCAACCATTCATATAATACCTTCCATGGATTGAAACGCTGTGGCAGAACCGCTCAGAACCTCTTCAGAACGGGTCCATTTTGATTCGCAGCAAGCTGGTGGCGCAAGCCCTCCACGGAATCTTCATTGTAGTCATCATTGTCCAGCATAAATTCCTTGAGGCTCCAGAGAGATGGTAGCCCAGAGAACAACCCAACGCTGAGTTCAGAATCCCAAGTTCGAAACTTCAGCAGCTCCAGCTTTGGGGTTGCTCCTTCTTCAAACTTCACCAATTTGAGGTTCTTTATGAGATCCAATTCCAGCACCACCAGGCTTGGGAACATGTCCCGATGGAAACTGAGACAAACCTCATCACCGTGCTGGAACGACTTCTTCAACAGATGTAGGAACGCCAGGTTTGGTAAATCACCAAGGAGTTGTATTGTTGTATCATGCTCTAGTATCCTGGAGCTCCGCAGCTTCAGCTTCACCAGATTCTTGAGCCCCTTGACCCATTCCGGCAGTTTGACCAGGTTGCCGTACAGCTTGAGGCTCTGCAATGTCTCCGGAAACGAGAACTTTCCATCCAAGCAGCCACATAAACCTGGCTCCCCCTCTGACCGGATTGACAATGACTCCATGCGTGTGAGACCAACAATTGCTGAACACAACTCTTGTCCGTTTTCCTTATTGACGCCAGTCACTCCCAACTTGCGCAACTGGGTGAGTTCTTTTATGTCCTGTACAGCATACTTTCCGCGTCGTCCGATGTTCACAACACCCAGTGTGCGCAGGGCTTTCAGTTTCCTCATCCCTCTTGGCAATAGAACACCATACAAGTCCAGGCGAATTGCAATAGCAGGCAATAGAAGACAGCAATATAATCTGCATGCATCACGGTGGCTGAAGTTACCACCATGAAACACACATTGAGGTGCACAACACGCTATACAAGAAAGCAGCGGCATGAGACAAAAAAGACATGGCCTATTTTGGGTGCCCCGTGGAAACTCATGTACAAACTCATCATCGATTGAGACCACCTCATCCACCGAAAGCCTGCCAGCATGAAGATTGTTTAGCTTCCGAAGCTTGATGATTGTCTTTGGCAGCAACAGTATTAGGGTTTGTCTAATGTCTAGTGTCTCAAGCTGTCTCAGGTTGCCTAATGAATCTGGCAGGTGAGAAACATCATCACATCCTCTTAGAGAAAGGTATCTTAGGTGAAGAAGCATCCCAATATGCTTTAGGTGATGACTATATACACCTGTTGTGTCTTCTAAGTCCAGCACTCTTAACAACCTCATCCTGTCAGAAACAAAAAATGACTTCCACTCTCCAAAACATGTAACTGACCGCAGACGGGATATGTCCACCATGCTCTCAAACTCACTCTTATCTCCCTTCCAGTTGCTGCTTATAACTAAGTGGCGCACAGTGGTCTGGCTATTTGAGCTGCAACCTTCCTCGAGTGTAAAAACAAGATTTTCTTCCATGGACTTTGCGATACCAATTTCACGGATAAGATCATGGACTTGGCAGGAACTAATTCCTTTTCTGCTATGAATTGATTGTTGAGATGGTAGGATAATACTCCTGCTTATAAGTTCCAAGAAGTAGCTATCCGCTATTTCCTTTGCAGACTTGCCGCGTACCTCCCTTGAGTAACCCTCTGCACTCCACCGACGTGCCAAGCGTCCCCGTCCAACCTTGTAATCTTCAGGAAAGATGGGCATATATAGGAAACATGACTTGAGGTGATAAGGTAAACCATCATAGCTTCTCATAAGGACAGTCTTTATGGTCCCAAACTCCGAATTCATCTCCAACTCGGCGCTGATATGCTCATTTAGTTTCCTCCACTCCAAAGCAGATTTTGGTTGGTTTGCTAAGAAGCCACCTATGGTGACTACTGCAAGGGGGAGTCCATTGCACTTCCTCAGGACCATTTCTGCTTGTTCAACCAACTCAGGATATTGCTTATCCAAATCCATATTCTGCTTAAATACCTGAAATTTGAGAAATCATATTCTTTAGTACCCAAATGGTAAATCCAGTATGGAGTAATCTTTTACATACTTGTAGGACTGTGCTAGCTTATTTATCTCATATACTATCACATTTTTACGTTTAGCAGTTAAAAATGGGAACTAGGGGTCCTACAGTCAGTGGCGTAGCCAGGCCCAGGCTACTATGGCCATGGCCTGGGGCGTGGCTCCACCATCCTTTGTACACTATAGCTATTTTTGCTACTGTAGCTGCCATAGATACTGTAGCTATGAGGGCTGGCCCGGGGCGTAGCCCAGCCCTGGCCACGCCACTGCCTACAGTCACACTTCCTGAGTCACATGTTTAAACATTTGCTCTTGGTAGTACGAAATTAAATAATTAAAATATTATTCCGAGTGAACTATGAGCAAATATGCAACTTTCAACTTACGAGTAAGTAAACTATATAAAGCAACTTTCCATGTGCAACGATGAAGAGAGAGACAAGTTCCCAAGTGCTGGTGAACTCAAGGGAGGGAAGCTCCTCTACCATCACATGCTGCCATTCCAAGCAAACAAAAACTTCATGGTAAGTTGTCTCCGGAAAAGCAACACCTCGCAAAACCAAAGCGGTTAATAGCGGGTTGTGAACAGGGGTGATGGCCATAGGTAGGAGGAGGTGACACATAAGAAGAAGACGCTTCTCCTGAAGAAAGCGGTGCATCAAGATGAGATGACACGCAAGGGGGATAGAGTTCATCATGAGAAGATGGTGCATCAGGAGAAGACATTGCATCAAGAGAAGTCGGCACATGAGGGAAAGAGGGCACACTAGAAAGGATCCACAACACATGGGCAAAATGAATAGAAGGGAGGATGAAGCAGCAACACAAGGACGACGCATGAAGGAAAGCGACAAGCTTGGAGTCAGGGACTGGCAGGCGACATCACAGACAGGGACTGTAGGCAATACTGGTGGCTGACGGAGCTCCGACTGGTGGCTGATGGAGCTATAGCTAGTGATGGTGGCGATTACTTCTCCCCATCAACGACAGTCATAGGAGAAGCAGCAACAGTAGCACGAACAAGGAAGCAGAACACCGACTTGGTCCGGATGTGTTTAGTGAAGCGGAAGAAGCAGCTTGAGCACGAGTGCGGGGATGTATTGATCAATCGAGAATGGGCTTGGACTTGGGCACACGGGAGTAGAAGACAGTGGATTGATCTAGCAGAGTGATAGTGGCTAGCAATAGGATAGTTGAAACCGACCTACACTGAACTAGACCAGGTTCAGACCTAGTCAAACCTACACTGATCTAGATCAGATCCAAACCTAGTCGAAATCATGGCTGTGGTTCAGAGCATTCATCTCTCGATGATCCCCGATGAGATAATGGCTAGGATAGTCGAAATCGACCTACGCTGAACTAGACCGGGTTCAGACTTAGTCGAAATCATGGATGGGGTTCAGAGTATTCATCTCTCGACCATTTCTGCTAAGTTTCTTGTGACTTCCAGTTCCACACATGTATCCCTTTTTCGCTACATGAGAAGGTTTGGAACATTAAGGCAGAGGTGAAGGTTAAATTTTTTCTCTGGATTTTGCTTCAGAATTGGCTGGGAGCATCAGGACATTTGCAGTAACTGTGATCAAGTTTTCAAGTCTGCGGAACACCTGTTTTTGGACTGCCCCTTTGCCAAAGAAGTTTCGCGCGGGGATGGGGTCTCCCACCCGGTCGCTTTCAAGCTCCTCTTTCTACATCACCATTAACAAATGGTGGGCAAATTCCCATGGATTAAGAAAGAAAGGAAACGGAGTGGGCTTCTCAAAATTACACTGCAGGATATTTTTCTCCGTGGAGTAGGCTTCTTGGAGCAGGAGTGTTCGACTGGCTTCACGCAGTGATTTTAGGAAGCTGGCTCGTGGAGCACTTCCGAACGGGCCCTAAGTTGATAGGTTCTCGGCGGCGGTTGGTGGTTTGGCGTCTCTATGCTGTGGGCAAGGCATATTCCGTGCTCATCTTGGGCCTGCCAGGGATTCCTCCTCATTGTGGGGTTAAGCCGGAGATGGCCTACTTGATGGGAGGTGGGACACCTTTTGTTTCCATGGTATGAGGTGGTGATTCGGTGCCGGTTATGGGGTGGCTAAGATCTTCCTTATGCGGATATTCTACCTCGTGTCCAGTCTCCAGTGTGTGCATGGAAGGCATTAAGTCTGTTGTGGGTTTCATGGAGTGTGTATGGTAGTGTGCATCTACAGGTTATCAGGCTTTTGTTCTCCATCCTAATCTAAGGCTGCGCATTATTATTTTCAATCAATGCCTCAAGAGAACGGTTTGACCATGAGGTTATGTGTTTGAATCCTGCAGCCTCTTGCAGAAATGTTGGCAAATGTTGTGTACAAAACACCCAAAGTGGTTAGACCATCCTCCGGACTAAGCAGAAACTATGTGCACCGGGCCGCTCTTTAATCAGTGCCGCAAGACACTTGAGCGCATTCTCGAAAAAATCTGTTCACTCAACTTACGGTGTTCTAAGGTATACAACAAATGTAGCCTTCCATTTGGCGTAAATAGCCCGAAACTACCAGAACTGGGGCAACTGTTGCAAAAAACTACCACAATTCAGAGACCGAACAAAAAGCTATGACCTCCCCCTGGCCCCGCGACGGCCACCTCCACCGCAGCCACTGGTGTGGCTCACCTGCGCTGGCTACACAGTTGCCCGCCGCCTCCCCTATGGTGAGATATGTGATACAGACGGTGTCGTCGACCACGAGTGGATGGACGACTCGGGAGGAGGAGCTCGCCGAAGAAGAGGGGCTATGGCGCAACGGTGATCCGGCGGTCGCTGGCCGGTGGCGGGGCTGGCAGCCGTGCGAGCACATGAGGGTGATGGCGGCGGCGGTGTTTATCGAGCAGGGAAGATGGAGATGAGATTTCGGACTGGAAAAAAAAAGAGCTGTGGATTTTTTTATTGACACTCACTTGTGGATCCTTGATCAACTCTTAGTTCACTCAAGTAGTAGGGAGCAAAAACGTCATTTACAAATGTGGAAAACATCGAGGTACTGTTCAGAATAGAACTTGTACTTTTCGCTCCACAACTAAAATGATGGGAAAAACCCTACATCGCATGACTGACACATAGAAATGAAGCATGACATATACTTGTTTTAAGTGGTACCTTTTTAGTGAAGAGGTCACGTGCATCCTTGTATTCCAGACCGGTGAGCATGTATATATTTTCTTGTTTCTCCGAACAATGTTTAGCAATAGTCTCTTCCCTTGTGGTAACTATGACGCAGCATGTATTTTCCACTTCATGGAAAATTGGCACTATCATATTCCATTCCATAGTAGATGATACATCATCAACAACAATGAAGTACCTCTTTCCTTCTAGAAGTCTGGCCAACTCCTTGATCAACTCTGCAGGTGACATCAATAGGAATTTCTTCATTGTGTTGCCCATCAAACCCACCACTTCCATCTTTCTAGAAGATTCTCTATCTAATTGCATAACTAAGCTCCTAAGAAGCTCTTCAAGATTGAATGGACGCATGACTGTGACCCAAGCACGCTTCTCAAACTTGCCACTGACTTCTTCACTTTGGTATATGTCCTTGACTAGAGTGGTTTTTCCAAGACCACCCATTCCCCACACCGAGATCACCCGCAATTGGGTAATTCGATTTGAAATCAGTTTGGTAATTTCACCTTTTTCTTTCTTCTGCCCAACAAGATGAGATTCCTCCAAAGCAGCCACCATCGTCTTGATGCGAGTGATGCGATTTTTCACTTCATGCTTTCCGTCATCACCTTTAGACTGTTCAGGTAATCTCTCCACAGCAGACGATGTGGAGTTGTTATCTACACCAGTACTAGTTGTGTTCGATGTAGTTAACCCGGTTCTACCTTGACAAACCCTGTTCACATGTTAGCAGTGTTATATATCCATTTTGATAATCCTATACATGAAAGAATATAAAATATAATGCTAAATAATTGAAGCAAAAGTATGCCATTAAATGTGTTGAAAACTTCTAATGCAATATATTTCTAATGCAAAAATAATTAAAGCACAATCAAATGTGTTCAAAACTTCAAATGCATTATATTTCTCGTTTGATTGAAAAATTGAAGTGTTTCTGTTCCATTTCTTGAAAAATAGAACCTAAAACTAAATTCGGTTAAATCACATGCAGGTACACACATTACTAGCTACTTGAATGGGAATGTGTATTCTGCTTCCAGACAATTTTCCTATAATTATTTTTTCTTCAATTAGGTATTACTTGCATGTAATTACCATCCCCTTTGGCCATATGCATCGTTCTGATGCAGAGGCTGGGGAATAACCTCCTTTTTGAAGAAAAAAAATTACCATTCCCTTTAAATATCATGGATATGTTATTTTTATATTGCTTGAAAAATTGATATTTCAACGTTAATTAAGGTGCACATAATCAATCCTAAAGTTGTAACAGAAATTTTATCCACAACTTTAGGTATATAAATGTGCAACTACCTAACTACACACAAATTTGTAAATTGTGCAAGCTACCTGGTTTCCTTTAGATGAAGTATCAGCGACATGGTTGTCGACTGAAAAATAAGAACTCCCGATAGAGTAAAAGAACAAGGCCCATTTAATTCCAAATATGGTACTTAAAACACAATCGTTAACACAATATATAAATTACATGAACTAAAGAAAAATAGTTTATCTAGCAATTACAATATAGTGCAAAAAAGTAATATGACTTACTAGGTATTTTAAACCTAATTCTATATACCAAACAGGTAGTAGAACTTTGAATATTACCTTCTGGTGGAAAGCATAAATGTTTTGATCAGCAGACAATTGGTTGAGCTGTGAAACTATGCTTTCTTGCCCTACACATAAGCTTGCAACTTCAACTTGCGTTGTAGAGACTATGATTCTGCTCCCCAGATTGTTGTCCGGAAAGAATCCTTTAACCCAATCCCATTCTTCAATAGTGGATAGGCCATTAAGCACAATAAGGTATCTCTTCTTCTTCACATACCAATCAAACTTCTCAGCTAGTTCAAATGGTGTTGTCATTTCCATTCCAAACAGGACTGTAGCCCCTACAGCCGTGTAAAATTGCTTCACTAAACTCTGAATGAAATCTTTTGAATCGAAAGGATGTGTCAGCCTGACCCAAGCTCGACATGGGAATTTGGTTTTGATATCTGGATTCTCGTAGACCACCCTGATGATGGACGTCTGCCCAAGATCAGCACTTGTTCCCCACACCGCTATCACCCCTAGGTCAGTATTCTCATCTTTGTTGAGCATGAGCAGCTGGGCAAGATCCACGTTTGATTTCTTGTATTTGGTGGCATTCCTCGCTCCATCGATGCCAAACAATGTTGCAGAAGCGATGGCAGATTGCTCAGCAGCTGTTAACACTGGCTTGGATCTGACGAGGTGGTAGCGCATGTTCCTCTGGCTAACATCCTCAACATTGGCTCTGAGCTCCTTCATCTGCTTGGCCACGCGGCGCCGATCCAGCAGTGTGCGACGGATACGCCACCAGGACTGCTTCTCAAGGCGAACAGCAAATTCTTGAAGGGTGTCCTCGACATCATAGGCCACATCGCGGACTTGTTTCACCCACACTTTGACAACCCTGTCGTCATCATATCTCTCGTCATGGGCAGTCATGAGGAAAGCCTGCATCATCTCGAGCTCATTGGTGATGAAGACCTGGTCACGCCGGACTCCAAGTTGCAGAGCCACCTCCTCCGCCAGAGCGGATTTGGCGTAACCAAGCGCTCCATCCAGCACGGACTTTCCAAGGCTGAGAGCCGTGGCCTCCATTAGGACGGACAGATACAGGCAACACTGTTGTTAACGCTAGGTGTTAGTGTTAGAGCTATAGCAGATCTCAGAGCTGGGAAACAAATAACATGAGAAGAGAGGGAAGCAAACCTTTGTGGCGGCAGCAACCTGGATGGCTATCAAGACGCCCTCGGTCTCAAGGAAAGACTCCCTCCCAGAGCAATTAAGCATACACAATCTGCAGGGCAAACAAAGAATTTAAGAACCTACTACTATCTATTTAGCAAAGGGAATGCCTCCCTCAATTAGGATCAATTTTCCATTGCCGGAGCACAAAAGAGATAAAGGAGTTACCAGCAGGGAAGAGGAATGGACGTCTGTGGGTTGCATCATGCTCCGACCAACCAGAAGATGGCGAAGAGGGCTGGGACTGAGATTCTTTGCTTCCCGTTGTTGCTAGCTATTGGTTCCACTTCTATCCGCAGAAGCAAAGGTAAATGGAGGGCAGGGGCAAAAGAAGCTTCTTTGCTTCTTGCTGCAGCATATGCATCCAGGCATGGTGCCTTTACACTTTGGTGTTCCTTTCTTTTGGTAAAGATGGATCGGATTCCTCCTGTCTGGTTTTCGAATGATGATTCCTGGAGTAGGCTTGTTGTGATGGATAAAGCAAGAGTTCCAATGAGGTAACATGTTTTCCTCGCAAGAGAGTACTCCCTCTATCTCGAAATAAGTGTCTACGGTACATCAAAGGAATTTGGGCCGTTTATTTTTCTGGTTTAACAACCCAGATGAGGCAATACTACACATGATTTTTAGTAGTACTCCCTCCATTTACTTATAGAGTTAATACCACTATTGTTACATAAACTTGTAGGGGTGGGAGCAGTTTCATACAAAAACTAAAAAACACCACAAAACTAGTCCTCCAACTTGTCTGCTGTAACAAATTCATACAAAGCCAGCCCGAACTGCACACGTGGCGCGCCAGGTAGGCTTTGTCGGGCCCGATGCGTGTTTTTACAAAAAAAAACCTCGCGCTTTAGAAATTTCGCAGAGCAGTCCATACCATACCTCCGACAGAAAACCCCCTGGTCGTCGGGCCCGATGCAAACCCCTTCCAAAACCTTTCCCTTCTCTTTCGCCCGTCCCCTGTTCCTCCTCATCTGCTCCTGCTCCTGCGAGGCGACGCCGCCGTCGGCCATGGAGCCGCGGCGTAGGGAACCCGGCGAGTGGCCTCCTGAATATGGTAAGCACTCCTCTGCCTCCTCTGCCTACTCCTCTGCTTCCCCTGTTCCTGCCGACGGAGTGGTTAGGTTTTTTAGGCCGATCATGCTGATGTAGTGTGAATTTTGGGTTGATCTGCTCACTAGGGTTGGTTGTGTGCGTCCCCAGGGTTCGTAGGGGAAGTACTTTCCATGAGCTTGTCTAGGGTTTCTTGATGCTGATTTGGGGAATTCAGGGGGGTCAATCAAGGGCAATGTGAGGGGATTTGACCTAGGGTTTTGGGTAGCATACAGGGAAAGGGGGTCCTTTAGGTCAGAGAGGAAAGGGGTTATGTGTTGATGTGATTTTATTGTTCAGATATTCAAAGATTATATGCTATTGTTGCACTGAACTATAAATGCACTGTAAAGTGTGATGAAAGGGTGGTCTTTCAGTCAATATTTCAGTGAAAAAATGCTTACTTTCTCTGTTTGGCAAAAGTACAAACTTTTTTGAGATGAAAGTCAGCATTTTTACTATTGTTTTGTGATGAAAGGGTGGTCTTTTAGTTGATATTCAGTACATATATCTGTTTGAAAATCATGTACAGATTCAGTTAGAGTTTGAGCACTGTACTTTGTCAGTTGAAACTATGATTCAGTTATAGTTGAATGTGTTGTGCACTGAAAATTTAATGTGTCAATTATTGCAGTGACAAATGGAGAAGCTAGCCAGTTTTTCTCAGTGGAGTTTGAGCACAATGGGATTTTCTTGGGGGAATGCATAGGAGGAGAAATGAAGTTCTCTTACATTGGGTGCAGTCATGAAGCTTTTGACTACTGTCATTCAGACACATGGTCACTGGGGATGATCAAGTATTGCTTGGCAAGGATGGACTATGACCCTACAGACCCTCAAATCAAGGTGTATTGGATTTTGCCAGATAAATACTATGGTGATGGCCTGCTTTGTGTAGACAATCGAGATGTTATAGCTGCTATGGTGAGGTCCTGCAGAGAAGCCAAGACATTGGATTTGTTAGTTGATGAGGAGAACAAGATTCAGACATTATATCCTGAAATCATACTAAAAGGATGCCCAACTGCAGATGGAAATGAGGATGAAGAAGAAGGAGAGGATGCAAATCATGATGCAGAGAATGCAGAGGAAGGAGAAGATGCAGAGGCAGATCATGATGCAGAGAATGCAATGGAAGGAGAGGATGCAGAGGCAGATCATGATGCAGATGCAGACAATGCAGATAATGCAGTTGAAAACAATGATGGAGAAGAAGAGTTGAATGAAACTGACTCAGACTTTTATGAGAGTGACTATGATTGTGAAGATGGAGATGATGATTTGTTTGCTCAGAATGTGAACAAATCATTGAATGACAACAATGAAGAAGAGGAAGAGATATTTGAGGAGGAAGATCCACTGGATGATGATGAGCTCAACCTGTCAAAAGATGAGTTGGAGAAGTTGAAATATACATTCAGAACATTCAATGCAGAAATGGACATGAGCAACCCAATCTTCAGGGTTGGGCAAGTATTTGGAGAAATGAAAGAGCTAAGGGAAGCAGTCACTGCATACACAGTCAAAAACAGAGTGAAAATCATTAAAGCTAGAAATGAGGCAGAGAGATTCATTGGTGTGTGTCAACCTGATTGCCCTTGGAGGTTGAAAGCATCTAGAGACAATATAACAGGAAGCATTGTCATCAGAGAGTACAATGAAGAGCACACCTGTCAGAAAACATGGGATTCCAAGTGCTTGACAGTGAAGTACTTCACTGAGATATTTATGGATGAGTTCAGAGACAACAAGAGCATGGACTTGGGTACACTTGGAAGAAAAGTTCAGCAGAAGTTCAATCTTAATCCAGTGAGAATGAAGCTTGGCAGGGCCAGGAGTGATGCACTTAAGATCATACATGGTGATGAGAAAGCACAATACAACCAGTTGTGGGACTATGGACAAGAACTGAGGAGAAGTAATCCAGGGATCAAATTCATTGTTTGCACAATCAAAGTGAAGGAAATAGGTGACCTGCTTCCAAAAGATCACCTATCTTCACTATATTGGTCCTATGATGCCTGCAAGAGAGGTTTCCTGAGGGGGTGCAGGCCAATTCTATTTGTTGATGGCTGTCACCTGAAGAGCAAATACAAGGGTGTGCTGCTTACCGCTGTTGGGATTGATCCCAATGATTGCATATTTCCAATTGCAATGGGGATGGTGGAGGTGGAGTCAACTTACTCTTGGGAATGGTTTCTCGCCACTTTGAAGAATGATTTGAACATCATTAACACCTCCCCTTTCACTATAATGAGTGACAAGAAAAAGATGTGTTCCATTTGTCCAAACATGCTGTTGTTGCATATTTCCATATGGTGCTGTTGTCTCACATGTTTATGAACTAATTTTGCAGGGTTTGATCAATGCTGTTGAGAAGATATGGCCAGATGCAGAACACAGATTTTGTGTTAGACATCTTTATCAAAACTTCCACCAGAAGCTCAAAGGAGATACACTGAAGAATATGTTGTGGGCCATTGCTAGGTCAACTAATGTGGACAAGTGGACCTTGAACAGAGAGAAGCTGAGGGCACAAAACTTGGAGGCATATAATTGGTTGGATGGCAAGGCCCCCAACCAGTGGGTGAAAGCATACTTCAGAGATTTCCCCAAGTGTGACATCTTGCTGAACAACATGTCAGAGGTGTACAACAGGTAAACTTCAGTTAGTTCACTTTTCTAGCAAACAAGTTCAGTTATGTTTAACACATAAAACTTGAGTTCAGGTAATCTTGCAGTGTCACTGAGTTCTGACAAAACTTTAATATGTATCTCTTGCAGCTACATCTTGGATGCAAGAGAACTATGTGTTATATCAATGCTAGAATGCATAACACATAAAATTACTGTGAGGCATGACAAAAAGTACAAAGAAGCTTCAGAAAAGTGGACTGGACTTATCTGCCCCAAGATTAGGAAGAAACTCGACAAGAATGCAGAGTACTCAGGTCACTGTTTTCCAACACATTCAGGACTTGGCATTTATGGTGTTGAATCAGGCAACAACAAGTATGTTGTGGATATTCCAGCAAGAACTTGTGATTGCAAAAAATTTCAATTGGATGGCATCCCTTGCAATCATGTGATTGCCTGTTGTAGAGCTGATAGGATTGACCCTGAAACATTGGTTCACAAGTGCTATAGCATAGAAATTATCTAAAGACATATGGGCACAACATCATGCCTATGAGGGACAGGAAAAGCTGGGAAAAGATGAATGGCATTCCCATCCACCCTCCAGTCTTCACAAAGAAAATGGGCAGGCCAGCAAAGAACAGGAGAAAGACACCAGAAGAGAAGAAGAAGAAAGATGGAACTGTTTACATCAACAAAAAAGGAGTGACCATGCATTGCTCAGTGTGTGGCAGTGCTGACCACAACAAGAGAGAACATGCCAAGTTTATGAGGCAACAGGAAGCTCAATTAGAAGATGATGATGAAGTTGAAGATCCTTCAATTCTATAGGTTAAATCAGTGATTTCAGTTAACTATTTATCTCTGAATTAGGACTTTGAACAGTGATTTCAGTTAACTGCATTTAAGTTCAGTTATGTTACTAACATGAATTGTTTTCTGACTACAGGATATTATGCCAACAAGACTTGATCCTAGGCTTGATCCTATGAATGACAGAAGTAGTATGGTCTACACCATAGGCCAGGAGGTGCACCTTTAATATTACTGTCTTTCATTTTTAGTTAACTATTTTTCTCTGAATTTGTATCTGCATTTCATTTTCTCATTTTGTATCTTCCTGACATTTTGTGATCCTGCATAGGAAAGGGCATATGTGAGCACTTGGAATCCTCCTGGGCCACTTCCTGAAGAGTATGCTTTTGTGGTGCAAGCTAGAGATTCTATCCCTCCCAGAAGAACCACAACCACAGCCACAACAAGTGTGAGGGGAAGAGGAAGAGGAAGGAAGAAAGCTGCAACAGTACCACATCCAGACGAGCCAGGGTCAAGTGAAACTGGAGGAAGAGGAAGGAAGAAAGGAAAGACAGTGAGATCTGGCACTATAGAGATAGGAGGATCTTCTGGGAGTAGAGCAAGAGGCAGAGGAGTGGCTGGGAGAAGAGACAGGAGGGAAGCTAGCTCTTATCCAGCATACAGGCTCATGTTTGGTGAAGATGGAGCAAGGGAGCCAATACCTGATCTCAACTTAACTGAAGAAATTCCAGTTTCTCATAATGCACCTGGGGTTGACAGTTAGATGTCTGTTTAATTCATCAATGAACTTCATGCTAAATTGTAGAAGTTCATATCTGAACTTGATGCTAGCATTTTTCATGTAATACCAATTTTGTGTTGCAATGACAGGTAAACATGTAGTGAACTTCATGGCAATGTACTCAAGAATTAAAAACATTTGAGTTTTGAATACCAGCACATTTGAGTTGTTTGTGCATTACATGAAAAATGTCTGAAATTTGTGCATTTACTGAATGTACTAAATTTGTGCATTTGATGAACTGAATTTGGTGAACTCCCACAATTAAAAAAAGTAAAAAAAATTGTTTGGCCTGGGTCTCAAACCCAGGACCTGTGGGTAGAGAAGTAGGGTGCAATGCCAGTACGGTAAGAGTAGGAGCTTGTTAGTTGTAGACGCAGAAAGATACTTCTACTCTTCCAGTCGCCAACTCCCAGTCTGGACGGTTCGCGTTCCCACTCGCCGCATCAATAAATCCACGCCCACCCACCGCTCCGCCCACCACTCCCCACTCACCACTCCCCACACACCGACCGCGTCGCCTGCTCTCCACACTCACCACCGCCGGCCACCGCCGCCTTGGCGAACGTCGAGGGCTGGAAGCTCGCACTGGAGGATCTGGACGGCAACGACCAGTCGTTCCGCGCACATATTCGAGAGGTTTGCACCTGGTTCCCCACCCCGAAGATGATGCTCATGCATGCGCGCGGGTTGGCCAAGCAGCTGACGGACGGCGAGAAGGCCCGTGCCTTCCCCACAGGACTCACAGTGCCGCCGCCGTCCTACCTCGTCTGGGAAATGCGTGAGGGCACGCTCAACATGGATCCGTACCAGCGAGCTAGGTGGTGGATGTACCACTCCACCACCTCCCTGGCCCCGGCCCCCCTCGACGACGACCCTGCGAACGTCGTCGGTGTTGTGCTCGCGCTGCCTGCTCCAGTCGACCCTGCGGACTACGCCTCTAACGATGACCTGACAGAGACTGTTGTCATCAGTGACGACGACATGGATGCGGACGAGGTTGTGCTCATTGCGCCGGTCGCCGTTGAGGGTGGCAGAAACATTCCCATCGACGTCGAGCTCCTGCCGAACGTCGAGCTCCTGCCAGAAGAGGTGAAGGTTGAACAAGAAGAAGAGGTGAAGGAGCCAGAGCAAAACAAGAAGAAGGCGCCGCTGAAGAAAGGGGTGAAGAAGGTGCGCCGCTCCATCCGCCTGCAATAGCTCAAGAACTGAAGAAGATGCAGAAGACGTGAAGATGCAGAAGAGTAGTTAGGTATGTTGATCTATATGTTGGCATATAAGTTATCTATTTTGAGCAGTCCATGTTGAACTGCTGTATCTATGGCAATCTGGTGTTGAAGTGTTGTTGAACTGCATGTTCTCTGCCCATGTTGATTTGTTGTTGAACTGTAGGTTGTCTGCTTATGTTATGCCCATGCGCACACATCCTAAAATAGAATGTACTAGGTGCTCACTTTGTGCCAAATATGCCAAGTTGTACTACCTGAAGATCCCTGGGCCCCTTCGAAATGGTTAACTTAACTGAAATTTGCACTGTTAAGTTAACAGAATTTTGCTTAAGTTAACTGAATTTTCATGTCAAATAAGAGAATCATTGATTTCAGTTAAGTAAACAAGCCATTGATTTCATGTCAAATAAGAGAATTTTGCAACAGAATTTTTCAGTTAAGTAAACAAGCCACTGATTTCATGTCAAATAAGAGAATTTTCAGTTAAGTACACAGAAATGAGTACAAGCCACAGATTTCATTTCAAGCCACTGATTCCAGTTTGGAATGTTTACAACACTGAACATAGATAATAGGTAGCCACTGATTTCATATAATCAGTACAAGTAGCAACTGATAACAAATAGTTTCACCTCTCACATCATGCCAAATACTAAATTACCTAACTTACTACGCAAAACCTCTTATCACTAGTGCTACAACACCAAAAAATAGTGCAGAGCAGCAGACCAAACAAGCTAACCAAATTTTCCTCCTATCCCTAGTTCTGATCTCCTTCTTGTGCTTCATGATCATGGCCTTCCTTTCTTCCTTGAACCTCATAATTTCAGCATCCTTGTCAAACATAAATTTCTAAAGAGCCACATTCTCTTCAGCAAGTTTGCCAATCACCTGCCTAGGTCTCCCCTGCCATTCCTTGTCCACCCACTTCAGATAAGCACATGTATCATAACCCTGCAAAACACTCCAATTTGTTCAGTACAACAATTTGGTCAGATCAACCTATAACAACTACAGATAAACAACACACTTTTTTAAACAAAAGTTGGGCACTTGACTAACCTCACAAGGACAAACAAGAAATCTACGACCGTAGTCATATCCATCAGAGCAAACTCTTCTCGCAGGGTTCAGTAAGTGGCAACAATGGTCACTTTTGTCAGTGCCATTGAAAGCAGCATCGGGAGAGGAAAGAGGTATACCCCAGTCAAATTCAGGTAGGTTTTCCGTCCCCTACCATGGCCATCAAATCAAATGTTAGCATCAGGAAGCTCGCACTCATCAGGAAAGCCCAAATTCATGGGCATCCGAAGCAAATCGGCGAGGGGAAGGGGGACACGCACCTTGCAGAAATCGACATCCATGTAGCGCACCTCTCCGGTGATTTTCGCCCAAGGCTCACCGTCCTTTGTCATGTCAGCACCGGCGAGGTCACATCCATTGAGCGGGAGAGGGTGGCTTGAGGACGACGACGCCCCTGCTCCACGGCATCCTGCCTGCTGCTTCCCGCTCATCTCGACAGGGCGGCGGAGACGGCTGCCGGCGGAGAGGGCGGCCGACAGGGCGGCGGAGACGCCTGGCGTCGGAGGGGAAGGCGGAGACGGCTCGCGGCGGAGAGGGCGACGGAAAAGGGGAGGACCTAGGGATTTACGAATGGGAAATCGATGCAGAGAGAGAGAGGGCGAGGGGGCTTTTTGTAAAATAGAGAGAGTGCGAGGGGGCTTTTGTAAAAGTAAGGCGTGTGCCAAAATCCAGCGTGGCATGCCAAATGTCGTGTCCACAGCTGCTTTGTATGAATTTGTTACAACAGTCAAGTTGGAGGACTAGTTTTGTGGGGTTTTTTAGTTTTTGTATGAAACTGTTCCCACCCCTACAAGTTTATGTACCAATAGTGGTATTAACTCTTACTTATACAAGGCCACTATGAAATATACATTTTACATCTATACAAGGCCACCAGCAGTAATCGAGACAAAATTAATGATATTTTCTCCTAATAGTAACATGTTTAATATTTACGTGCATGTAGCCATAATGACAATCAGCTACTTTTTCCATTCGGTTTTCTTGCATGCATGTGGCGTATTAATGATCCCAGTAAACGAAAAGAAAAGCAAACTTGCAAAGCAGACATTAAATTTTATATTGGTACATATAATCTGAGTTTGTGGCCTTGTATATAAAAATGGAGGGAGTATATTGAGTTGTGAGGGGTATTTTCGGCAGCTCACTGTTAATCAATCCCAAAGACAGTTTCGTGCAAAAACAAGTGGAGGGTAGATATAGAATTTCAGTAAGTCGTGAGCGATCAGTTCGGCCATCCCGGACCGTCGCCATCTGCGGTGATAGCGCGTTTGTTGAGTTTGCAGCCGGCGGACGGTAATCGCCAGCCTGCCGAGGGCCGTCGCCCCTGCCCGACCTTCCTTCTTCCTCAGCCCGTCCTCCGCAGTCGCCTGCGTCTTGCCCTAGCCGGCCATCGGCAGCTATCTGCATTGTCGCGCCCAAGAAACCTCCGTCGATAACGGACGGCGAGTTGCCAGATAGCGCCATGCGCGTCCCTGCCCCGTTTCACAGGGACCCCACTTATTTTCATCTCTTTAGCGCATACAAAACCTGCATGGCCATCCTGATGCAAGTCTATCTGTAGTACGCCAATCAATCCTTACATGCATGAGCCTTCAGCGCCTTGCTCACGCACAAGGCCTTGGAGATGAGGGCGTCGCAGGTTGTAGGGTCGACACATGAGCGTGGACGCAAGGCCTTGCGCAAGCCGGGAGGAGGGATAATCAGACTTCGGGATGGCGGAGGTCCTGCTGGCGGCGGCTTGCATGCTCTGGCTTTTGTGGCGTGCCGGGAGGTGCGCAGGCGACGTCGGGATGACGGAAGTCCTGGGGGCAGCCGCGTGCAGGGGGCATCTACAGGCAGAGGTTTTGTGAGTGGAGGCCTACAGGCTGTGCCGACTATGGTTATTGCCGGCAACGTCGGGATGGCAGATGTTGGTGATGGAGGCTCGTTTGTGGCGTTGGCTGTGTGATTATATTGTAACCTAAATCCTAAAAAGTGGTCGAGTGCTACTTTGTCTTACAGAGCACTCGGGCTCGTGCGACGTCCGATCGAGATCTTGCGGTCACGCGCGTTTTCCAGTAGGCTCAGGGGAAACCGTCGATGCGCGCGCCAGGTGTCCCCTAGTCGTGGTGGTCGATACCCGTTGGTTCTCGAGTGCGGTTGCTTCTGGCATCCCCTCTCCTGTTCCTCTCTCCCATTCGAAACTGCGCCGAGCCCAGCGACAGATCTCGTTCCAATCCCCCCAACTCCTCCCCCAAATCCAGCGCGAGAGCAGCCGGCGGCGTGTCGGCGATTCGGCACTTGTCTTCCGCCGGTGCTAGGGCCGGACAGAGGGCGCGTCGTGAAGGAAGGCGGTGCAGCGGCGGAGACGCGACCGAGGAGAGACGACGCGCTGCAGGCCGCGTCAGAAGGAGCAGCACCGGAGACTCGGCAGAGGAGGAACGGCGTGCGCGGCCGTTGTTCTGTTGGCGCAGAAGGGCAAAATCGCGGCGAATCCCTGGTATGCCTATCGATCTCTTACGGTCATCCGCGTTTAGGAACACCAAATCGATGCGCTCCGCCGCTCCGCCGCGGACAGAGGAGGAATGGCGCGCGTCGACGGGTCTCCGCGGTGCCAAATCGCGGCGGGTCAACGCGGCCCTCCACTAAGTTGATGAAATCGAGTAGCAGATGGTAGAAATTGTTTGGAACAATTTGGAGATGGACGACGACACGGGGCATTTCGTGTTCCTAGGCTACTGGTGAACTGGGATTCGTAGGTTTTGAAGGCAAGCCTTGGGGCTGTAGTTTTGTGGTGTTCTAGATGTGGAGGTCGATCCTGATTAACGACTGACTTGCCTGAATATGGTTCATGTGTTGCCTGCGCAGGAGTGTTGACAGTGTTTTTGATTTAGTGTACGAGAATAATGCTTCTCTCATGTCAATGTTGCCTTTGTTTTGTGAGTGACTTGCATGATATGGTTGATATGTTGCATGCGCAGGTGTTTTTGACAGTGTGTTTTCATTTAGCGTAGGACAGTAATGCTTCTCTCATGTCAATGTTGCCCCTGTATTGTGAGTGACTTGCCTGACATGTTTCACGTGTCGCCTACGAAGGTGTTTTGAAAGTATGTTTTTGGTTTATTATAGGACAGCAATGCCTCTCTCATGTTAATGTTTGCCCTTGTTTTTATGAGTGACTTGCCTGATATGGACCGTGTGTTGCCTACGAAGGTGGGTTTGACGGTGTGTTTTGATTTTCAGTGCAGGAAAGTAATGATTTAGCAATGGAAAATGCACATGTGACTTTGTTGTGTGTGTGTGTGAGGTAGGAAGTAATCCAGTAGAGGGAGGTTAATAGGGCTATTTGTAGGACAGTTTTAAGCATTTCACGAGGATTCATTTTGTGATTTTCTATTCTATGCGCCTTTATTTGTTTCAGATTTTGTAGGACATGTAGAGGGAGGGTAATAGGGCCAATTATAGGATATAGTGAAAATCAGATAGTTTACAACCCTTTTCACTGCCCACTTTTTGTAAGTTGCTGTTTGTTAAGTTCAGTAAGAATTTAGTAAAACGAAATTCGTTGGATGATATAGAGTTCTTTCAGAATCATTTTTCTAATGTGCTTTTTATGATGAATCTCACTATTTTTGTCTTTTAATATGCAGCAGAAAATAGATGGCTGGGACAAGTCATAAGTCTAAACAGGATGGACCTGCTGGATCAAGTCATGACGACCTTGCATCTCATGGGAATGAAGAGCATCAAGCACAGGTGTGCACATGCTTAGGAAGTTTTATGTTCTTCCTGTACATAACAGAGTTTTTTTTTCATTTTTTATTGATTTATGTGGTTTCCATCTCCCAGCCACGGAGCAGTGCACCAATAACTGGGTACAAGCGTATGAGAACTAAGGCAGTTGTCCATCGGGGGAAGCGACCTGATGATATCATTAGTACTGAGAATAGTAATGAGAGCCAAACTGCAGATGCTGGGAATAAAAATGTTGAAGGTGCAGACATCGAGCAGCCTCCAAAAGCAAAACGCCAGAAGACGGGAGGAACTGAGGTATTTTGCATAGTTGCCTCAGTTTCACTGAGCAGTTGCCCAGCAATGCTGCCTAAGTTGCCTATGTTGTGATGAACCTTTTTTCTTTTTTTGCTAATCCCCTGTTTCTGTTTTTTCCTTATGCGCAATAGGGTCATAGGAATAGGGCATCCCCTGCAAGGCTCTTCAAGTTGAACAAGGACTTGGTTCCTGACCAAAAGGGTGTCATCATCGGAAAAGAATTTGGTGGCATTATGGACCTTGCAGCGAGTAGCATGCCCGGAGATCTCAACCAGTGGATAATGAAGCATTACGACCCGGAGATTTCGCAGATAGTCATTCCAGAAAGGGGGAAGATTCCTGTAGATGCTGCAAGTGTCCGTAGGATATGGGGTTTGCCCAACAGGGGCAGGAAGGTGTGCTTCGAGAATCGGCCTGAAATCACAAAGGCAATGTACAGTATTTACAACATCACATCCAAGAACTCCCCAACCCTCACAGAATGGTGCAAGATGATCGTTGACATGGGAGGATCTCATGATGATGATTTTGTCCGCGCTTGGCTAGCTCTTGTTTTTTCATGCTTCCTTGCCCCTTCAACTAGTTTGAGTATTTCCCCAAAGAGCTTTCCGGCGGTCATGGATGTCAATGGCATAACGGAAACCAATATATGCTAGTTTGTTGTTGATCAATTAAAGCTTGCGGTCACTTCGGGGCGTGCCAACAAGAAGGCTGTTTGTTGTTGTGTTTTCCACCTTGTTGTAAGTGCTTCAAGCTGTTTTGTTTTTTCAAGCATCCTTTTGTTTAGTTACCTTCTCCTTTCTTTTTGCAATCATTAGCTAACTTAAACTTTTTGATCTTTCTCCGTGTCTCTATGCAGCTGTTGTACCTAGACTCTCTGGATGTTGATGAGCCAATTCCGAACTTGGTATCAAGGGTCTCAGTTTAGAATTCAGATTTAATCTCCAGAGTTATCAAGAAGGACAGGAAGGCTCCAGGAGAATATGGCCAATTGCGGGTAACTGAATTTTTCTGTTTTAGTATACATATCATTGTCATATTGTTTTTAGGAAACACTACCATTTTTTTAGAGTAGGCAATTCACTTTCAAAGAGCAAGCAAGGAAATGTATCTTTTTGGGCAAGCGACATACATATTTTTTCAAGTATGCCCAAGTAGTTATCAGACTTAATCGAACTTTATATCGTTTGCCATGCACATAGTTGGATAATGTTCACAGGAAGGATTTCTTTTGTTCTTATATTTAATAGTAGCTTCTGTAGTACAATTTTTGCTCTTTTTTCTGTCTGAGCAATTTACATGTTGAAAAGTAGCAAATTTACACAACAACACAAGCAACTTATGTTCTGGAAAGTGGCAACTTGCATACTAGTTCCTCATTTTTTGTTGATTACAGTATCAACTAATAGTAGGCAACAGGGGGAAGTGGCATAATGGTTGTAGGAATTTTCAGACTATTAGTAGTACTATTTTCCTTCATTTTTCTCAGGTCTTTTTTGGTATGGGAGTGCCAGAATTGTTGTCACTCATAGTTTTTTTAATCTTCTTTTGGCTATAAAACCACCATCTCAAGATGGATTTTTCCCGGTGTGCGGATGATAGCTTGTTTGGCAGTATGGACCACATCACCAAATTTGTTGCAGCAAGATTGCCCGAGTCATATGACAAATCAGTAAGTTTATCTAGCACTTTGTTTTTTCCTCTCACTGTTGTTCCCCTTTTTATCGCCATTTGTACATTCAACCATTTTTTCAGAATCTTCAATAGAAGATATGTACTTATCATGTTCTCTACCATCCACTTTTATGTTTTACAGAAGCAAAAGAAGCTCACAGGGTTGGTGCACGACATGTGTTCTGTAATTTCACATGCAGTTGGGAAGCTCGTGAATGGGGTTGGGAAGATAGATGATGATGAATGGGGGACAAAGGAGGCAGATCCTACTACTGCGGAGACAAGCATGCGACAGTCTAACAGAAGGGGCAAGCGAGTACCAGCTAGAAGAGACAACTTACCAAGTGAGGAGGAGTCGTTTAATTCTGACAGCGACGACAGCGAGGCAGCCGACAGTGAAAGTGAGGGAGATGGCAGGGATGAAGGTAGTGATGAAAGCGACACCGATGGCAGTTCAAACAGCGATGACGGTCATGATGGATCAAGTGGAGTTCAGGGGAAATCAAGTAGCCAGGGAGCACGACAAACGGTTGATCACCACGAGGGGGCAAGTGCTGAGATGGGAGGTAAAGACGGAACTGAGGGGAACGAGGACAATGATGATGATGAAGAAGAAGAGGATGACGAAAAAGAAGATGACGAAGGAAAGGAGGACGATGACGAAGGCGATGAGGATGACAAAGACAAGGAAGATGATGGGCAGGGGAAGCAGGATGAAGATGATGAGGATGACAGTGGAGGTGGCAATGGTGGTTCAGGTACCAATGGTGGCTCCGATCGGGACGGGGATCCCGCAGCTGAAAATGCAAGCAGCGATGATGCTGAACAATGCATGCTGCAATTTCTGATTGAAAAGAAGAGGGACAGAAAGGCAAAAGGATTGGATGAGGCAGATAGGATATCTATCAGAGACCTTGTGATGACCGAATTCAAAACTGCTGTTTCCCCAAAACCACGCTTCCCTGTTTTTGAAGTGAAAGAAATGTTGGATATTGATGACATATCCATGGCAACCGAAGCAAGGAGGGTGTTCAAAGAGTTGTTGAGGGGGGAAGATTTGGATATGGTCTTCACATTCAACCCCAAGCAAATATGCCCAAAGGCGACTCGACAGAAAATAATGAGAGAACTTGGTGCTCTAAATGAAGCTACAGAACAAAAGACTGCTTGTCGAAACCAACTACCACCACTCCCGCCATCAAAGAAGATGAAGAAAACTGTTAGTTTTGTATTGGAGCCATCTGTGATGAATGAAACAACAATTCATCTGCAGGCATATCGTGCCGAAAATCCCGGTTACGGCCAAGGGGGAAAGTCAAGGCAGTCAGCCATGAAAAAATCCGGTCCTCCCCAGCAGCAACAAGAGGCATTTTCTGAAACAAAAGAGGCAATCCATGGGAATGCCAAAACACAGGTGGTAAAGAGTACACCATCAAGCTCGGCAGCACCCCCGTGCAGCAAAGTTGGAGATGAGGCAGTACCTATAGGAGTAGATTCAAAGCAGTCGGGTAATTTTCATTCCCAATGTCAAGCAAGTGGATCACATATTGTGGGAACTCAGTCTAAGGAGGAAGCAAGGCCAGCTGTTTTTCAGGCAAGTTCTGCAGAGGAAACACTGGACCCAACAAAATTAAGGCCAGTTCAACTCAAGGAGGGACCCACAGTGCTAGTAAGCACAGGAAACAACAGCAGAACACAACCACTAGGTGACTTAAATGGTCAAGTACCTCCTCTGTCTCGGGGGAATGTGATGCAGTCAGCCAATGGTATCCAGAGGGCCAAGGTGCAAGATTTCAACGCATCACCCGAGGCTGCTCCATTAAATCATGCAGGACACAAAAAGGAGAAAGAGAACATCCCTCCGGTGTCATGTATGGAGATGACTAGGATACAAGACCTGCCCGAAGCTGTAACCATGGGAAAAAGTCCGGAACAAAAGTTGATAAGAGTCCTAGGGAAATTGCCTGTCTGCTCAACTGTACTTGCCCAACCTGAGGCCACAAGTGTTCCAGAAGCAGTAGAAGCAACTGGCCAGGGGAACACTTCCCATTTCTGTCATGTGGAGGAGATGTACCATGAATTCATGCGTGTTAGTGGGAAGACAACCAATGCACTAGAAATCAATGTTCTAGATGTGAGTGAGCTGTTTGCAAGGTGTGTTGATCCAAACAGCAAGAATGCCCAATCCAACTCCACAAATCACATCTCAGCGAATAAAGATAAACAACATTTTGAGCAAAGGGACACCGAAAGATCAAATGACTTTTTCAGAGAGTACTGCCTAGCACCAAGTTTCGATCTAGGCATAGATGATTTGCACACAAGATCTGCAGACAAAACAACACATCAACATGTTGGGTCAAGCACATTTACAGAGCATGAGTTCAAGGAACTCCCAGTACATAACCAGCCAATCATCGATATAACCGATGATGATTATCTGTTGGAGGTTGAAGGCATGGACGAACCGTGTGTTCAAGCAGAAGGAAATGCGTACCAAACACCTGAAAAAAGTTGCAACCAAGGAGAAGTGGGGTCAAGCAGCAAGGTTTACAGCAGTAGTAGTTCAGGAGAGATGCATCCACATCAATTCGAGAGAAGGATTATCAAGCCACCTCCTTGCAAGAGGTCACCTTTCATTGACTATAATGAGAAGAAAGTCTACATGTCCAAACCCGAAGCAAATAGATTGTATGCATCAGTTATTTTGCATGGAAGAATTAATGAAGAAGAGTCACCAGATGTGGATACCAGGTATGACAATATATCACATTTTTTCCCCAGGCAAGGTCTGTCATGTTATCCAGGCAATTCAAACTGTGTTTACAAGCAAGCCATTTATACAATTAGGCAACTTGGCTTAGTGTGAAATTCTTATTTTTTGAAGTAGTTTATCCTTTTGATATGCCCATGCCCCTATGTGTTTTCCCTGAGTTGATATGGTGGTAGGAAATTAATGGAATGATTTTGTGAGCTGAATGCCTCTTTTTTCCTTCCCATGCAGCGTAAGGGTAATTGAATATGGCAAATACTATGTCACGGTGAGGGAGCTCGCAAACTCAATGAAGAAAGAAGGTTTTGTCTTGAGCCATGTAATGGAAGTTGGTATACAGAATATAATGATGAACTTGCCACCAGACTCAAAGAAGCTCGTGATGCCCGTCAGGTTCTCGGTAAGAAAACGCGAAGCAACTAATAGTGTAGTTTTGCCTTTTTTTCTTTTTCTTTTTTTCATAAAAGGTCATGTTCATGTCTGTATTTTTTTACATCAGGTTCAGATGCTAAACATGGAATTGAACGGCAAGGAGCTCATTTCCCGGTTCAAGAAGTCGAATCGCTTGGACCGTAAAGACATGGTAAGTTAATGGTTCCTTTACTTTTTACCAATGCATTTTTTATATATGACTTTTTATGCTAAAACTTTTGCTCACACAAATGTAAATATTTCTTAGGGTGGGGGTGGGGGTGGGTGGTGTGTTGTGTGGTGGGCTAGTTGACTACACTCATGAAAATTTGCTTCTATGTGCCAAGTTGCTTACATTTTTGCACAACTTGCCTGTGCATTTTTGGCTGGTTTTGCTTACACAAGTAGATAAGTTGCCTATGCATCTTCTGTTTTTTGGCAAATTACTCACACTAGTACAAAACTGGCATGTGCATTTTTGCATCTTCTTAATTGCTTTTTTATGTGGCAAGTTGCTTACATTTTTTGCACAAATTGCCTGTGCATTTTTGGCTGGTTGCTCACACAAGCAGATAATGCATTTTCTGTTTTTGTCAAGTTATTCACACTAGCACAAAACTGGCATGTGCATTGTTTGCTTCTTCAGTCCAGTTTCTAGTATTTGTATTTTTTTTTCTACTAACCCAATTTTTGTTTTTTCTAACAGATTATGTTCCCAGTGTTAGAGAACATCGACAAGACAAAACCTAAAACAGGCAATCATTACTGGATTTTTAATGTGAACATAAGGGATCGACGTTTTGAAACTCTTGATTCTTGGAGGACGCTCAAAAACAAGTCTTTAGATGTTTGCGTAAAGAAGATGGTTGCAAGTTTTCGGTCTCTATGGGAAGAGCATTACGCCAGTTCCCGCGTCTCTCTGGATGAGTTTGGGCTTACCAACATCGACGTTCCAAAACAAAATAATAAGTAAGCATCCACTTCTTTTTCACATATTAACTATGGTCTTGTTCAGTTTTTTACAAGCGACACAATACTACATAGAGTAAGCATCCAGTTCTTTTTTCAATTTTTTGTTTAGGTTCGACTGTGGTGTTTTTGCTGTGACGATAGCAAACGGTTGGGAGGCAAGGGCTGTTCCAAATTTCACAGCTGAGGACATTCCAAGCATCAGGAAACAATTGACTAACATGTGGGTTGACAACGCCAACAACACTGCTCCATGGAAAACCATACTCAAGTTAGCATAGGTCAGTTTTTTCTCCCCCCACGCGCGCTACATCCATGTAAAATGCATGTGTTGTTTCTTTTTGCTCTTTTGTGAATTTTGGAGTGCCGGGGGAGGAGTTGCTTGTATAACAACTTGGACCAGGAAATTCTATTGCATAAATAGGCAATTTAAGCTTTATTTTGAGGCAAGTTATTCAGAAGAACCCATAAAAGACAAATGAAAGACAAATAGTATGATCATTACATAACCAGGGAATTGTTGCATTTTATAGAATTGCAGAATCTTATGTATGTAAGTTTTCGAATATTATGGGGGGGGGGGTGGTGTGGGGGGCAAGGGTGTTTGCGGGGCAATTCAAATCACAGAACAGGCAACTCAAAACTTATAACCAGGCAACTCAAAACTTATAACCAGGCAAGTCAGCCACAAGAAACCGTAAACCATAAATAATAGTTTAGGATGTTCAAACATAGAGACCCACAAATAGTTTAACTCGTCAATGCCATTTGTCACATCTTTTTTAGCCATCTGGTCACTGTGTGACCATTACACCAATCTGGTCGGGTAGCTTGCACCATTGTGGTTAAAAGAACCACAATAGCTGCACTTGTTCTTTCTTTTCGGATGCAGCTCAAGTGCTGATTGAATTCTTTTTGACTTTGCCCTCCCTTTTGTTGTTGATTTTGGAGGGTCTCTAGGAATTGCAGGGCCAAGTGTGGTAGCAGGTCTTCCAAACTGTGGTTCAACCATCGTAGTACCTTGTGCGGCTGCAACAGCTGCATGTAGAGATGCCATACTGAGTGGCTGGTGCGCATATCCACCAGGAGCTTGCGCAGTAGGAGATGAAATTGCATTGGCATTTTCTTCCTGTGTTGTTGAAGACTCTGGATGCTGCCCAATCCAGCCATCCAGCGTTGCTGTTGATGCAGGCAATGGTGCCAGTCTAGGACCAGCCACATAGGTTGTGTTTGCTGCGTTAGGCCCCCGCGGTGGTTGTATAGCCACCATAGTCTGTGGTGCAGGCCAAATTGCTGGTCTAGGACCCATAGGAGGTCGCGCAGGCCCTCTTGCTAGTGCCGTATCCATCAAAAGTTGTGGCACAGCTCCTCTTAGCGTTTGCACAGGCCTTGTCATTGTTGAGCCCCTTGAAAGTTGCGGCGCTGCTCCACTGTTCAGTGGCACATATCCTGACAGTTGCTGTACAGGCCAGCAGCCTTGTGTGGGAGGGCTCATGGGTAGTGGTACAGCCCTTTTTGCATCGCTGCACCCCCGAATGCTGTCTGTTGGTGTCTATCCTCACTCATAGAGTTGCCAGTTAGGTTTGGTGCGTTTTTTCTCCGCGTTGCAGAAGTAGGTCGCTGCTGCCTAGGTCCAGAAGAGGTTTGTGCATGTTCATCAGGACGCACCGCAGGGCCACTAGTTGCCTGAGTGTTTCTTGGTGGTGGTGCAGAAGCAGGTCTCTGCTGCCCAGGTCTAGAAGCGGCTTGTGAAGGCCCTCCAGGACGCACCGCAGGGCCACCAGTTGCCTGAGAGTTACTCGGTTGTGGTGCAGAACCATCAGCTGATGGTGGAGGACCACCAGAGGGCCCACTTGTTGGTGCTGCCGGTTTCTTCTTCTTTGACATGTTGAGATTTTTGATTTCATGACGCGCATCACGCATATGTTTCTTTACAATATCCGTCGCAGCATCTGGCGCACTAGCAACCCAGGCAAGACTACCAAAATCCATCATCAAATTTGCATGCCTGAGTTCCTTTTTCGATTGTGGTGGCATCTCATCAGGTTGCTCTTCGACAGCAGGGGGTGCGTTGGGAATTGCCATAGGTGTCCACCTTCTAAGTATGTACTGCGCTGGGATTTCATCAACACCAAGGTGGTTGAAAACTTTCAAGATATGGCAGCAAAGCATGCCGTCCCTCTCAATCTTGCAGCAGTCACATCTGTAGTCTCCAGCACTAGCTTCCACCGTGACAAAATAGCCCCTAGAACCATATTTGGCAACCCAATCTTGATTGGGGTAAACCTCATACAAGTTTTCACCATGTGGTTGCACATTGCACCTTGTAGTCAACTGAAACTCATCACGAAACTTCTCGTACAAGTCCCTAGTATACGAACCGTACGCCTGCTTCTCTATTGGGTAAGATGACCACATGTCAGTCTGTAAATGTCCTGTCCTGTAGTCTTTTGAACCCTCCCGGACTAGTATGTGTGTTTGTATTTTCTGATATTGCTTCACAAAGTTCAAAATGGACTTGTGTGGGTTCACATATCGCTTAAGGACAGCGTTGAACCCCTCGCTGCGTTGAGTTGACTGCAAGAAAGGGAAGAATTGGTGCTTGAAGTAGCAGGACACCCATGTCTCTCTGTACTTGTATAGATTCTCGAAGTGGGAGTCAGTCATAGCCTCATACTTCATCATCAGCTCACACCACCTTGCCTCAAATTCTTCCGGCGTCAAGCTGAAGTCAACACAGCTGTTGAAATCTTTGGACAAGCCAGGGTTTCGCCCTAGCAATGCTCCAAGATTTTCTTGTGCTTTTTTCATAATATGCCAGCAGCAACAGCGGTGCACACTTGTAGGAAAGATCTTTTTAATTGACTGTGCCATTGCGATGTCTTGGTCGGTTATGATGTTGGTGGGTGCTACATTATGCATTGCCTCAAGGAAGGTCTGGAATAGCCAATCAAAGCTCGATGCCAACTCTTGCCTAACAAAGCCACAACCCAACATGAACGACTGCCCATGCCTGTTAATCCTAATGAATGGTGCAAAGGGCATGTTGTACATGTTAGTCATATACGTTGTGTCAAAGGAGATACAATAATGATAAGATTCCACGTACGCCTTCCTTGCTGCACCATCGACCCAGAAAATATTCTCAACCCTGTCTTCCTCATCATATTTTATCTTGTAAAAAAAATCTAGATCCTCTCTCTGCTGATCTTTAAAGTAAGCAACTGTCTCTATCATATCCCCTTGTTTTGTATCATCCTTGTTCAAGAGCGTCTTGAGGTTTGTAATGTGTTTAGTACCATAAGGTACAATGAGTTCTGTCGCATAGAATTCTGACATGATGTGCATCATACGACCTGTTGACATAAAGTCACAATGGTGGTCAATCCTTCTTCTACACAAAAACAGTGCCAAAAATAGTTTCTTTTCTGTTTTCAGCAAGGCAACTCAAATGCAAAGTTTGAGCAACTCATGAAGCTATACAAGCAACTACAACCATACGCCCCAGGCAACACATGAGCAAAATACACAAAACAAACCAGGGGGGTAACTATGCATTTAGCGAGCAATACAAATTTCAATCATAGGCAAGTTGACCCTATCCAGAAACAAGTACTATTGTACATTTTAGCTACAAAGAGACTAACCATAGGCAAGTTCACATCCAACACCAAATTTGTTTTATAAAAAAACTAGGCAAGCAAGAAACTTTGCATTGAGCAACAAAAAGGTAAACATTAGGCAACTCCAGCATCCAGAAACAAATTAGGCAATTTTTTTCTTTTTTCTACTGTTGTAAGTAATTTAGTGGCACTATCAAGCAACTAAGGCATTTGTTTGAAGCAAATCAGTGACATGGTTCAAGCAAAAACAGGCACTTGTTGATAGGGTAAGAAACACACAACCAGTAGGCATGTGCAGGTTCTTAAAGTTAGAAGATAGGGGGGAGGTGGGTGTGGTTCAATACCTGTAGTTAAATTGCAGTTATGAAGATGAGTAAGGAAGGCCCTTTCTTCTGGCGGGATCCCTTGGTGTGATCGCAAATATTTAGTCAAACATGGCTTGTCAACCAACGGGTGGTTGTGCTCGCTAACAAAGTAGATCACTTCCCATCTGCCATCTATTACCTTCACAATCATCTTAGCTTTGCAACCAGTTTGCACAATTTTATCTCTTTTTTCGTTTCTTGCTCCTCTTTTTGCCTTTACTATCATCATCAAGAAAGACAATAGCCTCATCTTTATTATGATTTTTTTCTTGCTCAACAATGTCATCTAGCACGGGAATCTTTTCTGCCCCTCCGTCATCAACATCAGGCTTCCGAAACTTGTTGCAAACAAACTGTTGTTTTATCAGCTCCCCTGTTTTGAGATCCTTCCTTGAACTATTCATTTTGATTGAAAACCCCATTTGCAAGGAATATGCATTGTAATGCACCTTGACATCTTCCAAAGTGTCGAACCTCATGCCCATGTAAGGCTCCTTGGGCTGTGACCAAGCTTCATCATCATTTTCAGCACCCAAACCATTACCAACAGTGCCACCGGTATCACCTGCAGCACCTGTGCCATCCAGGGTATGAGCATCACTCCCAGTTGCTATAGTTGCAGGTACTTGTGTACTGCCCGGAGCACGGCCCCCATGACTTGACTGCCCATCTGCCTCCATTGCTTCTGTAGCAGCACCATCGACTCTTTGAATGATAGGGGGATTAGGTGATTCCGCCACAAATTCTGCATTTCCAGCACCATGTTGTGTACAGTACAATGGATCATCATTATTTTCAGCTGGTTCTTCATTCAGATCAATCATTGTCAACCTGTTTTATTCATTGAGAATATAGGAAAAAGTAAAGCAAGTCAGCAGAGGGATCGAAGCAAGTAGCACAGTAAATACAGGCAAGCCAATAGCTCACCCACCAACCAAAGTAATTTTTACGTTGTTGAGGCAAAGCTAGTACCACACTAAAATCAGGCAAGCAAACAACACAGCAACGCAAGCACACCAGATTCACAAGATAGCAGTTGAACATAACCAGGCAATTCAAAGTGCACTATCAGGCAACCCAAAGCATATAATCAGGCAAGTCAAACTATATATGTCAGGCAATATATTATTTGCAGGATATGCATAGAGCTTGCCTGAATGAACCATGTTTGTACATATAAACATAACATAGGCTTTTTGTTTTTTGTGTTTCATAATATATTTTCTTTTTTTGTTTTTCTTTAAATTCAGGCAACATTTGATTTTTGGGGAAGCAAGCATCCCGCCATAGAAGTGCTACTTTTGAAGTGTCTTCAGGATGGAATTCACTCCCAATTCAGAGAGATCAGAGAATGTTTAGTGTTAGGAAAAACTTAAGCTAGAATTATGGGCATGATTGATCTTTTATATTCAGACTATTTCTGCTTTCAGTACTTACGTTTGTGTGTTAGAAAGAACTTAAGTTGCCATTTTTAGGTTTCATCTTTTACAGCAGCAAGTTTGTGTGTCTTTGGATATGCTCAGTATGCTTTTGAAGTAATGTTTCGCAGCTGAGATAGTTGTTGGTATATGGATTTTTTTGTTGGCTTTTTCCCTTCTTTTGTAGGATGAAATACTAATAATTTTGCAACTGTATACTGGCAACTTTTCCAACATTTTTTTGGATCATGGTGAAGGATATGATACAACAAAGGTAAATTGTACTACGCAACTGTCTCTTGTTTTTTAGTTGCAATTTCAGTTACATTTTATTTCTTCTAGTGTGTTTTCACTATTGTAACCAAGGAATAATGGAAACAAATGTCCAAGAGGAATCTTTTTTTCTAGTTTCTTGAAGAGTTGCCTCGACATCATTATGCTTTTTTGCTTAATCCTATATTTGTAAGTTGCTCCAATAAGCCACATTGATGTCAGTATTCATTGTCTTATAAGTTTCAAAAGTGTTCATGTTTTTGCCATGGCATAAGTTTTCAAAGTTTTGTGCAGACATATACTTAGTTGCCTCATTATAGCACTGTTTTTGCTCAAACAGAATGTTTATTTTTGCACTGTTTTAAGCAATTAATAGAACCGGAACACGTTAGAAAGATCATGATCTGTTTGTTTCTCATCCTCTTATAAGTACTGTTTTTTGCTCTGTTGTGTTTATTGCTCAAGGCATTATATTTTCCTAATTTTTTTGTCAGCATTTATTATCAGCACTTGCCTACAGATTTCTAAATGTGTTCATATGCAACAGATTTTGGAAATAGATTTTGAAGCCTGGGAAGAAATATGATGCTTAATATCAGACTAAATTTGCCCAAATCAAGGGGCTGAAACTTGCCCAAACAGGAGACTAAACATGCTTAACATCACAGCTTTTTTACACAATGTTTTGCACATCTGAAGCCTTACAGAAGAGGCAAATCATGGGGAAAGAGGAGGGGGATCTAGAAGATGAGCCAAATCTGACCTTTTTGTCTTGTTTTTTTGCCTTTTTGCAGGGCAATCAGGAACCAGGCGCCTAGAGAAGAAACATCAATGGAGCCGCCATTGGTGGGCTGTGAAGGTTTGCTTTGGATCTGGAAGTGGTGAGGGGAAGGGACATGCAGTCCTTCTTTGTTTGGGAGAGAAGAAGATGGGGCTGGGGGTTAGGTGAGGAGAAAGGAGGAAGGAGATGCGCAGGGGTGGGGGAGGGATCGGGCAAAGGGGAGGACCAGGTGTTTTGACCGCTCGATGGGTGGCTGCGGGAGTCGGGAGCGGGGGCCAGGTACTTTCCTATCCTGGACAGTGGGGACAGAAAATTACCTTTTCTGGGTGGCTGCCAGGAAACGCTAGGGAGCACCCGGCTGCTCCCTAGACGCATCCATATTGTAAATAATGAGAATTCTAAATAATCAGGCTAATCATTATGATTAATAATCCTCTAGAAAGAGGGGCAAATCTCTCCCTAACAAGAAATTACTAATATGTCCTTGGAACAAAATTCTGACACATCATTTTCAACCATTGGATCAATTTAATAATATCCATTATATTTGATAGTATGATGTAGACAGATCATTTTCAACCATTGAATCAATTTAATACTACCCGTTATATTTGATAATATGATGTACCATAAAAAATCTCTTCTATTAACTTTAGTACAAAGTTGTACAAAAAGTGAAACATTTATGTTGGAACGAAGGATGTATATAATAGAGAACAAGATCAGCACAAAGATACATACAAATCAAATGCCTACCTGAAATTTGTAATAAGCATAAGCATACGGGCGAGTGCAATGGAATTCACTCATCTAGATGTACATCACATCACATTTTTGAAACAACCGTTGTATTTTAGGAGCATACCACATTATCTTGGCAAGAATCTTCTTCTTGGGACGCTCATCCTCAACATCATCAGAGTCATCACGGCTGATCTTATAGCGCATTGCGCCGCATACCGGGCATGCATTAGAATTCTCGTACTCAACGCGGTAGAGGATGCAGTCATTAGGACATGCACGTATTTTCTTCACCTCTAATCCTAGAGGGCAGACAACCTTCTTTGCTTCGTACGTATTGTCGGACAATTCGTTGTCCTTTGGAAACATCTTATTTAACATTATCAACAACTTTTCAAATCCCTTGTTGGATACACCATTCTCTGGCTTCCATTGCAGCAACCCAGTGTGGTGCCCAACTTTTTCTTGTCAACTTCACAATTTGGGTACAACAATTTCTTGTGATCCTCTAACATGCGCTGCAACTTTAGCCTCTCATTTTCACTTCTGCAGTTTCTCTTTGCATCGGCAATGACCCGAGCAAGATTATCAACGGGTTCATCTGATGCCTCTTCTGTTGAGGAACGTAGTAATTTCAAAATAATTCCTACGCACACGCAAGATCATGGTGATGCATAGCAACGAGAGAGGAGAGTGTTGTCTACGTACCCTCGTAGACCGAAAGTGGAAGCGTTAGCACAACACGGTTGATGTAGTCGTACATCTTCACGGCCCGACCGATCAAGCACCGAAACTACGACACCTCCGAGTTCTAGCACACGTTCAGCTCGATGACGATCCCCGGACTCCGATCCAGCAGAATGTCGAGGAAAAGTTCCGTCAGCACGACGGCGTGGTGACGATCCTGATGTTCTACCGTCGCAGGGCTTCGCCTAAGCACCGCTACAATATTATCGAGGATTATGGTGGAGGGGGGCACCGCACACGGCTAAGAGATCAATGATCAATTGTTGTGTCTATGGGGTGCCCCCGTGCCCCCGTATATAAAGGAGCAAGGGGGGAGGCGGCCGGCCTAAGAGGAGGGCGCGCCAAGGGGGGAGTCCTACTCCCACCGGGAGTAAGACTCCTCCTTCCCTTGTTGGAGTAGGAGAGAAGGAAAGAGGGGGAGAGGACCAAGGAAAAGGGGGCTGCACCCCTTGTCCAATTCGGACCAGAGGGGGGGAACCTCCTTCCTTTTGGCCTCTCTCCTCTATTCTCGTATGGCCCAATAAGGCCCATATACTCCCCGGCGAATTCCTGTAACTCTCTGGTACTCCGAAAAATACCCGAATCACTCGGAACCTTTGCGATGTCCGAATATAGTCGTCCAATATATCGATCTTTAAGTCTCGACCATTTCGAGACTCCTCGTCATGTCCCCGATCTCATCCGGGACTCCGAACTCCTTCGGTGCATCAAAACTCATAAACTCATAATATAACTGTCAACGAAACCTTAAGCGTGCGGACCCTACGAGTTCGAGAACAATGTAGACATGACCGAGACACGTCTCCGGTAAATAGCAAATACCGGAACCTGCATGCTCATATTGGCTCCCACATATTCTACGAAGATCTTTATCGGTCAAACCGCATAACAACATACATTGTTCCCTTTGTCATCGGTATGTTACTTGCCCGAGATTCGATCGTCGGTATCTCAATACCTAGTTCAATCTCATTACCGGCAAGTCTCTTTACTCGTTCCGTAACACATCATCTCGCAACTAACTCATTAGTTGCAATGCTTGCAAGGCTTATAGTGATGTGCATTACCGAGTGGACCCAGAGATACCTCTCTGACAATCAGATTGACAAATCCTAATCTCGAAATACGCCAACCCAACAAGTACCTTCGGAGACACCTGTGGAGCACCTTTATAATCACCCAGTTACGTTGTGACGTTTGGTGGCACAAAAGTTTTCCTCGGGTAAACGGGAGTTGCATAATCTCATAGTCATAGGAACATGTATAAGTCATGAAGAAATCTATAGCAACAAACTAAATGATCAAGTGCTAAGCTAACGAAATGGGTCAAGTCAATCACATCATTCTCCTAACGATGTGATCCCGTTAATCAAATGAAAACTCATGTCTATGGTTAGAAAACATAACCATCTTTGATTAACGAGCTAGTCAAGTAGAGGCATACTAGTGACACTATGTTTGTCTATGTATTCACACATGTATTATGTTTCCGGTCAATACAATTCTAGCATGAATAATAAACATTTATCATGATATAAGGAAATAAATAATAACTTTATTATTGCCTCTAGGGCATATTTCCTCCAGTCTCCCACTTGCACTAGAGTCAATAATCTAGTTCACATCACCATGTGATTTAATACCAATAGTTCACATCACCTTGTGATTAACACCCATAGTTCACATCGACATGTGACCAACACCCAAAGGGTTTACTAGAGTCAATAATCCAGTTCACATCTCTATGTGATTAACACCCAAAGAGTACTGAGGTGTGATCATGTTTTGCTTGTGAGAGAAGTTTAGTCGATGGGTCTGCCATATTCAGATCCGTAAGTATTTTTGCAAATTTCTATGTCAACAATGCTCTGCATAGAGCTACTCTAGCTAATTCCTCCCACTTTCAATATGTATCCAGATTGAGATTTAGAGTCATCTGGATCAGTGTCAAAATTTGCATCGACGTAACCCTTTACGACGAACCTTTTGTCACTTCCATAATCGAGAAACATATCCTTATTCCACTAAGGATAATTTTGACCAATGTCCAGTGATCTACTCCTAGATCACTATTGTACTCCTTTGCCAAACTCAGGGCAGGGTGTACCAATAGGTCTGGTACACAACATGGCATACTTTATAAAACCTATGGCTGAAATTCATTCTCTCTCTATCTTTTGCCGTGGTCGGGTTTTGAGTCTTACTCAACTTCACACCTTGTAACACAGGCAAGAACTCCTTCTTTGACTGTTCCATTTTGAACTACTTCAAAATCTTGTCAAGGTATGTACTCATTGAAAAACTTATCAAGCGTATTGATCCATCTCTATAGATCTTGATGCTCAATATGTAAGCAGCTTCACCGAGGTCTTTCTTTGAAAAACTCCTTTCAAACATTCCTTTATGCTTTGCAGAATAATTCTACATTATCTCCGATCAACAATATGTCATTCACATATACTTATCAGAAATGATGTAGTGCTCCCACTCACTTTCTTGTAAATACAGGCTTCACCAGAAGTCTGTATAAGACTATATGCTTTGATCAACTTATCAAAGCATATATTCCAACTCCGAGATTCTTGCACCAGTCCATAGATGGATCGCTGGAGCTTGCATATTTTGTTAGTACCTTTGGGATTGACAAAACCTTCTGGTTGCATCATATACAACTCTTCTTTAATAAATCCTTTAAGGAATGCAATTTTGTTTATCCACTTGCCAGATTTCATAAAATGCAGCAATTGCTAACATGATTCGGACAGACTTAAGCATAGATACAAGTGAGAAACTCTCATCGTAGTCAACACCTTGAACTTGTCGAAAACCTTTTTTCGACAATTCTAGCTTTGTAGATAGTGACACTACTATCAGCGTCCGTCTTCCTCTTGAAGATCCATTTAATATCAATGGCTCATCGATCAATGGGCAAGTCAATCAAAGTCCATACTTTGTTCTCATACATGGATCTCATCTCAGATTTCATGGCCTCAAGCCATTTCGCGGAATCTTGGCTCATCATCGCTTCCTCATAGTTCGTAGGCTCGTCATGGTCAAGTAACATGACCTCCAGAACAGGATTTCCGTACCACTCTGGTGCGGATCTCACTCTGGTTTACCTACGAGGTTCGGTAGTAACTTGATCTGAAGTTACATGATCATCATCATTAGCTTCCTCACTAATTGGTGTAGTAGTCACAAGAATAGATTTCTGTGATGAACTACTTTCCAATAAGGGAGCAGATACAGTTACCTCATCAAGTTCTACTTTCCTCCCACTCACTTCTTTCGAGAGAAACTCCTTCTCTAGAAAGGATCCATTCTCAGCAATGAATATTTTGCCTTTGGATCTGTGATAGAAGGTGTACCCAACATTTTCTTTTGGGTATCCTATGAAGATGCACTTCTCCGATTTGGGGTTGAGCTTATCAGGTTGAAACTTTTTCACATAAGCATTGCAACCTCAAACTTTAAGAAACGACAACTTAGGTTTCTTGCCAAACCATAGTTCATACGGTGTCGTCTCAATGGATTTAGATGGTGCCCTATCTAACGTGAATGTAGCTGTCTCTAATGCATAACCTCAAAAGTATAGTGGTTAATCGGTAAGAAAAATCATAGATTTCACATTGTACGATTATGACGTTCCAATAATAGTACGGTTATGACGTTCGGACACACCATTACACTCTAGTGTTCCAGGTGGCGTGAGTAGTGAAACTATTTCACATTGTTTTAACTGAAGGCCAAACTCATAACTCATATATTTTACTTCTACGATCATATCGTAGAAACTTTTATTTTGTTACGATGATTCTCCACTTCACTCTGAAGTTTTTGAACTTTTCAAATGTTTCAGACTTATGTTTCATCAAGTAGATATACCCATATCTGCTCAAATCATCTGTGAAGGTCAGAAAATAACGATACCCGCCGCGAGCCTCAACATTCATCGGACTGCATACATCAGTATGTATTATTTCCAATAAGTCAGTTGCTTGCTCAATTGTTCTGAAGAACGGAGTCTTAGTCATCTTGCCCATGAGGCACGGTTCACAAGCATCAACTGATTCATAATCAAGTGATTCCAAAAGTCCATCAACATGGAGTTTATTCATGCGCTTTATACCAATATGACCTAAACGGTAGTGCCACAAATAAGTTGCACTATCATTATTAACTTTGCTTTTTAGGTTTCAATATTATGAATATGTGTATCACTATGATTGAGATCCAACGAACCATTTTCATTGGGTGTGTAACCATATAAGGTTTTATTCATGTAAACAGAACAACAATTTATTCTCTTACTTAAATGAATAACCGTACTGCAATGAACATGATCAAATCATATTCGTGCTTAACGCAAACACCAAATAGCACTTATTTAGGTTCAACACTAATCCTGAAAGTATAGGGAGTGTGCGATGATGATCATATCAATCCTGGAACTATTTCCAACACACATCGTCACTTCACCCTTAACTAGTTTATGTTCATTCTGCAACTCCCGTTTCGAGTTACTACTCTTAGCAACTAAACCAGTATCAAATACCGAGGGGTTGTTACGAACACTAGTAAAATACACATCAATAATTTGTATATCAAATATTACCTTTGTTCACTTTTTCATCCTTCTTATCCGCCAAATACTTGGGGCAGTTCCGCTTCCAGTGACCAGTCCCTTTGCAGTAGAAGCACTTAGTCTCAGGCTTAGGACCAGATTTGGGCTTCTTCACTTGAGCAGCAACTTGCTTGCCATTCTTCTTGAAGTTTCCCTTCTTCCCTTTGCCCTTTTCTTGAAATTAGTGGTCTTGTCTATCATCAACACTTGATATTTTTCTTGATTTCTACCTTCGTTGATTTCAGCATTACGAAGAGCTTGGGAATAGTTTCCGTTATCCCTTGCATATCATAGTTCATCACGAAGTTCTACTAACTTGGTGATGGTGACTAGAGAATTCTGTCAATCACTATCTTATCTGGAAGATTAACTCCCACTTGATTCAAGCGATTGTAGTACCCAGAAAATCTGAGCACATGCTCACTGCTTGAGCTATTCTCCTCCATCTTTTAGCTATAGAACTTGTTGGAGACTTCATATCTCTCAAATCGGGTATTTGCTTGAAATATTAACTTCAACTCCTGGAACATCCATATGATCCATGACGTTCAAAACGTCTTTGAAGTCCCGATTCTAAGATTTTAAGCATGGTGCACTAAACTATCAAGTAGTCATCATATTGAGCTAGCCAAACGTTCATGACGTCTACATCTGCTCCTCCAATAGGTCTGACACCTAGCGGTGCATTAAGGATATAATTCTTCTGTGCAGCAATGAGGATAAACCTCAGATCACGGATCCAATCCGCATCATTGCTACTAACATCTTTCAACTTAGTTTTCTCTAGGAACACATATAAAACATAGGGAAGCAACAACGCGAGCTATTGATCTACAACATAGATATGCTAATACTACCAGGACTAAGTTCATGATAAATTTAAGTTCAATTAATCATATTACTTAAGAACTCTGACTTAGAAAGACATCCCTCTAATCTTCTAAGTGATCACGTGATCCCTATCAACTAAACCATGTCCGATCATCACGTGAGATGGAGTAGTTTCAATGGTGAACATCACTATGTTGATCATATCTACTATATGATTCACGCTCGACCTTTCGGTCTCCGTGTTCTGAGGCTATATCTGTTATATGCTAGGCTCGTCAAGTTTAACCTGAGTATTCTGCGTGTGCAACTGTTTTGCACCCGTTGTATTTGAACGTAGAGCCTATCACACCCGATCATCACATGGTGTCTCAGCACGAAGAACTTTCGCAACGGTGCATACTCAGGGAGAACACTTGTACCTTGATAATTAGTGAGAGATCATTTTATAAAGCTACCGTCGAACTAAGCAAAATAAGATGTATAAAAGATAAACATCACATGCAATCAAAATATGTGACATGATATGGCCATCATCATCTTATGCCTTTGATCTCCATCTCCAAAGCATCGTCATGATCTCCATCGTCACCGGCATGACACCATGATCTCCATCATCTTGATCTATATCAATGTGTCGTCACGTGGTTGTCTCGCCAACAATTGCTCTTGCAACTATTGCTATTGCATAGCGATAAAGTAAAGCAATTATCTAGCGCTTGCATCTTATGCAATAGAGAGATAACCATAAGGCTTTTGCCAGTTGCTGATAACTTCAACAAAACATGATCATCTCATACAACAACTCATATGTCATCACGTCTTGACCATATCACATCACAACATGCCCTGCAAAAACAAGTTAGACATCCTCTACTTTGTAATTGCAAGTTTTACGTGGCTGCTACGGGCTGAGCAAGAACCGTTCTTACCTACGCATCAAAACCACAACGATAGTTTTTCAAGTTGGTGCTGTTTTAACCTTCGCAAGGACCGGGCGTAGCCACACTCGGTTCAACTAAAGTTGGAGAAACTGACACCCGCCAGCCACCTGTGTGCAAAGCACGGCGGTGAAACCAGTCTCGCGTAAGCGTACGCGTAATGTCGGTCCGGGCCGCTTCATCCAACAATACCGCCGAACCAAAGTATGACATGCTGGTAAGCAGTATGACTTATATCGCCCACAACTCACTTGTGTTCTACTCGTGCATATGACATCTACGCATAAAACCTGGCTGGGATGCCATTGTTGGGGAACGTAGTAATTTAAAAAAATTTCCTACGCACACGCAAGATCATGGTGATGCATAGCAACGAGAGAGGAGAGTGTTGTCTACGTACCCTCGTAGAGCGAAAGCGGAAGCGTTAGCACAACGCGGTTGACGTAGTCGTACGTCTTCACGGCCCGACCAATCAAGCACCGAAACTACGGCACCTCCGAGTTCTAGCACATGTTCAGCTCGATGACGATCCTCGGATTCCGATCCAGCAGAATGTCGGGGAAGAGTTCCGTCAGCACGACGGCGTGGTGACGATCTTGATGTTCTAACGTCGCAGGGCTTTGTCTAAGCACCACTACAATATTATCGAGGATAATGGTGGAGGGGGACACCGCACACGGCTAAGAGATCAATGATCATTTGTGTTGGTGAACGTTGCAGAAAACAAAAATTTTCCTACTCGTTTCACCAAGATCATCTAGGAGTTCATCTAGCAACGAGTGATTAGATGCATATACATACCTTTGTAGATCGCGCACGGAAGCGTTCAAAAGAACGGTGATGATGTAGTCGTACTCGACGTGATTCAAATCACCGATGACCAGCGCCGAACGGACGGCACCTCCGCGTTCAACACACGTACGGGACGGGAGACGTCTCCTCCTTCTTGATCCAGCAAGGGGGAAGGAGAGGTTGATGAAGATCCAGCAGCACGACGGCGTGGTGGTGGATGCAGGGCGTCACAGCAGCAGGGCTTCGCCGAGACTACGAGGGAGAGACGTAACGGGGGGAGATGGAGGCGCCAGGGGCTGGTGTGAAATCCCTCCTCTCCCCCCCACTATATATAGGGGTGCCATGGGGGGGCGCCGGCCCTAGTAGATGAGATCTACTAGGGGGGGCGGCGGCCAAGGGGAGGTTTCCCTCCCCCCCAAGGCACCTAGGGGTGCCTTCCACCACATGGACTCTTCCATGGTGGAAACCCTAGGCGCATGGGCCTATAGGGGCTGGTGCCCTTGGCCCATCTAGGCCAAGGCGCACCCCCTACAGCCCATGTGGCCCCCCGGGACAGGTGGCCCCACCCGGTGGACCCCCGGGACCCTTCCGGTGGTCCCGGTACAATACCGATAACCCCAAAACTTGTCCCGATGCCCGAAATAGCACTTCCTATATATAATTATTTACCTCCGGACCATTCCGGAACTCCTCGTGACGTCCGGGATCTCATCCGGGACTCCGAACAACATTCGGGTTTCTGCATATACATATCTTCATAACACTAGCGTCACCGAACCTTAAGTGTGTAGACCCTACGGGTTCGGGAGACAAGCAGACATGACTGAGACGACTTCTCCGGTCAATAACCAACAGCGGGATCTGGATACCCATGTTGGCTCCCACATGCTCCATGATGATCTCATCGGATGAACCACGATGTCGAGGATTTAATCAATACCGTACGCTATTCCCTTTGTCTATCGATATGTTACTTGCCCGAGATTCGATCGTCGGTATCCCAATACCTCGTTCAATCTCGTTACCGGCAAGTCACTTTACTCGTACCGTAATGCATGATCCCGTGACTAGACACTTGGTCACTCTGAGCTCATTATGATGATGCATTACCGAGTGGGCCCAGTGATACCTCTCCGTCATACGGAGTGACAAATCCCAGTCTTGATCCATGTCACCCAACAGACACTTTCGGAGATACCCGTAGTCTACCGTTATAGTCACCCAGTTACGTTGTGACGTTTGGCATACCCAAAGCACTCCTACGGTATCCGGGAGTTACACGATCTCATGGTCTAAGGAAAAGATACTTTGACATGGGAAAACTCTAGCAAACGAACTATACGATCTTGTGCTATGTTTAGGATTGGGTCTTGTCCATCACATCATTCTCCCAATGATGTGATCTCGTTATCAATGACATCCAATGTCCATAGTCAGGAAACCATGACTATCTGTTGATCAACGAGCTAGTCAACTAGAGGCTCACTAGGGACATGTTGGTGTCTGTTATTCACACATGTATTACGATTTCCGGATAACACAATTATAGCATGAATAAAGACAATTATCATGAACAAGGAAATATAATAATAATGCTTTTATTATTGCCTCTAGGGCATATTTCCAACAGTCTCCCACTTGCACTAGAGTCTAATCTAGTTACATTGTGATGAATCGAACACCCATGGAATTCTGGTGTTGATCATGTTTTTCTCTAGGGAGAGGTTTAGTCAACGGATCTGCTATATTCAGGTCCGTATGTACTTTACAAATCTCTATGTCTCCATCTTGAACATTTTCACGAATGGAGTTGAAGCGACGCTTGATGTGCCTTGTCTTCTTGTGAAACCTGGGCTCCTTGGCAAGTGCAATAGCTCCAGTGTTGTCACAGAAGAGCTTGATCGGCCCCGACGCATTGGGTATGACTCCTAGGTCGGTGATGAACTCCTTCACCCATATTACTTCATGTGCTGCCTCCGAGGCCGCCATGTACTCCGCTTCACATGTAGATCCCGCCACGACGCTTTGCTTGCAACTGCACCAACTTACTGCCCCACCATTCAAAATATACACGTATCCGGTTTGTGACTTAGAGTCATCCAGATCTGTGTCGAAGCTAGCGTCGACGTAACCCTTTACGACGAGCTCTTCGTCACCTCCATAAACGAGAAACATTTCCTTAGTCCTTTTCAGGTACTTCAGGATATTCTTGACCGCTGTCCAGTGTTCCTTGCCGGGATTACTTTGGTACCTTCCTACCAAACTGACGGCAAGGTTAACATCAGGTCTGGTACACAGCATGGCATACATAATAGAACCTATGGCTGAGGCATAGGGGATGAAGCTCATCTCTTCTATATCTTCTGCCGTGGTCGGACATTGAGCTGAGCTCAATTTCATACCTTGTAACACAGGCAAGAACCCCTTCTTGGATTGATCCATATTGAACTTCTTCAATATCTTATCAAGGTATGTTCTTTGTGAAAGACCTATGACGCGTCTCGATCTATCTCGATAGATTTTGATGCCTAATATATAAGCAGCTTCTCCAAGGTCCTTCATTGAAAAACTTTTATTCAAGTAGGCCTTGATGCTGTCCAAGAGTTCTATATCATTTCCCATCAAAAGTATGTCATCTACATATAATATGAGAAATGCTACAGAGCTCCCACTCACTTTCTTGTAAACGTAGGCTTCTCCATAAGTCTGTGTAAACCCAAACGCTTTGATCATCTCATCAAAGCGAATGTTCCAACTCCGAGATGCTTGCAGCAGCCCATAAATCGAGCGTTGGAGCTTGCACACTTTGTCAGCATTCTTAGGATCGACAAAACCTTCCGGCTGCATCATATACAATTCTTCCTTAAGGAAACCATTAAGGAATGCCGTTTTGACGTCCATTTGCCATATTTCGTAATCATAGAATGCGGCAATTGCTAACATGATTCGGACGGACTTCAGCTTCGCTACCGGTGAGAAAGTCTCATCGTAGTCAACCCCTTGAACTTGTCGATAACCCTTAGCGACAAGCCGAGCTTTATAGATGGTCACATTACCATCCGCGTCTGTCTTCCTCTTAAAGATCCATTTATTTTCTATGGCTCGCCGCTCAACGGGCAAGTCAGTCAAAGTCCATACTTTGTTTTCATACATGGATCCTATCTCGGATTTCATGGCTTCTAGCCATTTGTCGGAATCCGGGCCCGCCATCGCTTCTTCATAGTTCGAAGGTTCACCGTTGTCTAACATCATGATTTCCAAGACAGGGTTGCCGTACCACTCTAGTGCGGAACGTGTCCTTGTGGACCTTCAAATTTCAGTAGGGGCTTGATCAGAAGTATCTTGATCATTGTCATTAACTTCCTCTCTAGTCGGTGCAGGCACCTCAGGAACATTTTCTTGAGTTGCGCCATTTTCCGGTTCAAGAGGTAATACTTCATCAAGCTCTACTTTCCTCCCACTTACTTCTTTCGAGAGAAACTCTTTCTCCAGAAAGGACCCATTCTTGGCAACAAAGATCTTGCCTTCGGATCTGAGGTAGAAGGTGTACCCAATAGTTTCTTTTGGGTATCCTATGAAGACGCATTTTTCCGACTTGGGTTCGAGCTTTTCAGGTTGAAGTTTCTTGACATAAGCATCGCATCCCCAAACTTTTAGAAACGACAGCTTAGGTTTCTTCCCAAACCATAATTCATACGGTGTCGTCTCAACGGGTTTCGACAGAGCCCTATTTAAAGTGAATGCGGCAGTCTCTAAAGCATAGCCCCAAAAGGATAGCGGTAAATCGGTAAGAGACATCATAGATCGCACCATATCTAATAGAGTGCGATTACGACGTTCAGACACACCATTACGCTGAGGTGTTCCAGGCGGCGTGAGTTGTGAAACTATTCCACATTTTCTTAAGTGTGTGCCAAACTCGTGACTCAAGTATTCTCCTCCACGATCTGATCGTAGAAACTTGATTTTCCTGTCACGTTGATTTTCAACCTCACTCTGAAATTCCTTGAACTTTTCAAAGGTTTCAGACTTGTGTTTCATTAAGTAGATATACCCATACCTACTTAAATCATCAGTGAGGGTGAGAACATAACGATAGCCACCGCGAGCCTCAACACTCATTGGACCGCACACATCAGTATGTATGATTTCCAATAAGTCGGTTGCTCGCTCCATTGTTCCTGAGAACGGAGTCTTGGTCATTTTACCCATAAGGCATGGTTCGCATGTGTCAAATGATTCATAATCAAGAGACTCTAAAAGTCCATCAGCATGGAGCTTCTTCATGCGTTTGACATCTATGTGACCAAGGCGGCAGTGCCACAGGTATGTGGGACTATCATTATCAACCTTACTTCTTTTGGTACTCACATTATGAACATGTGTAGCATCACGTTCGAGATTCATAAAGAATAAACCATTCACCATAGGAGCATGACCATAAAACATATCTCTCATAAAAATGGAACAACCATTATTCTTAGATCTAAAAGAGTAGCCATCTCGAATTAAATGAGATCCCGATACAATGTTCATGCTCAAAGCTGGCACTAAATAACAATTATTAAGGTTTAAAACTAATCCCGAAGGGAGATGCAGAGGTAGCGTGCTGACGGCGACCACATTGACCTTGGAACCATTCCCGGCGCGCATCGTCACCTCGTCCTTTGCCAGTTTCCGCTTATTCCGCAGCCCCTGCTTTGAGTTACAAATGTGAGCAACTGCACCGGTATCAAATAGCCAGGAGCTACTACGGGCACTAGTAAGGTACACATCAATTATATGTATATCACATATACCTTTTGTTTTGCCGGCCTTCTTATCCGCTAAGTACTTAGGGCAGTTCCGCTTCCAGTGACCGCTTCCCTTGCAATAAAAGCACTCAGTCTCGGGCTTGGGTCCATTCTTTGGTTCTTCCCGGCAGCTTGCTTGCCGGGCGCGGCCACCTCCTTGCCGCCTTCTTGAAGTTCTTTTTACCCTTGCCTTTCTTGAACTTAGTGGTTTTATTGACCATCAACACTTGATGTTCCTTCCTGACTTCTACCTCTGCTGATTTCAGCATAGCAAATACTTCAGGAATGGTCTTTTCCATCCCCTGCATATTGAAGTTCATCACAAAGCTCTTGTAGCTTGGTGGAAGCGACTGGAGGATTCTGTCAATGACCGCATCATCCGGGAGATTAACTCCCAGCTGAGTCAAGCGGTTATGCAACCCAGACATAGTGAGTATGTGCTCACTGACAGAACTGTTTTCCTCCATCTTATAGCTGAAGAATTTGTTGGAGACTTCATATCTCTCGACCCGGGCATGAGCTTGGAAAACCATTTTCAGCTCATCGAACATCTCATATGCTCCATGTCTCTCAAAACGCTTTTGGAGCCCCGGCTCTAGGCTGTAAAGCATGCCGCACTGAACGAGGGAGTAGTCATCGGAACGTGCCTGCCAAGCGTTCATAACATCTTGTTCTGCAGGGAGAACGGGTGCGTCACCAAGTGGTGCTTGTAGGACATAATCTTTCTTGGCAGCTATGAGGATGATCCTCAGGTTCCGGACCCAGTCCGTATAGTTGCTGCCATCGTCTTTCAGCTTGGTTTTCTCTAGGAACGCGTTGAAGTTGAGGACTACGTTGGCCATTTAATCTACAAGACATATTGTAAAATATTTAGACTAAGTTCATGATAATTAAGTTGAACTAATCAAATTATTAATGAACTCCCACTTAGATTAGACATCCCTCCAGTCATCTAAGTATTACATGATCCGAGTTTAACTAGACCGTGTCCGATCATCACGTGAGACGGACTAGTCAACGTCGGTGAACATCTTCATGTTGATCGTATCTTCTATACGACTCATGCTCGACCTTTCGGTCTTTTGTGTTCCGAGGCCATGTCTGTACATGCTAGGCTCGTCAAGTTAATCTAAGTGTTTGCATGTGTAAATCTGTCTTACACCCGTTGTATGTGAACGTCTGAATAAAACACCCGATCATCACGTGGTGTTTTGAAACAGCGAACTGTCGCAACGGTGCACAGTTAGGGGGAACACTTCTTGAATTTATTGTGAGGGATCATCTTATTTACTACCGTCGTTCTAAGTAAACAAGATGCAAAACATGATAAACATCACATGCAATCAAATAATAAACGTGACACGATATGGCCAATATCACATAGCTCCTTTGATCTCCATCTTGGGGCTCCATGATCATCTTGTCACCGGCTTGACACCATGATCTCCATCATCATGATCTCCATCATCGTGTCTCCATGAAGTTGCTCGCCAACTATTACTTCTACTACTATGGCTAACGCGTTTAGCAATAAAGTAAAGTAATTTACATGGCGTTTCTCGATGACACGCAGGTCATAAAAAGAATAAAGACAACTCCTATGGCTCCTGCCGGTTGTCATACTCATCGACATGCAAGTCGTGAATCCTATTACAATAGCATGAACATCTCATACATCACATATAGATCATTCATCATTCATCACAACTTTGGACATATCATATCACAAACCACTTGCTGCAAAAACAAGTTAGACATCCTCTAATTGTTGTTGCAAGTTTTACGTGGCTGAATTAGGGTTCTAGCAAGAACGTTTTCTTACCTACGTTAAAGCCACAACGTGATTTGTCAACTTCTATTTACCCTTCATAAGGACCCTGTTCATCGATTCCGCTCCAACTAAAGTGAGAGAGACAGACACCCGCCAGCCACCTTATGCAACTAGTGCATGTTAGTCGGTGGAACCGGTCTCACGTAAGCGTACATGTAAGGTTGGTCCGGGCCGCTTCATCCCACAATACCGCTGAAGCAAGAAAGGACTAGTAACGGCAAGAAAGTTGACAAATCTACGCCCACAACAAATTGTGTTCTACTCGCGCAAGAAGAACTACGCATAGACCTAGCTCATGATGCCACTGTTGGTGAACATTGCAGAAAACAAAAATTTTCCTACTCGTTTCACCAACATCATCTAGGAGTTCATCTAGCAACGAGTGATTAGATGCATCTACATACCTTTGTAGATCGCGCACGAAAGCGTTCAAAAGAACGGTGATGATGTAGTCGTACTCGACATGATTCAAATCACCGATGACCAGTGCCGAACGGACGGCACCTCCGCGTTCAACACACGTACGGGACGGGAGACGTCTCCTCCTTCTTGATCCAGCAAGGGGGAAGGAGAGGTTGATGAAGATCCAGCAGCACGACGGCGTGGTGGTGGATGCAGGGCGTCACAGCAGCAGGGCTTCGCCGAGACTACGAGGGAGAGACGTAACGGGGGGAGATGGAGGCGCCAGGGGCTGGTGTGAAATCCCTCCTCTCCCCCCACTATATATAGGGGTGCCATGGGGGGGGGGGCGCCGGCCCTAGTAGATGAGATCTACTAGGGGGGCGGCGGCCAAGGGGAGGTTTCCCTCCCCCCCAAGGCACCTAGGGGTGCCTTCCACCACATGGACTCTTCCATGGTGGAAACCCTAGGCGCATGGGCCTATAGGGGCTGGTGCCCTTGGCCCATCTAGGCCAAGGTGCACCCCCTACAGCCCATGTGGCCCCCCGGGACAGGTGGCCCCACCCGGTGGACCCCCGGGACCCTTCCGGTGGTCCCGGTACAATACCGATAACCCCGAAACTTGTCCCGATGCCCGAAATAGCACTTCCTATATATAATTCTTTACCTCCGGACCATTCCGGAACTCCTCGTGACGTCCGGGATCTCATCCGGGACTCCGAAAAACATTCGGGTTTCTGCATATACATATCTTCATAACCCTAGCGTCACCGAACCTTAAGTGTGTAGACCCTACGGGTTTGGGAGACAAGCAGACATGACCGAGACGACTTCTCCGGTCAATAACCAACAGCGGGATCTGGATACCCATGTTGGCTCCCACATGCTCCACGATGATCTCATCGGATGAACCACGATGTCGAGGATTCAATCAATCCCGTACGCTATTCCCTTTGTCTATCGATATGTTACTTGCCCGAGATTCGATCATCGGTATCGCAATACCTCGTTCAATCTCGTTACCGGCAAGTCACTTTACTCGTAACGTAATGCATGATACCGTGACCAGACACTTGGTCACTCTGAGCTCATTATGATGATGCATTACCGAGTGGGCCCAGTGATACCTCTCCGTCATACGGAGTGACAAATCCCAGTCTTGATCCATGTCACCCAACAGACACTTTTGGAGATACCCGTAGTCTACCTTTATAGTCACCCAGTTACGTTGTGACGTTTGGCATACCCAAAGCAATCCTACGGTATCCGGGAGTTACACGATCTCATGGTCTAAGGAAAAGATACTTTGACATTGGAAAACTCTAGCAAACAAACTATACGATCTTGTGCTATGTTTAGGATTGGGTCTTGTCCATCACATCATTCTCCCAATGATGTGATCTCGTTATCAATGACATCCAGTGTCCATAGTCAGGAAACCATGACTATCTGTTGATCAACGAGCTAGTCAACTAGAGGCTCACTAGGGACATGTTGGTGTCTGTTATTCACACATGTATTACGATTTCCGGATAACACAATTATAGCATGAATAAAGACAATTATCATGAACAAGGAAATATAATAATAATGCTTTTATTATTGCCTCTAGGGCATATTTCCAACAAATTGTTGTGTCTATGGGGTGCCCCCCTGCTCCCATATATAAAGGAGCAAGGGGGAGGCGACCGGCCTAGGAGGAGGGTGCGCCAAGGGGGGAGTCCTACTCCCACCGGGAGTAGGACTCCTCCTTCCCTTGTTGGAGTAGGAGAGAAGGAAGGAGGGGGAGAGGAACAAGGAAAAGGGGGCTGCACCCCTTGTCCAATTCGGACCAGAGGGGGGGCGCGCGCCTCCTTCCTTTTGGCCTCTCTCCTCTATTCTCGTATGGCCCAATAAGGCCCATATACTCCCCGGCGAATTCCCGTAACTCTCCGGTACTCCAAAAAATATCCGAATCACTCGGAACCTTTCCGATGTCCTAATATAGTCGTCCAATATATCGATCTTTACGTCTCGACCATTTCGAGACTCCTTGACATGTCCCCGATCTCATCCTGGACTCCGAACTCCTTCGGTACATCAAAACTCATAAACTCATAATATAACTGTCATTGAAACCTTAAGCGTGCGGACCCTACGGGTTCGAGAACAATGTAGACATGACCGAGACACGTCTCCGGTCAATAACCAATACCGGAACCTGGATGCTCATATTGGCTCCCACATATTCTACGAAGATCTTTATAGGTCAAACCGCATGACAACATACGTTGTTCCCTTTGTCATCGGTATGTTACTTGCCCGAGATTCGATCGTCGGTATCTCAATACCTAGTTCAATCTCGTTACCGGCAAGTCTCTTTACTTGTTCCGTAACACATCATCCGGCAACTAACTCATTAGTTGCAATTCTTGCAAGGCTTATAGTGATGTGGATTACCGAGTGGGCCCAAAGATACCTCTCCGATAATCGGAGTGACAAATCCTAATCTCGAAATACGCCAACCCAACAAGTACCTTCGGAGACACCTGTGGAGCACCTTTATAATCACCCACTTACGTTGTGACGTTTGGTGGCACACAAAGTGTTCCTCCGGTAAACGGGAGTTGCATAATCTCATAGTCATAGGAACATGTATAAGTCATGAAGAAAGCAATAGCAACAAACTAGATGATCAAGTGCTAAGCTAACGAAATGGGTCAAGTCAATCAGATCATTCTCCTAATGATGTGATCCCGTTAATCAAATGACAACTCATGTCTATGGTTAGAAAACATAACCATCTTTGATTAACGACCTAGTCAAGTAGAGGCATACTAATGACACTCTGTTTGTCTATGTATTCACACATGTATTATGTTTCCGGTTAATACAATTCTAGCATGAATAATAAACATTTATCATGATATAAGGAAATAAATAATAACTTTATTATTGCCTCTAGGGCATATTTCCTTCATCTTCTTCAACTTCTTCCCGCATTGCCGGCTCAGCTTCTTCCCCCATTATTGTACCATCGTATTTAGGGAACTCATGACCAGGATAGCTGTCGTCATCCTCTTTTTCTTCATTCTCTTTCATTAGGACCCATCTTTCTCCGTGCTTGGTCCAACAGTTATAGCCGGACATGAAACCGGACTCAAACAGGTGGATGTGAATGGTTCTTGAGTTAGAGTGATTTTGATCATTCTTATAGTCAGCACATGGACAACACATAAAACCATCTGTCCGCTTTTTTGCCTCAGTCGCAATCAGAAAAGTAAGGCCATTAATGAGCTGGAGAAAGCATTGGTCATCATACATCCATTGTCGTCTCATATTCATTACAAAACACCGAAAATACCAAATTTAATAAAAGTTCATACATAAAGTTCATACACGTTTATTTTCATAAAACAACATACAAACTCTCTAGCTAAAGCATTTAAATGCAACAATGAATGCGATCAAGATCGCAACTAAGATAACAATTGATCAACAATATAATGATACAAAGCTTCACTATCAATGGCATATTTGCTAATCTTTCTAATCTTCAAGTGCATTGTGCATCTATCTTGACCTTGGGATTATCGACGACATCGGCAACATGCAACTCCAATTCCATCTTCTCCTTCTCAATTCTTTTCTATTTTTTCTTCAAGTAATTGTTTTATTTTTCAACTAAATTTAACCTCTCGACAAGAGGGTCGGTTGAAATTTCCGGTTCATATACCTCCTAGATAAAAATATCTATGTCAACTTGATGGGCATAATTTGTCATAAACACGAAATGCAACAAATACTTATAAAAAAGAATATACCCGAATCATAAACCGGATGGGGGACGGATATCAAAACCATCCCACTATGTATAACAAACAACGTACGGGTAAGACAATTATACAAGTAACTATGTAAATCACATAAACATTTTTTTTATAAAAAGGATAAGAACAAAAGGCTCACCAAGGTGGTGTCAATGACGGGACGGTGCGGACGATCAGCGGTGGTCCTTGCCGCCATGATCCCGTCGCTCCTTGCCACCGGATCACCGTCATGATGTGTGTCGCCGCAGCCAGCCTTTAGCTAGCTAGCCCTAGAAAATATTTGGGAAAAAGTGATCGAAGCAAGTAGGGTATATTTGGTCGATGAATACAGTGTTCCACCACAAAGGTACTAGTATTATATAAGTCCTACTGACAATGTAGTTTGGACGGCAGATGAGATAGTTTATAGACTAGAGACAAATTTCTATCAAGTGAGAGAGACGTCTCAACTAAACAGGAAAGGGAAGAGACAAGGAGGAGGTATTTCCTCACAGCACCACGTCACAAAATTTGTAAGTGATCAACGTGCTCCTTCTCCGGTAGGACATCGTTCTCCTTGGAGGTTAAACTATGGTTACTGAGCTATCATGAAAATCAAGACTTCCCCAACAAAAAGCCGGATAATTCCTTATATCAGACGTACAATCACCCCCTCTCCTAGCATATCAACCTCCGCTGCTTCCACAATCCCCTTTTGGTGCCGTGGGGGAGAGAAAGAGAGAGGCTACGGCGAGGCACTTCCTGCTCAACACCGGAGACCGGATGCCCTCGGTGGGGCTCGGTACCTGGCAGGCCGACCCCGGCGGCGTAGACCAGGCCGACCCCGGCGTCGTCGGCGCCGCCGTCTACGCCGCCGTAAAGGTCTGCACAAACCCCCAACTATTTCTTTTTCTCACCACTCGCTTCACCATCCTGATGGCATGTTTAAGGGCCGGCCCATAGGCCGGGCAAATGGGGCGCCCGCCCTGGGCCCCCGGAAGGCAGGGCCCCCGGCCCAGGTATTATTTCCTCTGTAGGTTGGATAGGAAGCCCAGAAAATAAGCGACAGTAAAGAGGGCCCTCAGCGTCGATCTTTCCCGTGCGCTCCTCGACTACTCTTTCCCAAATCTCAGACTCCCAAAACAGCGCCGCCGTTCCCGTGCCGTCTCCGATTCCAAGATCGCCGCCGGCCATTAATGGAGATTAAAGGCGCAAATCGGCTCCCCAATCGTCTCTCCTTCCTTCTTCAAGGTTCTGCTCGTTCCCCATCAGCTAAACGTTGGAGAGGAGACGGTACGTGTTCTTCTTTTCTTCCTCCCCATAACCCCGTTCCCCTGTCAACTATATAGCGTGCCCTCCGACGACTCCATACCTGACATCTCTTCTTCTTATCTTGTGCTCTTCAGACTTCAGTGGATCTAAGTTTCAGCGCTCGGGAGCCAGGAGATTAGGAGAACTGCTGAAGTGGAGAAGGGGGGAAAACAATTCAGTTCATGGTGTTGTGTTCTTGTTCGTGCTGCCTGCAACCTCCAGATCTACTGATTTGGCCACCTACAACCACATTCAGGTGCTTTTGTTCCTTGTTTTAATCATTTTATGCTGCTTGTTCTTGTTTAGTGAGATGTCCTCTAGAAAGCATTTATCTGGTAGTGCCAAAAGGAAGAGAAGAAGGGAAAAAGATGAAGAGGTAAAATCCCTGAAAGGATCACTTAACAATTTTTTCAGACCTGTTAGTTCTTCTAGAGATCCCCTGGAATTGGCCATAGTAAGTGTTGAAGAACAACCAACTGAGAATACAAATTCTACTGATGATGATATGAATGAGGGTAATAACAATTCCAGTGAGGAAGAAAATGTAACTCATTCACCGAGTGTCGATAAACAACAACCATTCACTGTTGACATTTTTTATCCACGAAACTGGGATAATCTGGATGATAAGGCTAGGGATATTTTAGTTCAGAAGGGTCATGTAAGAAATGATGATATTGTGTACCCTCCAGATATTAATTCTAGACATTTTTCACAATCTTATTATTCCAGAAAGTTGAGCAATGGAGAGGTACATGATAGGAAATGGTTGGTTTACTCTGAACATGCTAACAAAGTGTACTGCTTTTGTTGCAAGCTTTTCAAATCCCATAGCAACAAGAGTGCGTTAGCAGGTAATGGTTTGAGTGACTGGAAGCATCTTAGCGAGAGGCTTAAAGAACATGAAAATGGTGTAGAGCATATTAAAACCATGAACACTTGGAATGAGTTAAAAGTTAGACTAGCCAAAAATAAGACCATTGATAAGGATTTCCAGCAGCAGATCAATAAGGAGAAAGAACGTTTGAGACAAGTGTTAGTGAGATTAGTAGCCATTGTTAAATATCTTGGTAAACGTAACTTGGCTTTTCGTGGATGTAGTGAGAAACTTTACCAACACAATAATGGTAATTTTTTGGCATGTGTAGAGATGATTGCTGAATTTGATCCAATAATGCAAGAACATCTTAGACGAATTCAAAATGATGAAATTTATCATCACTATCTCAGCCACAAAATCCAGAATGAGTTGATTTCTCTATTGGCCTCTAGTGTTACTAGTTCTATCTTACAAATTATTAAAGAGGCTAAATATTTCTCCATAATTCTTGATTGTACTCCAGATGTTAGCCATCAAGAACAAATGACCCTAATTATTCAATGTGTTAACATGTCAAATAAGAAAATAAAAATAGAAGAATTCTTTATGGAATTTTTGACAGTGGATGACACTTCTGGTTTGGGTCTTTTTAATGTACTTCTTGATGCAATAGAGTCTTATGGCTTAAATATTGATAATGTAAGGGGCCAAGGGTACGATAATGGTTCCAACATGAAAGGAAATAAACAAGGGGTACAAAGTCGTTTACTTGAAAGAAATCCAAGAGCTCTATATATGCCATGTGCGTGTCATAGCCTCAATCTTACTTTGTGTGATATGGCAAGTTCTTGTAGTAAATCTATATCCTTCTTTGGAATTGTGCAACGAATTTATGTTTTATTTTCAAGTTCCACAAAAAGATGGAAAGTTTTACTTGACCATATTCCTAGTTTAACGCTGAAAGGTTTGTCTAATACTCGGTGGGAGAGTCGAATCGAAAGTGTAAAAGCTATTAGATATCAAGCTCCACAATTAAGGCTACCTTTGTCCGAGTTATGTAAAATTTGTGATGATGCCAAGTCAAAGAGCGACGCAAAAAATTTATTTGATGCACTTGGTAGTTTTGAGTTTTTACTTGGCATGGTTATTTGGCATGATATATTATTTGCTGTAAACATGGTGAGCAAGAAGTTGCAGTCTGCATCTATGTGTGTCAACTCTACCTTGCAGCAAATTGAAGGCGTAATGCACTTTTTTGATAAGTACAGAGATGAAGGATTTGCATCTTGTTTGACTATCGCCAAAGGTGTTGCAATTGACATGGGCATAGAACCATCATTTCCAATAAAACGTAATGTTACTAGGAAGAAACAATTTGATGAACTAGATAACGAAGAAAAAGTTCTAAAAGCTGAGAAGGCGTTCGAAGTTAATTATTTCTTAGTTGTGGTTGATATTGCAAAGGTCTCTTTGAAATCTAGATTCAAAGAACTCAAAGTGTTCAAAAGTATATTTGGCTTCTTACTTAGCTCAAAAGACATGAAGTTATTGGATGATGTTGAACTACGCAAATGTTGTGCTAAGTTCGTAGAAACATTTTCACAAAATGGTTCATGCGATGTTGAGTTAGATGATCTTTTTTCTGAATTAAGACTGCTGCAAATGACTTTACTAGAATCAGATTTGCCATTGCATGCTATGGAGATTTTTGAGTTTGTTAGAGATATTGACTGTTTTCCAAATGTTTTAATTGCTTATCAAATTTTGTTCACTTTACCAATGACTGTAGCATCAGCAGAACGTAGCTTTTCGAAGTTGAAATTGTTAAAGAACTATTTGAGATTAACAATGTCGCAAGAACGATTAAATGGTCTCGCTACTTTATGTATTGAGAAAGATAAGTTGGATGAAATAAATGTTGATGCAATAATCGATGACTTTGCTTCTAGAAGTGTTAGACGAATTTCCAAGTTCTAGTATAGACGTGAAATGCTCAGTTTCCTTTACTATGCCTTAGGCAGGAATGTTTGGAAGAATTGAGTTACTTTCCTGGTGAAGAACTTTGGAGTGAAGATCATGGCCAATTGGCGAGGATCCAGAAACAAATGTAAGTTCATGCCTAACTTTTTATCTGATGGTAACACAAAAGATATAAGTAGCGGCCAGTTTTGACAGGAACTTTTGTTTTGCAGAACAAAATTAAGTCTCCATTCAAATTTAGGAATGCATGCTTTTGGGGAAACCAAGCTTTGTCGAACTACATCATTTCATTGCTATCATGGTGTAGTTCACTTGATCAAACAATAAATTGTATTGTCAGTTTTAGAGTGCAAATTAAGATCATCAGACTATGCTATGTACTGGATATTACTTTGCTTTTGAAATATAAATATTTTGAGCTTTTGAGTAAACACAAGGGCCCCTTATTGCTGTCTTGCCCCGGGGCCCCGTATATCTATTCAGGAATGTTTTTTAATGTGCGCCTGATCTGCTGCCCTTGCAAACGCAAACAGAAAAGCATAGTGATATAAGCAGTGCAATTCTGGACATTTCTCCTGTCCTACTGGGAATTTCTTCAGTCTGTCCCTTTCCAACATTTAACTATGCGAGACTAATTCAGGACTATTTTGCAATATCAGTGGCAAATTGACATACGCTGCCTGCAGTATCTTTTGGATTCGTGCTACATAACAACAGGAGTAGTCGAGGCCTGATATCAATTATTTGCATTATTCAGGTTGGTTTGGCGCTGAAGACACTATTTGAAGAGGGTATAGTGAAGCATGAAGAACTGTTTATCACCTCTAAGCTATGGTGACCCCAAATATCTGGATTTTTTTTGAATAAAAGAGGTTTCCCTCCGATTTCATTAATGAAACCCCCAAATCTCTGGATATCTTAGTAATTCTGTCTCTGCAGCTCTAGTCGAGTATAGATGCTTATTTGAAGTTTTTAGCAGTTCACATCTAACTTACTTTGATTGCCTTATGTTTTCAGGAATGACCGTCACGCACCTGAAGATGTGCCAGAGGCACTAAATGAAAGTCTGAATGATTTACAGCTTGATTACTTGGATCTTTATCTTGTGAGCACCTCCTATTTAGAATTACATTTCAGTACCTGACTTTCTCTGGTTTTGTCTCTATGTCATTAATATCTCGCTTTTATGTGTACTGATAGCACTACTTCTGTATGTTATCACTTAGTTAGAAAGTCTCCTCACCAGGAAATGAGCACTTGTCTGGTCTGTATTATATGTATAAGAGAAAAGTATGTTTTGGTCCCTCAAGTTCTCAAAAAGTACAGAGTTGGTCCCTCAAGATTTTTTGGTATACATTTGGTCCCTCAAGTCTCAAAACCGGACAAGTTTGGTCCTAAACCAGATTTTGACTCCGTTGACCGGGTTTGACCGCCACAAAACCGCCCGATGAACAGTAAATTCAAGTTTTTTTTGAAAAAATCTTCAAAAAAATCTGCAATTTTTTGGGGTCTAATATGCTTACATGCGCAACGTGCGACCAAATTTTCATGGTCTTTCGACACTCGAGGAGCTCGTGGTAAATAAAGAAAAATATCTACGTCCGATGAACAGTAAATTCGAAAACAAAATCTAATATGATTACATGCTCAAGGTTCGACCAAAATTTGGTGGTGTTTTGAGACTCAAGGAGCTCATGTAAAAAAAACAAATTTTCGCTCACAAAAAATAGCCAATTTTTTTTTGCTAGAGCCCGTCCTACGTCATTTCATGACAAAATGTTGGTCGCACCTTGCGCATGTAACCATATTGGACCCTAAAATTTTTCAGAATTTTGTTTTGATTTTTTTGAATTTACTATTCATTGGACAAATCTTTTTGTCACGAGCTCCTCGAGTGTCGAAAGACCACGAAAATTTGGTCGCACCTTACGCATGTAAGCATATTGGACCCCAAAAAATTTCAGCTTTTTTTGAAGATTTTTTTAAAACTCGAATGTACTGTTCATTAGACGGTTTTGTGGCGGTCAAACCCGGTCCATGAGGTCAAAATCTGGTTTAGGACCAAACTTGTCTGGTTTTGGGACTTGAGGGACCAAATGTATACCAAAAAATCTTGAGGGACCAAGTCTGTACTTTTTAGAAACTTGAGGGACCAAAAACATACTTTTCTCTATGTATAAATATTAATCCTAATTAATGATAAAATTATGTATCCATGCTTGTATATTGTGTGCTATTGCTATGGTATATAGTGTGGAAACTGGGCATATGGTTATGTGCCATTTTTTAAGAGATGTGTCCTATTTATTGAATTTATGCTCTAGCCAGTTGCTCCAAAAGTCCGAACTAATGGAGAGAGGCGTGCAATCTATTTCAACACTAGTCCCTAAATTTTGTCTATTTAGTTAGCCATATTAAATTTATAGACATTTTTCCATCTTATTTGATATGGATAATCTTGGTGCTATTGATTTCCGGTGTCAAATTGTCAATTATTTCAAGATCACTTCTGTTGTGCGTTCTTGGTACTTTGAATCCGTTGCAGAAAAGATTATGTTTGTTCAATGAGTTTTTATCTGTTGTGTTGTTTGACATATTGTTCTGGTACCTTCAGCTTAGCGTTGGCTGATTACGTGTTGAAAATGTTTAGTATGACGTTTACACATGATTTGGTTAAAATCTCTGATCCTCTGTGTGTTTGTAGATCCATTGCCCATTTAGTGTCAACAAGGGAACAGACCACATCCCTGAAAACTTTATTACACCTAACATCCCTGCTACTTGGGGGGCAATGGAAAAGTTACATGATGCTGGCAAAGTTCGCGCGATTGGTGTGAGTAACTTCTCATCAAAGAAGTTGGGTGACTTGCTTTCTGTAGCTCGTGTACCTCCTGCTGTTAATCAGGTGGAATGTCATCCTGGTTGGTAGCAAACTAATCTCCACAACTTTTGTCAGTCAACTGGAGTTCATCTTATTGTAAGTCTGATTACCTCAACTATTTCTATATTAGACAGTTAGTGTGATTATCTTGTGTGTTATTTATCACTAAAAAAGCTGGATTGCTTTTGCGGAATACTTTTTTGTTGTTGTTGTTGTTGTTGTCGTGCTTTTGTCACCAGTATGTCTTGGCAGGCTTACTCACCACTAGGTTCACCTGGTACTACTTGGATGAATGGTAATGTCCTCAAAGAACCAATAATCATCTCAATAGCTGAGAAACTCGGCAAGACAACTGGACAGGTGGCTCTGCTCTGGAACATTCAGATGGGTCACAGTGTACTACCAAAGAGCACAAATCAAGAAAGGATAAAAAAAACCTGGATGTTTACGATTGGACAATTCAAGATGATGTGCTTGCAAAGTTCTCAGCGATTAAGCAGGTAGTCTTAGCTATACTTTAATGAGGATAAATCATTGATATTATTGGTGATAACTAAAGGTCTTTATAGGATGACAGATGAACAAATCTCTTGGAGCATGCTAAATAGCTAGGTTTAAGTAGCATTTGTTCGTTTTTGTGCTTTTGGAGATTGGAGCACCAGTTTATAGTGTCATGATTCTAATAATGGCGTTTTGTTCACTGTTATTAGTGGCAGTATTAGACTATTAGTTACCCTTGGTAAAACTAAATTCATACTATCGATATCTGATGTTTTTTTATAGATTCAGTAAGAAACAGGCTCTCCCCTGAGTCGCCCCGCGCGGCGACCAGGGGGAACCCTAGCGCCGCCAAGCCCTCGGCCCCCTCTCCGACCACCCCTGCCCGCCGCCGCCGGGCAAAGCCCGGTTGGTGTTGGCGGCGGCGAGATCTCTCCTCCCCGTAGCGGCCGGACCTGGCGCGGGTGGCATTCGGTGGCGGTTGGCGGCGCGTTGGTGACGGGGCTCGCCGGCGAGGACTCAGGGGGCGACGCCAGGAGCTGCATCCCCCCGGTGGTCGCATGGGGGTGGGGGAGGGGGCGTTCGGGGAGCTCCTATGGTGGTCGTGGTCGATCTGTCTGTTTCAGATTTGACCGTCGGTGCCTTGGGCGGGGCAGGGATCTCGGGGCGGCGGCCTCGATCGGCGGCACGCGGTGCGGCCTGCCTAGCGGGCGGCACCCGCGGGTGCAAATGGGGGGGGGGGGCTTCCACAGCTACGTGGGCGACGTGGAGGCGGCGACGCTACGGCGGCTCCTCGATGGCCGACTCGAGTTCCTTGGGAGGCGTCGTCTCCGACTCGATCTACTCCGGTTCGTGCTGGCTACGGTCGACGCCAATACTGCCTGGACGGATTTGGCGGGTGGGCATGGATCCGGGGGAAACTTTAGGCCGGCGTGGCGGCCGCACCAAAGTCGACGCCTTCGGCGCCAATTCCCTTCTTGGAGGCTTCGGTGTGGATCATACGCCCCCCACCTCTACCATGAGCGTAGGCGAAAGCCTATGTTCCTTTGTTTGGGCGGCGATGACACTTCCGTGTCGTGTTCCTTCCTGAAGGCGTCGGTCGGGGACTGCTCAAGGTGGTGGAGTTGCTGGTAGTTCGGAGTCGACGCGAGATGGCATGTAGGTGGAGCGGTGTGGCATCAAATGTATCGTCGACGGTGGGTCTCGGCGGCATGGCGCAGTGGAGATTCGGCATCTGATGCGCGGAGATGGACTCGCGCAGGAGGAGTAAGCTGTCTGGCGTCATGGTGGCATTGATAGCGAAGGCCTGGTAAGGCCGGTGCACTAGTTCTGCTCTGAGGATGGACCGAGGGAAGATGGAGGTGACGGCCCTTGCAGCGTTCGGTGCTCACTGGGTGTGTGTCAGACCGGTGTGGGATCCAATCCAGGTAGTGGTTGGATGGGACACCTGGCTTTACATGTTAGGTTTTGGTGCGATGTTTGTTTGGTATTAGGCCCGGACATTCAGCACACCTTCATCAAGGGGATAGGAGTAGCAATAGCATTGCCAAGATGGTGGCTTCAGGCTTATTGATATATCACCTTGTATGGTCTTTGTGAATAATTAATAATATGGCTGTATGCATCATTCAGATGCAGAGGCCGAGGGTACATCCTCCTTTTTCTAAAAAAAATCTGATGTTTTTCTGCTTGCTACATAGGGCACAACGTACTGTGTGTCCTTAGACGTATTTTGTCCATATAAAAAGCTCTTTTTTTGGTATGAATCCACCTAAGACAAGCAAAAGTCATGTCGATCAGCCCCTGTTATCAATTGTTTTCTAAAGGAATATTAGTAGCAGCAGAAATTAAAATACCGTGACATGCTTTCTGTAGTGGGTGAGTTTCTGTGTAGCAGAAATATCTAGAACGTCTTTCAACCATTCATTCATTTATTGTTAATTCTTTTTCACAGGAAGTGAGCGCATCTGACAATTCCTATCTTATCGTCTTCAGGCTAGGCTGCTCAGAGGCGACTTCATGATTAACCCACAGAGCGTTTACAAGACCCACTAGGAGTTCTGGGACGGTGAAATTTAGTGCCCGTCAGTTCATTTTCTCTCAAAAGTTGTTCTTCACAAATGAAGGTTCAGTGCTCGGTGCTCTGATTCTATCATGTATCATGGACTATGTTGTCGCTATGCGTCTATGCCTCTGGGGATGTTGTCCACCCACTAGCGCTAAGGTGCACCTGATGGTGCATAGTCCACCCCCGTCACCGTTGGCGATGCCACAGTGAATGTCCGTGTGTCATCATCGCATTTTCGGCGTGTTTTGAATACAAAGATAATCCTGAAGCTAAGCTCCATAGCTTTTGTCAACTAACAGGCGTTCATTTCTCTGTATCCGTGCACTACACTACGTATGTGTATCTACTGAAAAAGTTGGCAAAATTGTGTTTGAAAATCCTATTTGTGTTGTTGGTATATGTTTAGGCCTTATACATGAAAAGAAGAGGAATTTCAAACATTAAGGTCCCAAGGCTTGACCCCAGACAGGAACCTTATTGGTCTTCTAATTCTGAAAAATGCAAATGATGGCTGAAAACATGAAAGCGGCATTGTGTCATTACATGATCCCTGTCTGTGATAAATTTTTTAGAAGTTTTCAGAAAAGTTGCGACGTACACTGTTTAGAAACAATACCATGAGGAAGAATCTAGCTTTTGAGATACATTTGAATTGGTGAAGCGTCCACTGCCTTGTCGGTTGAATTTGATATATTTCATACACTAAACATACACCATTACATGTTATTTATTAAAATTTGGCATATTTGGGGTTTCGTTTGTTATATTTAAGTGAAAAAAGTCCATTTTACTACCCTGAATAAAGTGTGTGGTTCACTTTACCCCCTGATCTATTTTT
>NC_041380.1:13149722-13183843 GCF_002162155.2 Triticum dicoccoides
CTAGGCGTGGGTCCTCCTCCCGACGACCGCGGTGACAAGGAGTTCGGCTCCACACCCCTTCCTAGCCATGCCTCTCCGTCGCCCTCGCCCTCCCTAGTCATTTAGTGCATCTCTAGTCATTTCACAAAAATAATTAAAATTTTAATTGGAGCTATTTGACCCCTAGGAAGTTTTTTTTGGTGTGTGGGGGGGGGGGGCATAGGCTCTTTTGGATGGGCTTGATTTGGGTGCAGTGGCGGAAAAAACAGAAATAAAAGAAAAGAAAATAAATAAAGAAGAGAAGAAAGAAAAAAATTGTGTTTGTCATGGGATTTTTAGCTGACACTATTGGTCAATTTGACCATCCCACGGATTGCCAACGAGCCATCCATCTGGACCGTCCATTCGTCCCATATCCAACGTCCACCTCAAGGTGAGGTGTCGTTGCTCGCTCAAGAACCTTATTCTTCTCCTAGCACTGTCATTGCTGAACGTTATCTCGCCTCCGGTGCTGCATCACCTTGTCAGCCTATCTAGCCGCTCACCGTCACCCACTCTTTCTCTTCTGTGACGTCGTCAACCCTCACTACGACCAGCCGTTATCGATGCGTTGTGATGTAGGATAGGAACCCTAATCGGCCGATCTTTCACGAAAGGAGCGGATCCCGCGATGAACATGAAGAACACGAGGAGGGAAATGAGGGGAAAACCACAAGGGGAACACGAAGAACACTCAAACCAACAAGTATGATGACACATGCGCTAGATCCATGAACACAAAGGAAGATACAAGATACAAAGTCAACAACGGACGATACAAGAGGTAACGGTCTTCTCCGTGAGGAGGTCTTGATGGGGCCGCCCAAGAGGGGGTCTTGATGATCTTCTCCGCAAGGAGGTCTTGAATCCAAAGGGATCTTCTCCGAAGAGGGGCCGCGGTCTCTCTCGTGGAGTAGATCCAATATGGATGGGCAATGCTCTATCTCTAAATATGAGCTAAACCAATGCTAACCCAAGAATGAAGGAGGGGGATGAGTATATATAGTCTAGGTCCATGAAGGGGTAAGTGAGTGACGAAAGGGTACATGGGCTTCGGCCCGAGTGTCTGCGCGCAGGCAGGGCTGGAAGTTCCGGGCAGGTTCCGGCCAGGCTCCGGGCTATCCAGAGAGTTGGCGAGCTCGGGGCTGGTCTGGACTCCGGGGGCCGGAGGTTCCGGGTAGGCCGGAAGGTCCGGGGGCCAGAAGTTCTGGGCAGAGGCCGGAAGTTCTGGGCTCTCCAGAAGCTTGTCCGCGCTTCTTCTTCCTTCTCTTCCACGCTTCCCTCGCGGATGGTGTATTTGTTCCTTGGCGCTTGCATTCCTCCTCGTCATCCATGAAGCTCCGACAATACCTATGCATGCACACGGGGTGAGGGAGTCCTGGATTAGGGGGTCTCCGGACAGCCGAACTATCTCCATTGGCCGGACTGTTAGACTATGAAGATACAAGATTGAAGACTTCGTATCGTGTCCGGATGAGACTCTACTTGGCGTGGAAGGCAAGCCAGGCAATACGTATATGGACATCTCCTCCTTTGTAACCGACCTTGTGTAACGCTAACCCTCTCCGGTGCCTATATAAACCGAAGGGTTTTAGTCCGTAGGACAACAATCACAACATACAATCATACCATAGGCTAGCTTCTAGGGTTTAGCCTCTCTGATCTCGTGGTAGATCTACTCTTGTAACACCCATAGCATCAATATTAATCAAGCAGGACGTAGGGTTTTACCTCCATCAAGAGGGCCTGAACCTGGGTAAAACTTCGTGTCCCTTGCCTCATGTTACCATCCGACGCACAATTCGGGACCCCCTACCCGAGATCCGCCGGTTTTGACACCGACATTGGTGTTTTCATTGAGAGTTCCCCTGTGTCGTCGCTGTTAGGCTTGATGGCTCCTACTATCATCGATAGCGATGCGGTCCAAGATGAGACTTTTCTCCCCGGATAGATCTTCGTATTCGGCGGCTTTGCACTGCGGGCTAATTCGCTTGGCCATCTGGAGCAGATTGAAAGCTACGCCCCTGGCCATCAGGTCAGATTTGGAAGTTTGAACTACACGGCCGACATCCGCGGAGACTTGTTCTTCGACGGATTCGAGCCACAGCCAGGCGAGCCGCACTGTCACGGTGGGTATGACCTAGCTCTGCTGCCGAACAGTACCCCAGAGGCCGCGCCCGCACCAGCTCCGATCCTTAGCTCGGAGCCAGCTGTGCCAATCGAGGACAGGTGGCTAGACACTGCCTCAGGGGCTGCAGTCTCAACGGTGATCGAGCCAAACACCAGCATAATCCTCTGCACAACCCGTGACTCCAAGGTGCCGGACTCTTTTTCTGACTCCGAACCGCCCGCGCCCCCGCCAATCGAATCCGATTGGGCGCCGATCATGGAATCCACCGCCGCAGATATCTTTCAGCACTCGTCCTTTGGCGACATTCTGAATTCACTAAGGTCTCTCTCTTTGTTAGGAGAGCCCTGGCCGGATTATGGCCAACAGGATTGGGATGCGGACGACGAAGAAATTCGACGCCCACCCACCACCCACTTAATAGCCACTGTCGATGACTCAACTGACATGCTCGACTTCGACTCCGCAGACATTGACGGTATGGACGACGATGCGGGAGGCGAAGAGGAACCAGCGCCCACAGGGCGCTGGACGTCCACTTCATGATATAACGTATACATGGTGGACACACCAAAAGAAGATGACGACGAGGAACGGAAGGACGCACAGAAGGCTCGTTCCCTCGAGAAGCAGTCAAAGCGGCGGCGCAAGCGCCGCCCCAAATCCCGCCTCGGTAGAAATAACGATCACACATACCCAGCGTTGGAGCAGGGCGAACCACTGCCGGACCACGGCAATCCGGGGAACCAAACCGAACAAACCAATTCTGTCAAAGATAATAGTCCGGACGATATAACGCCGGACAGGCACCCAGAGCAGTAGAATGCCCGTCAAACGCTTGTTGCCACCGCGAGGAGTCTGAAAAAGCAGAAGCAAAGGCTCAAGGCTGCGCAAGACACACTCCAAATCAGATGGAGTAAAGTACTCAACACATCAGCAAGGTACGGCAACAATCGCCCCACCAAGAGCTACCCAAAGCGGAAGTTGCTACCTGAAATCGATGAGGAGGCCTCAGACCCCCCACAACCAAATATCAAAGCAGCCACCTGGCCGGATAGACGACCTCACGGCCAACATCGAACGGCAAACAACGCCACTCACAAGCCAATACGCGATCCACGCGAGGGCTTGCATCAAAAGGACGGCGCAACCAGATCCATCTATGGACCACGCAAGCGCGCCCCAGCATACAATGTAACACAACAAACATCTGAACAACGCGGTACACCCAGATACAAGGGTGCCGCACACCCCCTATGTTTCACCGATGAGGTGCTGGACCATGAATTACCAGAGGGATTCAAACCCGTAAACATAGAGGCATAGGACGGTACAACAGACCATGGGGTCTGGATTGAGGATTATATCCTCCATATCCATATGGCTCGAGGAGATGATCTCCACGCCATCAAGTACTTACCCCTCAAGCTCAAAGGGCCAGCTCGTCATTGGCTTAAAGGCCTCCCCAAAAACTCCATTGGAAGCTGGGAAGAGCTCGAAGACGCTTTTCGGGCCAATTTTCAAGGAACTTATGTCCGTCCTCCGGACGCGGATGATTTGAGTCATATAACTCAACAGCCCGGAGAGTCAGCCCGAAAACTTTGGAACAGGTTTCTTACTAAAAAGAACCAAATTGTCGACTGTCCGGACGCTGAAGCCTTGGCAACTTTTAAGCATAGCGTCCGTGACGAATGGCTCGCCAGACACCTCGGCCAAGGAAAGCCGAGAACAATGACAGCATTAACAAGCCTCATGACCCGCTTTTGCGCGGGCGAGGACAACTGGCTAGCCAGATGCAGCACCAGAGACCCCAGTACATCTGAAGTTAGAGATGGAAACGAGAAATCACGGCGCAACAGCAGTAACAAACGCCGGAATAAAGAAGACGACACGAAGGGCACTACAGTAAACGCCGGATTCAAAAGCTCTCAGCCAGGTCAGCAAAAGCCGCCCTCTAAAGGCGCCAGAGACGAACTGTCCATCCTAAACAAAATTCTGGACCAAATATGTCAGATCCATAGCACCCCAGGTAAACCTGCTAATCATACCCACAGAGAATGTTGGGTCTTCAAGCAGTCCGGTAAGCTCAACGCCGTGCACAAGGGGGAGGATACACCAAGCGAATACGAGGATGAGCCTCTCAAGCAAGACACTGGGGAACAAAATAAATTTCCACCGAAAGTCAAAACAGTAAACGTGTTACACGTGATCAAGGGAAGAAACAAAACGGCACTCCCAAAAAAATATGCCCAAGGGCCTATCACCGCGGAGTCCTGCCACTGGTCGTCTCAACCGATCACTTTCGACCATCATGATTACTCAGCAAGTATCCGGCGTGCAGGATGGGCTGCCCAGGTATTAGCCCAATAATTGATGGATATCACTTCACACGAGTCCTGATGGACGGTGGCAGCAGTCTAAACCTGATATATCAGGATACAATCCGCGAAATGGGGATAGACCCAACAAAAATTTTCCATAGCAATACTACCTTCAAAGGAGTAACGCCAGGCCCAGGGGCTCATTGCACGGGCTCCCTGCTACTAAAAGTTATATTCGGCTTCCCCGATAACTTTCGCAGCGAACATTTAATCTTCCACATCGCTCTGTTCCAAAGTGGCTATCAATCACTACTCCGACGCAAGCTTTCGCTCGCTTTAATGCAATACCGCACGATGCTTCCCTCACACTCAAGATGCCCTGCCCACGTGGCATCATTACAGTACACGGAAGTATTAAGCGATCTTTGTGCGCCGAAGAGAGTGCGGCTGCCTTGGCAGCCGCACAAGGCAGCCGCACACGAAAAACGGCCTCACCAACTAAAGCATTTAACAGGTCGTTAAGACCTCAGACACGGTTAGACGAGTCCGGCACAGCTATATGTAATTCATACCGGATCAATGGTCACACCCCTATACAAGGGGCTCAACGCGCGCAGACAAGTGACAATTTTTACTCATCCTGAATTATACTTGGTTCCCTTAAAAACTATCCTTTGGCACGACAACTTTTTCACCTAAGTTCCTCTCTTTTACAGATGATCATCGTGCTACACCCGTCCAGGATACGGCACAACGGAGACACAGGCGCAGACGTGCAGCAGGGACCCGCTCCAAGGACTCTTTTTAGATTAAGACCCTGCATAAACCTTTTTTATTGTCTCTTGTTGATACATATCCATCGAATTCTCAACACAGTTGAGGAGGATGCTGACGTCTTGGCATGTGGCCACGTCAGAATAATGCACGTACCTAGACATAAGGGGCTTCTTACGAAGGGCACTATTTAGGCCCGGTTTATACCACAAAGACCGAATACCTCAGGGAGTGTTCGACGTCGCGAGTTTGGCCTTATATGCATCATCTCCGAATCATTGTCTTTGGTCAAATGTTGGGTTTGCCCGGCTCCTGTGTTTTCGTGCCTTACATTCCACTTTACCGGCTAAGGTAGCACCAGGAGACCTACTGTGATTGTGCACTGGTTCATCCGGACGAGCACCTCAGTAGAGAAAGCAGAAAACTGACTGTCATGATATAGCGTGAGACTGGTCAACCACTCCGTGACCTATCGGAATGTTAGAATTCCTCCGCCTTAACGAAGGGTCATTTTCCAGCCATTCATGTAAGCACCCCGCGATCGGGAGAGTGCGGAGCCACCAGGGGCTATCTAGTAGCCCCACTGTCAAACTCCTATGGCTAAGTGAAAGAGTTAAAACATTATAGTCCGGTTGCCTCGCTCGCTACGCTATCACCTTCTTAATAGGACCAAGACATTGGGTTAAGTGTGAACACGCATTTTTTGCAAGCACCTTCGCATTATATGCGTGGGGGTTGAAGCCGATGGCTGCAATCTTTCAGGTTATACACATGTATACATAAACGGCCGCACAGGGGGCATGATACTACTTTCAGGCAAAAGTATAAACATAACCTTATAAAAACTTCATAAAAAGCATTGTGCTTACAATGAGAATACATATCACTCAAACATAATATTTTTTGAGCATTGGGCCTGTTGGGGAACGTAGTAATTTCAAAAAAATTCCTACGCACACGCAAGATCATGGTGATGCATAGCAACGAGAGGGGAGAGTGTTGTCCACGTACCCTCGTAGACCGAAAGCGGAAGCGTTAGCACAACGTGGTTGATGTAGTCGTACGTCTTCACAATCCGACCGATCAAGTACCGAACGCACGGCACCTCCGAGTTCTGCACACGTTCAACTCGATGATGTCCCTCGAACTCCGATCCAGCCGAGTGTTGAGGGAGAGTTTCATCAGCACGACGGCGTGGTGACGATGATGATGTTCTACCGACGCAGGGCTTCGCCTAAGCACCGCTACGATATGATCGAGGTGGATTATGGTGGAGGGGGGCACCGCACACGGCTAAGAGATCAAGAGATCTATTGTTGTTTCTATGGGGTGCCCCCTGGCCACGTATATAAAGGAGTGGAGGAGGGGGGAGAGGGCCGGCCCCTATGGCGCGCCCTGGAGGAGTCCTACTCCCACCGGGAGTAGGATTCCCCCCTTCCAAGTAGTAGGAGTAGGAGTCAAGGCAAGGGAAGGGAGAAGAGAAGGAAGGAGGGGGCGCAGCCCCTCCCCCTAGTCCAATTCGGACTAGGCCTTGGGGGGGGGCGCCCAACCTCTCCTCTCTCTTTCCCCTAAAGACCAATAAGGCCCATATACTCCCCGACGAATTCCCGTAACTCTCCGGTACTCCGAAAAATACCCGAATCACTCGGAACCTTTCCGATGTCCGAATATAGTCGTCCAATATATCGATCTTTACGTCTCGACCATTTTGAGACTCCTCGTCATGTACCCGATCTCATCCGAGACTCCGAACTCCTTCGGTACATCAAAACATATAAACTCATAATATAACTGTCATCGTAGCATTAAGCGTGCGGACCCTGCGGGTTCGAGAACTATGTAGACATGACCGAGACATGTCTCCAGTCAATAACCAATAGCGGAACCTCGATGCTCATATTTGCTCCTACATATTCTACGAAGATCTTTATCGGTCAGACCGCATAACAACATACGTTGTTCCCTTTGTCATCGGTATGTTACTTTCCTGAGATTTGATCGTCGACATCTCAATACCTAGTTCAATCTCGTTACCGGCAAGTCTCTTTACTCGTTCTGTAATACATCATCTCACAACTAACTCATTAGTTGCAATGCTTTCAAGGCTTAGGTGATGTGCATTACCGAGAGGGTCCAGATATACCTCTCCGACAATCGGAGTGACAAATCTTAATCTCGAAATACGCCAACCCAACAAGTACCTTCGGAGACACCTGTAGAGCACCTTTATAATCACCCAGTTACCTTGTGACATTTGGTAGAACAAAGTGTTCTCCGGTAAACGGGAGTTGCATAATCTCATAGTCATAGGAACATGTATAAGTCATGAAGAAAGAAATAGCAACAAACTAAACGATCAAGTGCTAAGCTAACGGAATGTGTCAAGTCAATCACATCATTCTCTAATGATGTGATCCCGTTAATCAAATGACAACTCATGTCTATGGCTAGGAAACTTAACCATCTTTGATTCAACGAGCTAGTCAAGTAGAGGCATACTAGTGACATACTTTTGTCTATGTATTCACACATGTATTATGTTTCCGGTTAATACAATTCTAGCATGAATAATAAACATTTATCATGATATAAGGAAATAAATAATAACTTTATTATTGCCTCTAGGGCATATTTCCTTCAGTCTCCCACTTGCACTAGAGTCAATAATCTAGTTCACATCGCTACGTGATTAACACCCAAAGAGTACTAAGGTGTGATCATGTTTTGCTTGTGAGAGAAGTTTAGTCAACGGGTCTGCCACATTCAGATCCGTAAGTATGTTGCAAATTTCTATGTCAACAATGCTCTGCAGGGAGCTACTCTAGCTAATTGCTCCCACTTTCAATATGTATCCAGATTGAGATTTAGAGTCATCTGGATCAGTGTCAAAATTTGCATCGACGTAACCCTTTACGACGAACCTTGTTGTCACCTCCATAATCGAGAAACATATCCTTATTCCACTAAGGATAATTTTGACCATTGTCCAGTGATCTACTACTAGATCACTATTGTACCCCTTGCCAAAAACACTGTAGGGTATACAATAAATCTGGTACACAGCATGGCATATTTTAGAGAACCTATGGCCAAGGCATAGGAAATGACTTTCATTCTCTTTCTATCTTCTGCCATGGTCGGGATTTGAGTCTTACTCAGTTTCACACCTTGTAACACAGGCAAGAATTCTTTCTTTGACTGTTCCATTTTGAACTACTTCAAAATCTTGTCAAGGTATGTACTCATTGAAAAACTTACCAAGTGTCTTGATCTATCTCTATAGATCTTGATGCTCAATATGTAAGCAGCTTCACCGAGGTCTTTCTTTGAAAAACTCCTTTCAAACATTCCTTTATGCTTTGCAGAATAATTCTACATTATCTCCGATCAACAATATGTCATTCACATATACTTATCAAAAATGTTGTAATGCTCCCACTCACTTTCTTGTAAATACAGGCTTCACCACAAGTCTGTATAAAACTATATGCTTTGATCAACTTATCAAAGCGTATATTCCAACTCCGAGATGCTTGCACCCGTCCATAGATGGATCGCTGGAGCTTGCATATTTTGTTAGTACCTTTAGGATTGACAAAACCTTCTGGTTGCATCATATACAACTCTTCTTTAATAAATCCATTAAGGAATGAGTTTTGTTTATCCACTTGCCAGATTTCATAAAATGCGGCAACTGCTAACATGATTCGGACAGACTTAAGCATAGATACGAGTGAGAAACTCTCATCGTAGTCAACACCTTGAACTTGTCGAAAACCTTTTTGCGACAATTCTAGCTTTGTAGATAGTGACACTACTATCAGAGTCTGTCTTCCTCTTGAAGATCCATTTAATATCAATGGCTCGCCGATCAATCGGCAAGTCAATCAAAGTCCATATTTTGTTCTCATACATGGATCTTATCTCAGATTTCATGGCCTCAAGCCATTTCGCGGAATCTGGGCTCATCACCGCTTCCTCATAGTTCGTAGGCTCGTCATGGTCAAGTAACATGACCTCTAGAATGGGATTACCGTACCACTCTGGTGCAGATATCACTCTGGTTTACCTACGAGGTTCGGTAGTAACTTTATCTGAAGTTACATGATCATCATCATTAGCTTCCTCACTAATTGGTGTAGTAGTCACAGGAACAGATTTCTGTGATGAACTACTTTCCAACAAGGGAGCAGGTACAGTTACCTCATCAAGTTCTACTTTTCTCCCACTCACTTCTTTCGAGAGAAACTCCTTCTCCAGAAAGGATCCATTCTCAGCAATAAATGTCTTGTCTTCGGATCTGTGATAGAAGGTGTACTCAACAGTTACTTTTGGGTATCCTATGAAGACGCACTTCTCCGACTTGGGTTTGATCTTATCAAGATGAAACTTTTTCACATAAGCATCACAACTCCAAACTTTAAGAAACGACAACTTTGGTTTCTTGCCAAACCATAGTTCATACTGTGTCGTCTCAACGGATTTAGATGGTGCCCTATTTAACGTGAATGCAGCTGTCTCTAATGCATATACCCAAAACGATAGTGGTAAATCGGTAAGAGACATCATAGATCGCACCATATCTAATAAAGTACGGTTACGATGTACGGATACATCATTACACTGTGGTGTTCCAGGTGGCATGAGTAGTGAAACTATTTCACATTGTTTTAACTGAAGGCCAAACTCGTAACTCAAATATTCTCCTCCACGATCAGATCATAAAAACTTTATTTTCTTGTTACGATGATACTTCACTCTGAAATTATATGAACTTTTCAAATATTTCAGACTTTTGTTTTATCAAGTAGATATACTCATATCTGCTCAAATCATCTGTGAAGATCAGAAAATAATGATACCTGCCGTGAGCTTCAATATTCGTCGGACCACATACATCAGTATGTATGATTTCCAATAAATCTGTTGCTCGCTCCATTGTTCCAGAAAACGGAGTCTTAGTCATCTTGCCCATGAGGCATGGTTCACAAGCATCAACCGATTCATAATCAAGTGATTCCAAAAGCCTATCAGCATGGATTTTCTTCATGCGCTTTACACTAATATGACCTAAACGGCAGTGCCACAAATAAGTTGCACCATCATCATTAACATTGCATCTTTTGGCTTAAATATTATGAATATGTGTATCACTACGATCGAGATCCAATGAACCATTTTCATTGGGTGTATAACCATGGAAGGTTTTATTCATATAAACAGAACAACAATTATTCTCTAACTTAAATGAATAACCGTATTGCAATAAACATGATCAATGAAGGAAATATGCCCTAGAGGCAATAATAAAGTTATTATTTATTTCCTTATATCATGATAAATGTTTATTATTCATGCTAGAATTGTATTAACATAATACATGTGTGAATACATAGACAAACAGAGTGTCACTAGTATGCCTCTACTTAACTAGCTCGTTAATCAAAGATGGTTATGTTTCCTAACCATAGACAAAGGAGTTGTTATTTGATTAACGGGATCACATCATTAGTTGAATGATCTGAGTGACATGACCCATTCCATTAGCTTAGCACCCGATCGATTAATATGTTGCTACTGCTTTCTTCATGACTTATACATGTTCCTATGACTATGAGATTATGCAACTCCCGTTTGCCGGAGGAACACTTTGGGTGCTACCAAACGTCACAACATAACTTGGTGATTATAAAGGAGCATTACAGGTGTCTCCAAAGCTACATGTTGGGTTGGCGTATTTCGAGATTAGGATTTGTCACTCCGATTGTCGGAGAGGTATCTCTGGGTCCTCTCGGTAATGCACATCACATAAGCCTTGCAAGCATTACAACTAATGTGTTAGTTGTGAGATGATGTATTACAGAACGAGTAAAGAGACTTGCCGGTAACGAGATTGAACTAGGTATTGGATACCGACGATCGAATCTCGGGCAAGTAACATACCGATGACAAAGGGAACAACGTATGTTGTTATGCGGTCTGACCGATAAAGATCTCCGTAGAATATGTAGGAGCCAATATGGGCATCCAGGTCCCGCTATTGGTTATTGACCGGAGACGTGGCTCGGTCATGTCTACATTGTTCTTGAACCATAGGGTCCGCACGCTTAAAGTTACGATGATAGTTATTATGAGTTTATGCATTTTGATGTGCCGAAGTTAGTTTGGAGTCCCGGATGTGATCACGGACATGACGAGGAGTCTCGAAATGGTCGAGACATAATGATTGATATATTGGACGGCTATATTCGGATAGCGGAAGTGTTCCGAGTGATTTCGGATAAAACCGGAGTGCCGGAGGGGTTACCGGAACCCCCCGGGGAAGTAATGGGCCTTATTGGGCCTGAGGGGAGAGAGAGGGCAGCAGCCCAAGAGGTGGCGCGCCCCCCCTCATGGGGAGTCCGTATTGGACTAGGAGGGGGGGGCATGGCCCCCCTTTCCCTCTCCCTCTCCCTCTCTTTCCTTCCCCCTCAAGTCTCCTAGTTGGACTAGGAGAGGGGAGTCCTACTCCTACTAGGAGGAGGACTCCTCCTTCCCTTGGCGCGCCCCATAGGCCGGCCGGCCTCCCCTCTTGCTCCTTTATATACGGGGGCAAGGGGGCACCCTAGGACACACAATTGATCCTCGTGATCGTTCCTTAGCCGTGTGCGGTGCCCCCTGCCACCATATTCCACCTCGGTCATATCATTGTAGTGCTTAGGCGAAGCCCTGCGTCGGTAGAACATCATCATCGTCACCACGCCGTTGTGCTGACGGAACTCATCCCCGAAGCTTTGCTGGATCGGAGCCCGGGGAGCGTCATCGAGCTGTACGTGTGCTAAGAACTCGGAGGTGCCGGAGTAACGGTGCTTGGATCGGTCGGATCGGGAAGAAGACGTACGACTACTTCCACTACGTTGTGTCAACGCTTCCATTGCGATCTACAAGGGTACGTAGATCATACTCTCCCCTCTCGTTGCTATGCATCACCATGATCTTGCGTGTGCGTAGGATTTTTTTTGAAATTACTACGTTCCCCAACAGTGGCATCCGAGCCAGGTTTTATGGTTTGATGTTATTTGCACGAGTAGAACACAAGTGAGTTGTGGGCGATATAAGTCATACTGCCTACCAGCATGTCATACTTTGGTTCGGCGGTATTGTTGGATGAGATGACCCGGACCAACATTACGCGTACGCTTACGCGAGACCGGTTCTCCCGACGTGCTTTGCACATAGGTGGCTTGCAGGCGACTGTCTCTCCAACTTTAGTTGAACTAAGTGTGGCTACGCCCGGTCCTTGCGAAGGTTAAAACGACATCAACTTGACAAACTATTGTTGTGGTTTTGATGCGTAGGTGAGATTGGTTCTTACTTAAGCCCGTAGCAGCCACGTAAAACTTGCAACAACAAAGTAGAGGACGTCTAACTTGTTTTTGCAGGGCATGTTGTGATGTGATATGGCCAAGACATGATGCTAAATTTTATTGTATGAGATGATCATGTTTTGTAACCGAGTTATCGGCAACTGGCAGGAGCCATATGGTTGTCGCTTTATTGAATGCAATGCAATCGCTATGTAATGCTTTACTTTATCACTAAGCGGTAGCGATAGTCGTGGAAGCATAAGATTGGCAAGACGACAACTATGCTACGATGGAGATCAAGGTGTCGCGCCGGTGACAATGGTGATCATGACGGTGCTTCGGAGATGGAGATCACAGGCACAAGATGATGATGGCCATATCATATCACTTATATTGATTGCATGTGATGTTTATCTTTTATGCATCTTATCTTGCTTTGATTGACGGTAGCATTATAAGATGATCTCTCACTAAATTATCAAGAAGTGTTCTCCCTGAGTATGCACCGTTGCCAAAGTTCGTCGTGCCCAGACACCACGTGATGATCGGGTGTGATAAGCTCTATGTCCATCTACAACGGGTGCAAGCTAGTTTTGCACACGCAGAATACTTGGGTTATACTTGACGAGCCTAGCATATGCAGATATGGCCTCGGAATACGGAGACCGAAAGGTCGAGCGTGAATCATATAGTAGATATGATCAACATAATGATGTTCACCATTGAAGACTAATCCATTTCACGTGATGATCGGTTATGGTTTAGTTGATTTGGATCACGTGATCACTTAGAAGATTAGAGGGATGTCTATCTAAGTGGGAGTTCTTAAGTAATATGATTAATTGAACTTAAATTTATCATGAACTTAGTCCCTGATAGTATCTTGCTTGTTTATGTTGATTGTAGATAGATGGCTCGTGTTGTTGTTCCGTTGAATTTTAATGCGTTCCTTGAGAAAGCAAAGTTGAAAGATGATGGTAGCAATTACACGGACTGGGTCCGTAACTTGAGGATTATCCTCATTGCTGCACAGAAGAATTACGTCCTGGAAGCACCGCTGGGTGCCAGGCCTACTGCTGGAGCAACACCAGACGTTACGAACGTTTGGTAGAGCAAAGCTGATGACTACTCGATAGTTCAGTGTGCCATGCTTTACGGCTTAGAATCGGGACTTCAACGACGTTTTGAACGTCATGGAGCATATGAGATGTTTCAGGAGTTGAAGTTAACATTTCAAGCAAATGCTCGGATTGAGAGATATGAAGTCTCTAATAAGTTCTATAGCTGCAAGATGGAGGAGAACAGTTCTGTCAGTTAGCATATACTCAAAATGTCTGGGTATAATAATCACTTGATTCAATTAGGAGTTAATCTTCTAGATGATTGCGTCATTGACAGAATTCTCCAATCACTGCCACCAAGCTACAAGAGCTTTGTGATGAACTATAATATGCAAGGGATGAATAAGACTATTCCCGAGCTCTTCGCAATGCTGAAAGCTGCAGAGGTAGAAATCAAGAAGGAGCATCAAGTGTTGATGGTCAACAAGACCACTAGTTTCAAGAAAAAGGGCAAATGGAAGAAGAAGGGGAACTTCAAGAAGAACGGCAAACAAGTTGCTGCTCAAGAGAAGAAACCCAAGTCTGGACCTAAGCCTGAAACTGAGTGCTTCTACTGCAAGCAGACTGGTCACTGGAAGCGGAACTGCCCCAAGTATTTGGCGGATAGGAAGGATGGCAAGGTGAACAAAGGTATATGTGATATACATGTTATTGATGTGTACCTTACTAGAGCTCGCAGTAGCACCTGGCTATTTGATACTGGTTCTGTTGCTAATATTTGCAACTCAAAACAGGGACTATGGATTAAGCGAACACTGGCAAAGGACGAGGTGACGATGCGCGTGGGAAATGGTTCCAAAGTCGATGTGATCGCGGTCGGCACGCTACCTCTACATCTACCGTCGGGATTAGTATTAGACCTAAATAATTGTTATTTGGTGCCTGCGTTGAGCATGAACATTATATCTGGATCTTGTTTGATGCGAGACGGTTATTCATTTAAATCAGAGAATAATGGTTGTTCTATTTATATGAGTAATATCTTTTATGGTCATGCACCTTTGAAGATTGGTCTATTTTTGATGAATCTCGATAGTAGTGATACACATATTCATAATGTTGAAGCCAAAAGATGCAGAGTTGATAATGATAGTGCAACTTATTTGTGGCACTGCCATTTAGGTCATATCGGTGTAAAGCGCATGAAGAAACTCCATATTGATGGGCTTTTGGAACCACTTGATTATGAATCACTTGGTACTTGCGAACCGTGCCTCATGGGCAAGATGACTAAAACACCGTTCTCCGGTACTATGGACAGAGCAACAGATTTGTTGGAAATCATACATACAGATGTATGTGGTCCGATGAATATTGAGGCTCGTGGCGGATATCGTTATTTTCTCACCTTCACAGATGATTTAAGCAGATACGGGTATATCTACTTAATGAAACATAAGTCTGAAACATTTGAAAAGTTCAAAGAATTTCAGAGTGAAGTGGAAAATCATCATAACAAGAAAATAAAGTTTCTACAATCTGATCATGGAGGAGAATATTTGAGTTACGAGTTTGGTGTACATTTGAAAAATTGTGGAATAGTTTCGCCACTCACGCCACCCGGAACACCACAGCGTAATGGTGTGTCCGAACGTCGTAATCGTACTTTATTAGATTTGGTGCGATCTATGATGTCTCTTATAGATTTACCGCTATCGTTTTGGGGTTATGCTCTAGAGACGGCCGCATTCACGTTAAATAGGGCACCATCAAAATCCATCTAGACGACGCCTTATGAACTGTGGTTTGGCAAGAAACCAAAGTTGTCATTTCTTAAAGTTTGGGGCTGCGATGCTTATGTAAAAGCTTCAACCTGATAAGCTCGAACCCAAATCGGAGAAATGTGTCTTCATAGGATACCCAAAGGAGACTGCTGGGTACACCTTCTATCACAGATCCGAAGGCAAGATATTCGTTGCTAAGAATGGATCCTTTCTAGAGAAGGAGTTTCTCTCGAAAGAAGTGAGTGGGAGGAAAGTAGAACTTGACGAGGTAACTGTACCTGCTCCCTTATTGGAAAGTAGTACATCACAGAAAACTGTTTCAGTGACACCTACACCAATTAGTGAGGAAGCTAATGATGATGATCATGAAACTTTAGATCAAGATACTACTGAACCTCATAGATCAACCAGAGTGAGATCCGCACCAGAGTGGTACGGTAATCCCGTTCTGGAAGTCATGCTACTAGATCATGATGAACCTACGAACTATGAAGAAGCGATGGTGAGCCCAGATTCCGCAAAATGGCTTGAAGCCATGAAATCTGAGATGGGATCCATGTATGAGAACAAAGTATGGACTTTGGTTGACTTGCCCGCTGATCGGCAAGCAATTGAGAATAAATGGATCTTCAAGAAGAAGACTGACGCTGATGGTAATATTACTGCCTATAAAGCTCGACTTGTCACAAAAGGTTTTCAACAAGTTCAAGGGGTTGACTACGATGAGACTTTCTCACCCGTAGCGATGCTTAAGTCTGTCCGAATCATGTTAGCAATTGCCGCATTTTATGATTATGAAATTTGGCAGATGGATGTCAAAACTGCATTCCTAAATGGATTTCTAGAAGAAGAGTTGTATATGATGCAACCAGAAGGTTTTGTCGATCCAAAGGGAGCTAACAAAGTGTGCACGCTCCAGCGATCCATTTATGGACTGGTGCAAGCCTCTCGGAGTTGGAATAAATGCTTTGATAGTGTGATCAAAGCATTTGGTTTTATACAGACTTTTGGAGAAGCCTGTATTTACAAGAAAGTGAGTGGGAGCTCTGTAGCATTTCTGATATTATATATAGATGACATATTACTGATTGGAAATGATATAGAATTTCTGAGTAGCATAAAGGGATACTTGAATAAGAGTTTTTCAATGGAAGTCCTCGGTGAAGCTGCTTACATATTAGGCATTAAGATCTATAGAGATAGATCAAGACGCCCAATTGGACTTTCACAAAGCACATACCTTGACAAAGTTTTGAAAAAGTTCAAAATGGATCAAGCAAAGAAAGGGTTCTTGCCTGTGTTACAAGGTGTGAAATTGAGTAAGACTCAAAGCCCGACCACTGCAGAAGATAGAGAGAAAATGAAAGATGTTCCCTATGCTTCAGCCATAGGCTCTATCATGCATGCAATGCTGTGTACCAGACCTGATGTGTGCCTTGCTATAAGTTTAGCAGGGAGGTACCAAAGTAATCCAGGAGTGGATCACTGGACAGCGGTCAAGAACATCCTGAAGTACCTGAAAAGGACCAAGGATATGTTTCTCGTATATGGAGGTGACAAAGAGCTCATCGTAAACGGTTATGTTGATGCAAGCTTTGACACTGATCCGGACGATTCTAAATCGCAAACCGGATACGTGTTTACACTAAACGGTGGAGCTGTCAGTTGGTGCAGTTCTAAACAAAGCGTCGTAGCGGGATCTACATGTGAAGCGGAGTACATAGCTGCTTCGGAAGCAGCAAATGAAGGAGTCTGGATGAAGGAGTTCATATCCGATCTAGGTGTCATACCTAGTGCATCGGGTCCAATGAAAATCTTTTGTGACAATACTGGTGCAAGTGCCTTGGCAAAGGAATCCAGATTTCACAAGAGAACCAAGCACATCAAGAGACGCTTCAATTCCATCCGGGATCTAGTCCAGGTGGGGGACATAGAGATTTGCAAGATACATACAGATCTGAATGTTGCAGACCCGTTGACTAAGCCTCTTCCATGAGCAAAACATGATCAGCACCAAGACTCCATGGGTGTTAGAATCATTATTGTGTAATCTAGATTATTGACTCTAGTGCAAGTGGGAGACTGAAGGAAATATGCCCTAGAGGCAATAATAAAGTTATTATTTATTTCCTTATATCATGATAAATGTTTATTATTCATGCTAGAATTGTATTAACCGGAAACATAATACATGTGTGAATACATAGACAAATAGAGTGTCACTAGTATGCCTCTACTTAACTAGCTCGTTAATCAAAGATGGTTATGTTTCCTAACCATAGACAAAGGAGTTGTTATTTGATTAACGGGATCACATCATTAGCTGAATGATCTGATTGACATGACCCATTCCATTAGCTTAGCACCCGATCGTTTAGTATGTTGCTATTGCTTTCTTCATGACTTATACATGTTCCTATGACTATGAGATTATGCAACTCCCGTTTGCCGGAGGAACACTTTGGGTGCTACCGAACGTCACAACGTAACTGGGTGATTATAAAGGAGCATTACAGGTGTCTCCAAAGGTACATGTTGGGTTGGCATATTTCGAGATTAGGATTTGTCACTCCGATTGTCGGAGAGGTATCTCTGGGCCCTCTCGGTAATGCACATCACATAAGCCTTGCAAGAATTACAACTAATGTGTTAGTTGTGAGATGATGTATTACGGAACGAGTAAAGAGACTTGCCCGTAACGTGATTGAACTAGGTATTGGATACCGACGATCGAATCTCGGACAAGTAACATACCGATGACAAAGGGAACAACATATGTTGTTATGCGGTCTGACCGATAAAGATCTTCGTAGAATATGTAGGAGCCAATATGGGCATCCCGGTCCTGCTATTGGTTATTGACCGGAGACGTGTCTCGGTCATGTCTAGATTGTTCTCGAACCGTAGGGTCCGCACGCTTAAAGTTATGATGACAGTTATTATGAGATTATGCATTTTGATGTACCGAAGTTAGTTCGGAGTCCCGGATGTGATCACAGACATGACGAGGAGTCTCGAAATGGTCGAGACATAAAGATTGATATATTGGACGGCTATATTCGGACACTGGAAGTGTTCCGGGTGATTTCGGATAAAACCGGAGTGCCAGAGGGGTTACCGGAACCCCCTGGGGAAGTAATGGGCCTTATTGGGCCTGAGGGTAGAGAGAGGGCAGCAGCCCAAGAGGTGGCGCGCCCCCCCTCATGGGGAGTCCGAATTGGACTAGGAGGGGGGGGCGCGGCCCCCCTTTCCCTCTCCCTCTCCCTCTCTTTCCTTCCCCCTCAAGTCTCCTAGTTGGACTAGGAGAGGGGAGTCCTACTCCTACTAGGAGGAGGACTCCTCCTCCCCTTGGCGCGCCCCATAGGCCGGCCGTCCTTCCCCCTTGCTCCTTTATATACGGGGCAAGGGGGCACCTAGGACACACAATTGATCCTCGTGATCGTTCCTTAGCCGTGTGCGGTGCCCCCTGCCACCATATTCCACCTCGGTCATATCGTTGTAGTGCTTAGGCGAAGCCCTGCATCGGTAGAACATCATCATCGTCACCACGCCGTTGTGCTGACGGAACTCATCCCCGAAGCTTTGCTGGATCGGAGCCCAGGGAGCGTCATCGAGTTGTACGTGTGCTAAGAACTTGAAGGTGCCGGAGTAACGGTGCTTGGATCGGTCGGATCGGGAAGAAGACGTACGACTACTTCCACTACGTTGTGTCAACGCTTCCATTGTGATCTACAAGGGTACGTAGATCATACGCTCCCCTCTCGTTGCTATGCATCACCATGATCTTGCGTGTGCGTAGGAATTTTTTTGAAATTACTATGTTCCCCAACAATCAAATCATATTCATGCTCAACGCAAACACCAAATAACACTTATTTAGGTTCAACACTAATCCCAAAAGTATAGGGAGTGTGTGATGATGATCATATCAATCTTGGAACCACTTCCAATGCATATCGTCACTTCACCCTTAACTAGTCTATGTTCATTCTGCAACTCCCGTTTCGAGTTACTACTCTTAGCAACTGAACCAGTATCAAATACCGAGGGGTTGCTACGAACACTAGTAAAAGACATATCAATAATCTGTATATCAAATATACCTTTGTTCACTTTGCCATCCTTCTTATCCGCCAAATACTTGGGGCAGTTCCGCTTCCAGTGACCAGTCCCTTTGCAGTAGAAGCACTTAGTCTCAGGCTTAGGACCAGACTTGGGCTTCTTGACTTGAGCAGCAACTTGCTTACCGTTCTTCTTGAAGTTCCCCTTCTTCCCTTTGCCTTTTTTCTTGAAACTAGTGGTCTTGTCTACCATCAACACTTGATATTTTTCTTGATGTCTACCTTCATCGATTTCATCATTACGAAGAGCTTGGGAATCGTTTCCGTTATCCCTTGCATATCATAGTTCATCACGAAGTTCTACTAACTTGGTGATGGTGAATAGAGAATTCTATCAATCACTATTTTATCTGGAAGATTAACTCCCACTTGATTCAAGCGATTGTAGTACCTAGACAATCTGAGCACATGCTCACTGCTTGAGCTATTCTCCTCCATCTTTTAGCTATAGAACTTGTTGGAGACTTCATATCTCTCAACTCAGGTATTTGCTTGAAATATTAACTTCAACTCCTGGAACATATCATATGGTCCATGACGTTCAAAATGTCTTTGAAGTCCCGATTCTAAGCCGTTTAAGCATGGTGCACTAAACTATCAAGTAGTCATCATATTGAGCAAGCCAAATGTTCATAACATCTGCATCTGCTCCTGCAATAGGTTTGTCACCTAGCGGCGCATCAAAGACATAATTCTTCTGTGCAGCAAGGAGGATAAACCTCAGATCATGGATCCAATCCGCATCATTGCTACTAACATTTTTCAACTTAGTTTTCTCTAGGAACATATCAAAAATAAAACAGGGGAGCTAAACGCGAGCTATTGATCTACAACATAGATATGCTAATACTACCAGGACTAAGTTCATGATAAATTAAAGTTCAATTAATCATATTACTTAAGAACTCCCACTTAGATAGACATCCCTCTAATCCTCTAAGTGATCACGTGATCCAAATCAACTAAACCATGTCTGATCATCATGTGAGATGGAGTAGTTTCAATGGTGAACATCACTATGTTGATCATATATACTATATGATTCACGCTCGACCTTTCGGTCTCCGTGTTCCGAGGCCATATCTGTTATATGCTAGGCTCGTCAAGTTTAACCTGAGTATTCTGCGTGTGCAACTGTTTTGCACCCGTTGTATTTGAACGTAGAGCCTATCAAACCCGATCATCACGTGGTGTCTCAGCACGAAGAACTTTCGCAACGGTGCATACTCAGGGAGAACACTTGTACCTTGATAATTAGTGATAGATCATCTTATAAAGCTACCGTCGAACTAAGCAAAATAAGATGTATAAAAGATAAACATCACATGCAATCAAAATATATGACATGATATGGCCATCATCAGCTTGTGCCTTTGATCTCCATCTCCAAAGGATCGTCATGATTTCCATCGTCACCGGCATGACACCATGATCTCCATCATCTTGATCTATATCAATGTGTCGTCACATGATCGTCTCACCAACTATTGCTCTTTCAACTATTGCTATCACATAGCGATAAAGTAAAGCAATTATTTGACGCTTGCATCTTATGCAATAAAGAGACAACCATAAGGCTTCTACCAGTTGCCGATAACTTCAACAAAACATGATCATCTTATACAACAACTTATATCTCATCACGTCTTGACCATATCACATCACAACATGCCCTGCAAAAACAAGTTAGACGTCCTCTACTTTGTTGTTGCAAGTTTTATGTGGCTGCTATGGGCTGAGCAAGAACCGTTCTTACCTACGCATCAAAACCACAACGATAGTTTGTCAAGTTAGTGCTGTTTTAACCTTATCAAGGACCGGGCGTAGCCACACTCGGTTCAACTAAAGTTGGAGAAACTCACACCCGCTAGTCACCTGTGTGCATAGCACGGCGGTAAAACCAGTCTCGCGTAAGCGTATGCGTAATGTCGGTCTGGGCCGCTTCATCCAACAATACCGCCGAACCAAAGTGTGACATGCTGGTAAACAGTATGACTTATATTGCCCACAACTCACTTGTGTTCTACTCGTGCATATTACATCAACGCATAAAACCTAGCTCAGATGCCACTGTTGGGGAACGTAGTAATTTCAAAAAAAATCCTACGCACACGCAAGATCCTGGTGATGCATAACAACAAGAGGGGAGAGTGTTGTTCACATACCCTCGTAGACCCAAAGCGGAAGCGTTAGCAGAACGCGGTTGATGTAGTCGTACGTCTTCACGATCCGACCGATCAAGTACCGCACACACGACACCTTCGAGTTCTGCACACATTCAACTCGATGACGTCCCTCGAACTCCGATCCAGCCGATTGTTGAGGGAGAGTTTCATCAGCACGACGGTGTGGTGAGGATGATGATGTTCTACCGACGCAGGGCTTCCCCTAAGCACCGCTACGATATGATCGAGGTGGATTATGGTCGAGGGGGGCACCGCACACGGCTAACAGATCAAGAGATCAATTCTTGTTTCTATGGGGTGCCCCGTGGCCACATATATAAAGGAGTGGAGGAGGGGGGAGAGAGCCGGCCCCTATGGCGCGCCTTGGAGGAGTCCTACTCCCACCGGGAGTAGGATCCCCCCCCTTCCAAGTAGTAGGAGTAGGAGTCAAGGCAAGGCAATGGAAGGGAGAAGAGAAGGAAGGAGGGGGCGCAGCCCCTCCCCCTAGTCCAATTCGGACTAGGCCTTGGGGGGCTCCCAACCTCTTCTCTCTCTTTCCCCTAAAGCCCAATAAGGCCCATATACTCCCCGGCAAATTCCCGTAACTCTCCGGTACTCCGAAAAATACCCGAATCACTCGGAACCTTTCCGATGTCCGAATATAGTCGTCCAATATATCGATCTTTATGGATCGACCATTTCGAGACTCCTCGTCATGTCCCCGATCTCATCTGGGACTCCGAACTCCTTCGGTACATCAAAACATATAAACTCATAATATAACTGTCATCGTAGCGTTAAGCGTGCGGACCCTACGGGTTCGAGAACTATGTACACGTCTCCGGTCAATAACCAATAGCGGAACCTGGATGCTCAAATTGGCTCCTACATATTCTATGAAGATCTTTATCGGTCAGACCGCATAACGACATATGTTGTTCCCTTTGTCATTGGTATGTTACTTGCCCGAGATTCGATCGTCGGCATCTCAATACCTAGTTCAATCTCGTTACCGGCAAGTCTCTTTACTCGTTCCGTAATACATCATCTCGCAACTAACTCATTAGTTGCAATGCTTGCAAGGCTTAGGTGATGTGCATTACCGAGAGGGCCCAGATATACCTCTCCAACAATCGGAGTGACAAATCCTAATCTCGAAATACGCCAACCCAACAAGTACCTTTGGAGACACCTGTAGAGCACCTTTATAATCACCCAGTTACGTTGTGACGTTTGGTAGCACACAAAGTGTTCCTCCGGTAAACGGGAGTTGCATAATCTCATAGTCATAGGAACATGTTTAAGTCATGAAGAAAGCAATAGCAACAAACTAAACGATCAAGTGCTAAGCTAACGGAATGGGTCAAGTCAATCACATCATTCTCTAATGATGTTGATCCCGTTAATCAAATGACAACTCATGTCTATGGCTAGGAAACTTAACCATCTTTGATTCAATGAGCTAGTCAAGTAGAGGCATACTAGTGACATACTGTTTGTCTATGTATTCACACATGTATTATGTTTCCGTTTAATGCAATTCTAGCATGAATAATAAACATTTATCATGATATAAGGAAATAAATAATAACTTTATTTTTGCCTCTAGGGCATATTTCCTTCAGGTCATCTATCAAACAAGCACCCTCGAGAACCTCCTCGAAATAGTGCTCGGCAGCCACCCGGCCTATGGCCGAACCCTGCGCCGCAACAGTGGTAGCATCCATCTCCGCCCAGTATGCTTTAACACGGGCAAGGGCCATCCGCGAGCCTTCTATGCACGCCGACCTCTTCATCGCATTAATGCGCGGCACCGCATCAAGGAACTGCTGCACTAAGCTGAAATAGATGTTCGGCTTTGGCCTTTCCGGCCATAGCTGATCCACAATAGACCTCATGGAGAGTCCGGACAACCAATTCAGTTCGGCCCATTTGGCTAGCTGGTCAGTCAATCAAAGAGGATGCTCTGGAACGTGGAATTGTGTCCAGAACAGCTTGTCCACTTCACGATCTGTCTGACCTTGGAAGTACTTGGCCGCATTGGCAGCGCTCGCTACCAAATCCATATACGCATCCGCCGAACTCCACAGCTGATCCAGAGGGGCATATCGTGGATCTCCGAACTTCCTCCGTAACATGAAGGGTTTCCTAGCCGCAATATCCCCGGCTTCCCACAGCTCCTCCTTCTTCGCTCTCATAGCAGAATGGGTGTCTTTGTCCGCCGTCGCGGCCTTCTCAAGGTCTGTTGCCTTCGCTCGGTTTTCTTTTTCAAGGACCCGGCAACGGTCGACAGTGTGCAGCCTTCTCGGCTTTCAAGTCTTCGGCCGCCTTCAAACCAGCCGCATTACTAATCCTCGCTTATTCCTTGGCTCGGGCAAGTTCCGCATGCAAGGCTTCCACAGTGGCAGCTCCATCTGTAGTCACAACATATTAAAGATATGGGCATTATACTTCTCTTACTATGTGGCATTCACCGGATAATAACACTTACCCTGTGCCTCGTCAAGCCTCTTGTTAACAAGCTCGATGTCGGCATCTACCGCATCTAGTTGCCATTTTAATTTGGCAAACTCACTAGTCCGGCTAGCCACCGGAGCTTCCACCACCTGCACATAGGGGCAGTCTGGTTATTGCCTGGGAATATGATCCTCTGTTCGCCGCCGTTCTCGATGACAACTAGAGTCTCAGGGGCTACTATCTACACAGGGCACACCTAACATGTGCAGTACTATCACATATTATCTCACATACCTCAAAGCATGTCAGTAGTCTCATAAAGGCTTCATGTAATCCGCTTTCAGCGGACGAGATTCTCTCCATCACCGTACCCATCAGCATATGGTGCTCTTCTGAGATGGCCGCTCGCCCCACCAACTCCCTTAGAACGTCCGACCACACACCAGACGGTGCCGGACTCTTTTGTATGCTCTCTTCGGGAGCCGGACACTGGGGACTGCGGGGGTCTATGGGATTACCTTCTGGCCTCACCGCATCCGGAGAGGCCCTCCGCGACGACACTTCGGGGTCGCCCGCTTCTGGAGCAGAGGAGTCCGGGGGAGGCATTTCGCTCTCCATCATCTCTGGAAGAAGATCCCCCGAAGACGAGCTCATTTGAGAGGGGCTAAGGCCCGAACTGCAAGATATATGTGGTGGTTATTTTCTCAGAGGAAAAAGATAGCATACCCTTACTATTAAAATATTTTTGGATCACTTACGACCCGTTGGAGGGCTGATCCCCCCGCGGACTTTGTGCGGAAAAAGCACCCCCCAAGGCAGGACCCTCTGTGGGAGACTTCTTCTCCCGTTTTGAGGCTTCGGCTTCCGGATCCTCGGAAGCTGTCCTTTTCCTCCCCCGGTCATCCTCCTTCGTGGAGACGCTCGTTCCCTCGGTTGGAACGAGTAGCAATCGGGGCCCGCGTCTGCCCGTATTATCCCCCCGGTATCTCCCTTCAAGGGCTCCGGGCAAGGTGCGACCTCGAGCATCTTCTCCAATACCGGATTTTCCAAACCCTCAGGGAGGGGGGCCAAACACCGAATCATCTTCTCCTTTGTTAACCAGTCCTGGTCAAAAAGCGAACTCTCAGAAATAACTTCGAATAAAAGACAGTGTGTTCGGCTAGAGGATTTCTTACTTGTTCGGCGGCACGGTTACTGCTCAGGCCTACGTCCTCAGTAATATCCAGACATTCCACTTGAGGTCCGAAGAATGAATTGTACATCTCCTTGTGCGTCAGGCCGAGGAAACTCTAAACGGCACGTGGTCCCTCTGGGTTGAACTCCCACAAGCGAAGGGGCCGGCGTTTGCAAGGCTAGACTTGACGAACCAGCATAACTTGTATTACCGCAACCAAACTAAAATCTCCCTCGAAGAGATCTCGGATGCGGCTTTGCAGTATAGGCACGTCCTTGGCTGGAGCCCAGCTCAGACCCTTGCTAATCCATGACATCAGTTGTGATGGGGGGCCCGAGCGGAAAGCGGGGGCAGCCGCCCACTTGGCACTTCTGGGAGCCGTGACGTAAAACCACTCCCGTTGCCATAATTCAGACACCTCTGGAAAGGAACCTTTCGGCCATGGAGCTCCTGCCATCTTGCCTATTGATGCACGTCCGCATGCTGCATGTTGCCCCTCGATCATCTTCGGCTTTACTTCAAAGGTCTTGAGCCACAGGCCGAAGTGAGGGGTAACGCGGAGGAAGGCCTCACACACGACAATAAATGTCGTGATGTGGAGAAAGGAGTCCGGAGCTAGATCGTGGAAATCTAGCCCGTAATAGAACATCAAACCCCTGACGAAAGGATCCAGAGTAAGGCCTAGACCTCGGAGGAAATGGGAGACGAACACAACATTCTCGTTGGGTTCGGGAGTAGGGACGATCTGCCCTCGAGCAGGAAGCCGATGCAAAACCTCGGCGGTCAGGTATCTGGCCTCCCTCAACTTCTTAATGTCCTCTTTCATAACAGAGGAGGGCGTCCATCGGCCTTGAAGGCTGGATCCAGACATGGTTGAAGATTCGGAGCACCTAACCTGGGCTTTGGGTGTTAGAACTCGAGGCGGGGGAAGGGTTCGATTGAGCACGAGAGGGAAAAAGCGAAAGCCTTGTCCCCTTTATAAAGATGGTGAATATCAAGTGTCCTCTCTGTAGCCATTTGGGACTTGCCTATAATCTACGAGTCCTAGACACGGTTGGGTTACCCATGACCTCATTAATGAGAATCCCGTAATTGGGGGAACACGGTCTCCGCTTCGGCAAGACGTGTCAAGAAACCGCCTCGCGTTATGTGTGGAGCTGGTTAAAAGAAACAGTTCGAATAATCACCGGGCCATGACATAACGTCATGCTGCCAAAACAAGCCAGCAAACTAGATCTGCGGAAAAATTATTCTCTCTGCGGTGGAATGTGGAACTTATTTTGCAAGGTCGGACACTATCCTCGTATTCAAATTCTTCTGTGATGTATTCAGAGAAGGAACCCTCCTTGCAATGCCGAAGACAATACTGCGCGCCGGACTCATCGTCATTGAAGCCTGGTTCAGGACCTACTGAGGGAGTTCTGGATTAGGGGGTCTCCGGACAGCCGGACTATCTCCATTGGCCGGACTGTTAGACTATGAAGATGCAAGATTGAAGACTTTGTCTCGTGTCCGGATGGGACTCTACTTGGCGTGGAAGGCAAGCTAGGCAATACATATATGGATATCTCCTCCTTTGTAACTGACCTTGTGTAACCCTAACCCTCTCCGGTGCCTATATAAACCGAAGGGTTTTAGTCCATAGGACAACAATCACAACATACAATCATACCATAGGCTAGCTTCTAGGGTTTAGCCTCTCTGATCTCGTGGTAGATCTACTCTTGTAACACCCATATCATCAATATTAATCAAGCAGGATGTAGGGTTTTACCTCCATCAAGAGGGCCCAAACCTGGGTAAAACTTCGTGTCCCTTGCCTCCTGTTACCATCCGGCCTAGACGCACAGTTCGGGACCCCCTACCCGAGATCCGCCGGTTTTGACACCGAGACGGGGGAAATGTCAAGTAGTATACCATCCTCGAACGGGTCAAGTGAGCACGTGTAAAGGAGATGATTCACCTTTATGTATGTGAAGTAGATGTGGCACGTGTCACTTGCCGAATGAACTCTTGACATGGTGATGTACATAGGATGCTCCGCATCATCTCCTCCACCTTGGGAAAGATCCGACCTTGGATCAAAATCCAAATCACCATGGGAAAGAGATGGCGTCACCGTGTAGGAGCGGTCACCAAGTTCTCGTCATCTTGAAGCTCGAAATGGGCACTCTCCAATGTCGCACCATCTTGGGATTCCTTCAGAAGGAGCAAAGACAACAAACACTTGGAAAAACAAATGTGGGTAGCATTAGTGCAAAACCAAGCATTCAAGTGGTGATTCACCCAACAAGTGTCGTCATCATGCAAAGCATATGGTGTGACAAAGGATTGTGACATGGCATGTAAGCATATCAATCGAGCACAAGCAAAGAAATCATGGGGACAAGTATGCAATTGTGAGGTAGAGATGCAAATATGTTTGACATGTGAACAAGCATCTACCTCAAGGTCATAGCAATCATGCATAAAGAACTCGACAAATGGTCGATGGTAGGCATAAGAAACATTCACAACACCAAAGAATATGAGATGTCTAAACACAGGGATCATGTGCGAGACAATCCAAGCAATACGTGCATAGGGTGTCGTGAAGATAGTGTGGCACTCAACACAATAAAAAGAGCAATTGTTCATCATGTGTGAGGCAATCAAGGCAAGCATGTAGCAATCAATGGGACATGGCATATGTGAAGTGATGACATTGTTGCAACCAAACATATGAGAGGAGCAAGTAATCCAAGAATTGGATGCAACACACAAGGCATATATATCATGATGCGTGGGAATGTGAAAATCATGAATGGAGGCAATATCACTAACATGTGTCCAAGTAAAGGGTTCAAGATGACAAATAACTCTCATGGTGCAAGCAACACAAGTAGTATGATCCACAATATCCATGCCCAAGAAAGATGTCACCTTGAAAGCGTGTCCTTGTGCATTCTTCACAATGTCGAAGCACAAGCAAGTGCGAGGTAGAATCGTCGTAGTAGAAGTTGGTTCGCTCTCAAGAGCTCGAATGGTCAACTCATGTGAAGTGGAAGTCGAGACAAAGTCCAAGTATCCTACACATGCACACAACAAAACAAAGAATGTATGTGCATGGTAGATAAACACATCATCCATCATGATGGTTCTCCGCTCTTGCACATAATCATTAGTACACTAGTAGAAAAAGGGTCAAATGTGAAGCACATTAGTGCCGGTTTGAATTTGAGCCGGCACTAATGTGACCATTAGTGCCGGTTCCAACGGCTAGGCGGGCGGGCATCATTAGTACCGGTTCGTGGGCAACCTTTAGTACCGGTTCATGCCACGAACCGGTACTAATGAGGCCAGTGCGGCTGTGGTCAGGCTGGGGCCTCCACGAAGACCTTTAGTACCAGTTCATGGCATGAACCGGTACTAGAGTTTCTTAGCAAGCTGATTTTTAGTCCCACCTCGCCAAGAGAGAGGCAGTATGAGCGTTTTATAAGCCGTGAGTGCAGAGACAATGATGAAGAGGCGCAATGCTCACCTACACGTTGATTAGCTTCAAGCCTTTCAGAATAGCATAGATTGCACTGAGCTATGTGCAGTGCAGTCTAAACTATTCCGAAAGGCTTGAAGCAAATTTACCAGCATTTCACCTCTTTTTATTTTTCATAACTTATTTGAACTCCGGACTTCTTGTGTTCAGTATGCAGCATTCAAAGCGAAGTCATCAATTTCCAACATGTTCTGACATCATTTGCTGTTTTTCAGTCATTTACCGAATTGTTTAAAGAGCTAAATGACCGTGAGATTGAAAATCACTACAAAATGAACTATGAAAATGTTGAAATTTAGCATGGTATCATCATTTCACCCGCATAGTATGTGCGCAAGAGTAGAGAGGGTCACGGCAAAAAATGGACGTACTTCGTGTACAAACTGGACAATCTCTTTCGGAGCACTACTAGAAAAAAGGCTATAGATGGGATTGACACTAATGGCGCACCAGACAAGCGGTGTGCCATTAGTATATACTAATGGCGCACCACCTTCTGATACGCCATTAGAGTTGAAACTACTAATGGCGCACCTGGCCGAGGGTGCGCCATTAGTATCAAAAAAAATTTAACTAGTGCGCCTGTCCAAACATACTAATGGCGCATCCAGACACAGTGCGCCATTACTAGTTGTAACTAGTAATGGCGCACCTGCCGGAAAGTGCGCCACTAATGTTGTTTTTTCTATTATATTTTTTATTCCCTTTTTTGAAAAACTACTAATGGCGCACTCTTCCACCGTGCGCCATTACTAGTTTAAACTAGTAATGGCGCACCGTGTAACAGTGCGCCATTAGTATGTTTTTTTTTGCAAAACTACTAATGGCGCATCACCAGAAGGTGCGCCATTAGTAACCTGGATTACTAATGGCGCATTTAGAGTTGGTGCGCCATTAGTAAGTGGGCAGCAACAAGATATTTTGGACAGCCTCTCCTACCCACACTCACTTTCTCCCCACTTCATTCTCTCCACCTCCTCCTTGTCTCGGGTGCCTCCTCTTTTTCTCCTCATTTCCACCATAGATTCATTCAATTTAAGTGGTTAAATTACCTTGTTTTGATAGGTAAGTAAGGGGGGAAGCTATATTTATGTTGTTCTCCCTACAACAATGTGCACATGCACTTTTTATGGCCTAGCTAGATCTATGTATGTTCGTGGTGTTGCATATGTTTGTGGTGTTGCATATGTGTTTGTGTTTGGAGGTGTACCGGTATTTGAAATGCGATAGTTGCCAATATTTTCCGGAATGTTGATTCATTTCCGTTTCGGCGAGAATTTTGGCATTAAGCATTCTTTTTGGTCCTATTTTTAGGGAAAGTCATGCCAAATTTTTTCTTGGTTCTAAAATATCGTTTTGCTCTACCCCGCAGGCGACCATGGTCCGCATGATGACCGAAGGCATCGTGAATAGGTTTTTGAGGTCTGCGAAGGCCGAGATGCTTCAAAAGAACGAGACGGAGATAAGATGTCCGTGTCGAAGATGCAAGCTGAAGAGCCTTATTGCGGACCCAGAATCCGGGCAGGTGCGGGACCACCTGCTCTTGCATGGTTTCATGGATGGCTATCATTGGCAAGGTGATGAAGATGACTACGAAGTCGTCCATGGGGGGCGGGCAAGAAATGAGGAAGGGCAGCAAGACAACCACCGCGGCTTGGGCGGGGGAGAAGATGAAGAATCCCCAGGAGATGATCACGACGGTGATGCTGTACACAGTCATCATGTAGAAGATGCAGGACATGATGATGAGGAAGATGCCGGAGCAGACGACGGGCATGATCATGAAGATGATGATGCCGGTGGAGCAGACGACGCTGGACCATCGATGGGCTGGGTGCAGGACCCTCATATTCAAGAGCTGCTTCTCAAGCAGACGGATAGCGCAAGAGCTGCCGCCCGAGAGAAAGCCAAGATGGATCAACTTGAGTTAGACGCGGTTACTCCATTGTATGAAGGATGCAGGCCCGAGGATACCCGCCTGAAAGTAATGCTCATGGCTCTGGAGATGAAGGTAAAATACAAAATGACCGACACATGCTTCGACGAGAACATGTCATTCTGCCACGAACGTCTTCCCAAGGGGAACAAGTGCCCGACCAGTTTGGAGGAGCCGAAGAAAATTGTGTGTCCTCTGGATTTACCACACATGAAATACCATGTGTGCATGAACAATTGCATCATTTATCGGGACGAGCACGCGGAGTCTACCATATGTCCGGTGTGCGGCGTCACTCGATACAAGAAGAGGAAGAAAGCTCCTCGAAAAGTGGTGTGGTACTTTCCGATCACTCCTCGTCTGCAGTGGTATTTCGCGGACCCTAAGGTAGCAAAGCTCCTGCGTTGGCACGCGGATAGGGAGGAGAAGAAGCGTGAAGATGACGCAAATGATCCGGAGATAGATAAAAAAGACAAGATGCTGAGTCACCCTAAGGATGCGAGCTAGTGGCAAGCGTTGAACTTCGAAGACCTAGAATTTGGGAACGATCCAAGGAACATCATGCTGGGCGCGAGCACCGATGGAGTCAATCCGTTTGGCAGCCAGAGAAGCACACATAGCACCTGGCCTGTGTTTGTGTGGATGTACAACCTTCCCCCCTAGTTGTGCATGAAGAGGAAGTACATTCACATGAGTATACTAATTGAAGGACCTAAACAACCAGGGAACGACATCAATCTGTATCTGGGGCTGCTGAAAGAGGATCTTGACAAGCTGTGGAAAACGCCAGCCAATACGTGGGACGCCGCAGAGAAAGAATATTTCTTCTATGAGAGTCGCGCTGCTCACGACGGTGCACGACTATCTCGGTTACGGATATGTCGTGGGGCAGGTGGTCCACGGATTTTCTGGATGCGTCAGGTGCATGGATGACACAACGTATCGCCAGCTAGATAGAGATCCCGGGTCTTCGAAAACCGTGTTCATGGGACATCGAAGGTGGCTTCGCGACGATGACCCGTGGAGAAAACGCAAGGATCTATTCGATGGTGAAACCAAACCCCGAGGACGCCCGCGTACGAGGAGCGGCGAGGAAATAGACGAGCTATTGAAAAATTGGAAAGACCGCCCACTGCCAGGAAAGAAGCAAAAGGCGCTAGAGCCGGGAAAGAAGCGAAAGGCGCCAGAGCCGCTGCTGAAGGTATGGAAAACGAGGTCTGTTTTCTGGGACTTGCCATACTGGAAGATCCACCGTGTGCCTCACAGCCTTGATGTCATGCATATCACGAAGAACGTGTGCGAGAGTCTACTTTGTACCCTGCTCAACATGCCAGAGAGGACCAAAGATGGGCCGAAAGCAAGGGCAAACTTGAAATCAATGGGCATCAGGCAGGAGCTTCACGCTATATATGATGATCATGATGATGATGAGGCGAAGCAGGACACGGAAAGTCGTCGCAAAGGCAAAAAGGCCAAGAAGACCGGAAATGACTACCCTCCCGCGTGCTTCACTCTAAGTCAGGACGAGATCGAGCAGTTTTTCACCTGCCTCGTAGGAGTAAAACTTCCTTACGGTTACGCGGGGAAGATTAGCAGATACCTAGACCCAGCGAAGCAAAAGTTCAGCGGGATGAAGTCTCACGACTATCACGTGCTGATGACGCAGATACTTCCAGTTGCAATCCGTGGGATCATGGACGCGCACGTCCGTGAAACCCTATTTGGCCTATGCAACTTTTTCGATGTCATCTCTCGGAAGTCTGTTGGCGTGAGGCAACTCAGAAGGCTACAGGAAGAGATCGTGGTGATACTATGCGAGCTTGAGATGTACTTCCCGCCCGCATTCTTCGACGTTATGGTGCATCTGCTGGTCCATATCGTGGACGATATCATCCAACTTGGGCTGACGTTCCTGCACAGCATGATGCCGTTCAAAAGGATGAATGGTGTCATCAAAGGATACGTTCGCAACATGTCACGTCCAGAGGGAAGCATAGCCAGGGGCTTTCTGACCGAAGAGTGCATCTCCTACTGCACGAATTATCTAGGCATCGAGAACCCCGTTGGTCTGCCCGTCAACAGGCACCTCGGCAGGCTCACTGGATGGGGTCACCGTGAGGGTCGTCGCGAAATGCATGTCGACTTCGAGGGTCGACTCGCCGACTTTGAAAGAGCAAACCTAGTCGCGCTACAACACATAGACGTGGTCGATCCTTGGGTGGTACAGCACAAAACCTTTATTAAGAAGACGTACAATGACCGAGGCCAACAGAGGACGGACGAAGATATACTCAAAGAGCACAACTCATGTTTCACGCGTTGGTTCAAGCAGAAGCTTCTGTCGTACCCTTTACATGAGGATTCTTCCGCGGAAGAACAACTCATATTCGCCTTGTCACAGGGCGCCGAGCACAACTTGATGACCTATGAGGCATACGATATCAACAGCTACACATTCTACACCGAGGCCAAGGACATGAAGAGCGAGGGTTATTAGAACTCCGGGGTAACGATGGAATCCTACACCGGTAACGACAAGGACAGATACTACGGAAGGATCGAGGAGATCTGGGAGCTGAGCTACGCTGGAGAGAAGGTCCCGATGTTCCGTGTCAGATGGGCCAAGAGCGTCCTAAAAGAAGACCGGTATTTCACCACCATGGTTATACCCGAAGCCAAATCCAAGACCGTGGGCGCAAACGTCACCGCGAAAAATGAGCCATGGGTACTGGCTTTCCAAGTGGACCAATGCTTCTTCATTACCGACCCGTCAAAGCCCAGTCGTGTTGTCGTGAGGAGAGGCAAAAGGAAGATCATCGGAATGGATGGACTAGCCAATGAGCAAGACTTCGACAAGTACGGCGACCCGAGGATCGAACATGACGACGATGATGAAGTAGCAGCATACACCACAAGAAGAAGAAGGACCACCCTACCTAAAGGACGTCCGTTCCACAGAAGAACTCCATTTGCGAAAAAGAAGGGCAAGAAGATTGTGAACAGATAGCTAGCTAAGATCGATTGTATTTAAATCGTAGCCTTCATTTCTCGATTGTATTTCATGGGCACTTTTTGAACTATCATGAATATTTTTAATTTCATGGACACTCGATCTCGATCCCCCTCCATCTCGATCGCTATCCCACCTCGCCAGATCCGGTCCCCCTCGCCGCTGAGCACCCCCCGGTCCACCGGCCGCCGCCGCCGACCCCCCGCACCCTCGATTCCCCTACTCTACCGCCGCCGCCGACCCCCCGCACCCCTCCCCTACTCAACCGCCGCCGCCGACCCCCCGCACCCCGCG